>NW_024425563.1:32617391-32933013 GCF_017311325.1 Ursus maritimus
AGATAGGTTTGATCAGGGAAAGAGTGAGACATTTCACATATGGAAATGGATAGAAACAGACACTTTAAAAAGGCAATAGAAGTTCTACAGTTTAGTTTTGGTTTTGTGGCCAACTTTAATTGTTGCTGTTTAACTTTCCTTGGGTCATGGCATGGGTGACACACTGTATGATGAAGTTCTTTTGGTATTTTCCTAACCAAACCAAACTCCTGTGGCCAACACTGTTGGCTGGCTAAGCCAGCACCTGTTGTCAACCAGATATTCCTCTGCCTGCCTCCACTCTTGGGGCTAGAGAAGAGAAATACTGCTTTCCCAGACTCCTTTGCAGCCAAACATGGCCCTGTGATGTCATTCTGGCAACGAAGTTAAGCTAAAGTCTGTTGGGGACTTCTGGGAAAGAGTTTATGTTATGTTCCTGGTTAAAAAGATCTAATAAGCTGGTGCCATCCCTTCCTACTTCTTGCTTTCTTGATTTCATATATAATGCCCAGCAGAGAGCTAACCATCTTGTGACCATGAGGAGAGAAGTTGGCTTTGACATTGCTGAGCTACAGCACCATTGCCTAGACAGACCCCTGTTTCCAGATTTCTTTTTTTTTTTTTAAAGATTTTATTTATTTATTTTGACAAAGAGAGAGTCAGTGAGAGAGGGAACACAAGCAGGGGGAGTGGGAGAGGGAGAAGCAGGCTTCCCGCTGAGCAGTGAGCCTGATGTGGGGCTCAATTCCAGAACGCTGGGATCATGACCTGAGCTGAAGGCAGACGCTTAACGACTGAGCCACCCAGGCGCCCCCCAGATTTCTTATTTTGTGAAAAAATACTTGTTCCAGACACTGTTAGCCAGGATTTCTGTCACCTGCAGCCCAGACCTTTCAAAACTGATATACCCATCAAACAGGGAACAAGACATCTCCAAGATTGAGTTTAGAATAATGGTTAAGAGTGTGGGTTTTAGGGGGCTCCTGGCTGCCTCAGTTGGTAGAGCATGTGACTCTTGATCTCAGAGTCATGAGTTCGAGTGGAGCCTACTTAAATAATATGAAAAAAAGAAAAAAAAAGTGTGGATTTTAGAACCAGACTGGGATTTCAATCCCAGTTCTGCTGCTTGCTAGCTGTGTAACTATAGGCTGGTGCGCTTATAACTGCGCCTTATCTGCAAAATGAGGATAATAATAGGGTTATTGTGAGGATGAAATGAGGAGCTATAAGTTAAGCACATGGAATAGTGTCTGGTGAAATATAAGTGCTCAAAAGGCATGAGCTATTCTTACCACATATTTGTGGATAACACAGTGCTAAACTATAAACCAAACCCCATCTCTTAACCCTGGGATGGGCCTAATGGTAGCCATGGTCAAGACTAAGAGGAAGGGGGTGCTGTCCTGCTCTAAATATGTCACACCCTTTCTGTTCTCCCTTGAAAATGTTAAAATTTGAATCTTAAAAGGTACTCTTTAAGTTTATTAACTGGTACTGTATTTAAACAAAAATGAAAGCTATCTTCTTAGAACAGGGGCTTCACGCTGGCAAGCTGTGGAGGGCAGGAACCAGAAACATGTAACAGGCCCACAGAATATTTTTGTAGTTTGAATTGTGGTAGACAGAACATACGTTCTGCAGTTTGCCATCATCTTACCATTTTCTCTTGTAATGCATCCAGCCTACCTCTGATCTTGATGTCACTTTTCTCCTGTAGGCATTAGGATTTGTGACTCCTGTTTTAGAGTATTAATTTTTGGATTCGCGCTCTCTGCTCTCCCTCCTTCCCCAGCCCCATTGCCCCTATTATAGTGCCTATGGAAAATGTCTCCACAAAAGGACAAAAAGAATGCAGGTGACAGTTCCTCAACTCATTTTTGTGGGCAAATACAATTTGGGGTTGTAGGACTCCTCTTACCTTTTAGAGTACCTCATATACAATAGAATTTTGAAGATTTTGAAAATTCACATGGAAAACCACAACAGAACAAAACAAAAATAAAAACATGCTTTTTTCTTCTTAACATCTTCAGTAACAATCTTCTGTAAAATTAATAATAGGGAACACACTTTGGGAAACCTTGCCTTAAAGAAAGGAAAGCCAGATATGAAGGGTTAGAACAGGGCACTTTCAATATTAACTGCTTTCGTGTTAATTTGTATTGGTCATTTGTTTGTGGCGGGGCTCTCTAAAAATAAAACATGCAATGTTAAGTTATCTAAGAATATGACTAAGCATATTCAATATTGAGGACAAGTACATGACTGCTAGGCTCTTGAAGCTATAAGTATGATTTTACTCAGAAGCCTATGAAACTGGACACAGAAAAGTTTAAAAAAAGTTGCCATCTCCAACTGGGTGCTGCAGTTTTATTAGTGATTTGGCTCATTTTCACATCCAGCTTATTGCCTCTCTCCTAAAATCAGGCAAGGGCATAATGTATTTAGTTCTCATTTATTAAATGTCTACCAATCAGTCACGTGTTTGAGTTCTACTTATGTCCTCATAACAAAACTCCGGGATAGGAATCATCCTTCTCAGATTACATCCAGGGAAATGAGACTCAGAGAGATCAGGTAACTCATCTAGGGTCATACCACTGACCTAAGTCTCTCTTTGCAGAACTCTTGCACTTCCCATTGCAACTATTATAAATTGTCCCTGGTCCTCTGGTGAATGATGTAATCATTTAACATGGAACTGCAGAACTTAAAGCTTATTTTCCTTTCTTCTCTGTACACAAAGTCAGCTGCAACTTAAGGCATGGCCACCCCTCTGTTATCTTGATCCGTGAGGACTGGATATTGCCATGCAGAAGAAAGGTGCTTGTACCACCTATGTTGTCCTTCTGTAAAGCATTGCACAGGTTGGGTGAAGCAAGGATCCCGAGCAGTCAGGTGGCCTAGGGTCTGGGCTGTAGGCACAGGACTGAGACCTCCCGAGTGTGAAAAGGAACTGTAATGCTCTTTCCTCAATGTCTCTCTTTTCACAACTCTTCAGCCCTCCTTTGGGAACATCAGGAATGTGAGAAAGAGAAGCAGCGGATGGTAGAGTCAGGAGTCTTAAAAGGTATTTTGGAGTGTCACTGTCTTCTCCAAAGATGAAAAATAAAGGCAAAGACTTAGAAAGTCCCAGAAGGCTCTTACAATTCTTTCTGCTATCAATACTTTCCTCCCTGAGTTGTGTTCATTTTTCTTTCTTTTTTCCCTTTTCTTTTACCTTATGGTAAATTGGTTTTTAAAAAAAGGCATTTTGGTAAAGAAAATCTTTCATTTTTATATAGCATAGTATAACATTATCTCTTAACTAGCTTATCCATTTCCTTTCCATTTAAACTGTTTGGCGTAATAGAAATGGATTAGCCCTGCTTAGGAAATAATGCACTAAAAAAATAAACACTTTTCTTTCATTGATCAACATTTCTTTGTGGATAGCCCTTTAAAAATGTGTATGTGAGTATATGTGTTTGTGCAATTACTACAATTCTAGATTTTACCACAAGATGATTGCTTTGGCACTCAACCCCTGTGCATCAGTTTCTTCAGCTATAAAAACAGTTCCAAAGTCTAATGAAATGATTTTAAAACATTAAGTATCAAACAAAATTTTACTGGAACCAGTCCATTTAGAGCAAATATACCAAACAATTTACTACTTGTATTGTACACAAAGGGACATTAAATTAGAGAGAAAGTACTCCAATGTATTGTTCTTATTAACTATTGTCTTGTTGTATTATATCCAAATAGGGTAAAACTCTTTTTTCTATTTCAATGATTGGTTGATTTAATAATCAACTTAAAGATGGTATATTTGGTGAATCCAAAAGTAAATTAGGCACTTTAGAAATGGCTACAAAACTTAACAGTTTAAGAGGGAATATAGGTCTTAGCGGCATTGAAAATTGAATGGTTTGATTAGAATCACTGTAACTATTACAGGTAACTAATGTATTCTGAGTATAACAAAGATGGTTCCAACACTTTTGTATTGGCCAGATTTCAGCGTTTTGTCTAACAACTTCAGTGTTTAAACATAATTACTATTGATATATGTACACAGAAGAAGTGGCAGTAACTCTGGATTAACCTTGGTTTGCCCATGAACAGTTTAAAAAACTAAGATGGCTGACAAATTGTGACCAGTCAAGGGTCATGTTCAGAAAGTCAGTGGTGATGCAAAATGTTTTGGACTTCCAGTTTGTTGGTCTACTATAAACATTCCTGCCTTTACTTACTTTGAAAAAATCCAACCAAACTGTCCCCAAGAGGCAATTGCAAACTAACCTCTGACAGGACTGTCAGAGCCAATAAAATCATCTGCAAACTTTATGCTTATGTTGAAGGAACTTTCAAGGAGTGTGTAACCTGAATTAGAAAAGACATCTTTTTAGAGCTTTCTCTGAAGTGACTGGGCCATCTGTTTTGGCCCAGGCTCTCCATGTTAGAGCTGTTATCAAGTACTGCTGGCTCTCCCATTGCTACTGTTAACAAATGGATTTGTCACCCCAAAGTTAAGAAAAACCAGATGTTTCCTTTGTTGTTCTATGTTCCAATGGCAGGTCAAGACCATGTTTAAACAGCACTGGTGAAATTGAGATTTAGAAATTGAGTTCTTATTAATCTGGTCAATAAGGTCATAGGATTTAGGGCCGTTTCAAGATTAAGACTGAATTTCAATATTTGGCCATCTACATTTATTGAATTACCTCCAAATTAATCAGTTCTTTATAAATATAAACCTATATTAAATGGGAATCATAATTTGTATGGAAGCAGTTATAAATATGGAATAAAATATTTAAACATGTCAGGTCTTGTAATCCATCAATTAATTTCTTAACCAAATGTTTATTGAGCCCCTACCATGTGCCAGGGAAGTGTTAGTGTCTGAGGCTACAAAGATGAATGAGAGGTAATTTTTGTTCATAGTCCAGCATGAAAAACCAACATGTAAATCAGCAAACCCAGTACAATGAGGCAAGTGCTGAACACTGTTAGGAGAGTGTCACAGACTAACTTTGGGAATCAGGAGGAGGTGAGGAAACAGAAGACACCACAAGGGAGGCCACATTTGAGTGGTATCTGAACGGATGAGCAGGAGTTTGCCAGACAACTATATTTGCAAGGGGACTAAGGTGAGGAAATGAATTCTTAGCAGAGGGAGCAAGCACAGAGGCATGAAATAATTTTATATTTAGTGTTCTATAAGTAGTTCAGAACAGTTGGGGGAACAATGTATTTGGGGGTAGGGCAGGAAATTTAAGCTAACAAAGTAGATGAGGATCAGAATATGAGGGATTCAGTCTACTACACCGAAAAAGAAAATCTGTATGATAGGTGATAAGGTGATAGCATTTTAAGTAAAATAATTAGAATTTTACATTTTAGAAAGATCACTCTGGTTTAATGGAGGGTTTGGAGCAGCATTAGATCAGAGGCAGGATGGCACAAGGGAACACTATTTCTTTAATGCAGGCGAGCAATGTCATAAGGCAGGGACTGCCTGGATGCAGAACAAGGAGGAAAGTTTGATAGATGTCTAGGGTATGGAACGTATAGGACCACTTAGAGGTGATAGAAATTGAGTGATACTCAGAAAGGTTGCTTTTTGTTTTATTTGTTTTTGGTTGTTTAATGGAAGTGATGCATTTATCTTGAACTTACTGAATTTGAGGTGGAATTTTTTACATATGCCCACACAGTGAGTTATTGGAGGTCTGGTAGTTAAGTCAAAAGACCAGTATGCCAGATTATTGTCTACTTGTCATGTTGAGAGCTATGTTTTTCAGATTCTCCTTCTCCATGTAATTTCAGATTGGAGTTGGTCCACAGGAAAGCTGTGTGTGTTCTGGGAGGCAGAAGAGAAGCAGCCGTTATTATATTCTGAAGGTTATTGGATACAGGATGCTTCTGGGTGCATTTGTTTGCTCTTCCCTCCTTCCTGTTGCTAGCCTTACCAAAGGTGATTCCAGATTTCCATCAGACACTTGCTGACAACTCACAGAGGTGGCATCCATGAAAAGCCAACAACCTTCCATAGACTTCATGGTCCCACATGCTGGCTTCCAGAGCTCCCTGCAAGTTCTGACTCATTTGGAACTTTCCCATTGCCTTCAACAACAGTTTTCGGATCTTTATCTTCCCAGCTCTTCCCACCATTGTGTAAGTACTAAGTTATATCATAAACTATTTCTTCTATATCACTCCTAGTGGTTCTGCTTCTCTGATTGAATTTTTAAAAGTTATCACCAAAGTGTATTTTCAGACAGAGCTCCTTAAAAACCCTACATTTTATGCTCAAAACTTTTATCACTTGAAATTGTTTTTATTTTGAGAGTATTTTTCCTCCTGACTTCCTGATAGTGATTACTGGTACGGAATGATGATCTTAATGTGTCCAAATGGGAGAAATTGTCACGATAGTTAAGAGGAATTTCAAGAAAATTCACTATGTGGTTTTTATGCTGTTGAAAGAAATCATTATTATTACTTGTATGTGAACATTTTAATAAACTCTAGTGTTCTAGAACTATTTGGGGCAGAGAAAACCAGGCATAAAAGATCTCAAGTGCCTTGGAGAGAAGACCAGGGCAGATTGTGGCAGGATAAGAGGTTTTCCTCCCACTGGCAGGTGGAGCCATTCTTGGGGTGAAATGTGTGGGATGTAGGCTCTTGTTGAAAGACTAGCTGTGGAACAGTTTCCTGATGCCATTGGCTCAATGAGGAACCTGTCATGAGCAGGTCAGGAACAGAAGCAAGTGGGAGGTACTGTCTAGAACTCCAGAGTAAGCGTTTGAGTTGCTCTTCTCGGACCACTGCTGCCCTGGAAAGATGGTGGAGTTCAACTCGAAGGATGATAACGAAGACTTTGTTGTCAGCATTGGGAAATGAGACTTGACCTAGAAAGGTGTATGCTCTGGGGAATACTTTCTTGTTTTTTTTTTTTTTTTTTTTTTTTTTTGGGGGGGGGGGTCTTTCTTCTAAAGCCAGCAAAGGAAACATGGGTGTCTCTTACTCCAAGAAGACTTCAAGAAGACGATGGTTTTAAAAAGGGCAGTTTTGGCAGCCTGGCCAGCAAAGGCAATGGTATTGCCATTGTTTATTCCTTCCGTGGGAATAGCTTTCTTTCTTATAGTTGCAAGGCAAAATTTGACTCTTCCCTTAAGGTCCCAACCTAATTTTGGAAGCCTTCCATGACTGGGCTTCTCCTACCCCACCCTGTCCCACACCCTGGACAGGCTGACAGGTTGCTTCATTTGTTTTCTAGTGGTACTTCATGCTCCTAGGTTAGCACATCTCTCACTGTATTACAATTAGCTTTTTTTGTTTGCAACACAACCCAATGATATATTAGTGTGGTGTGTGTTTCTGTCTCCTACTTGTAGCAAAGCATTAAGGCAAAGAAAATGAGAAAAGCTGTCACTGAGGGCAGGGGGAGGTAGGAGGTCTTATATCTCTTAGGGTGTTCTATATTCAAAGAGGCTGCTTTGCTACAAATGCAGGATAACCCAACTTTACATTTGCTTGGTTAGACAAGGCCTCAGAAATAACACCCTTTCAATCCGTTTGCCTGAAGTCTTTGATATCTATGTATTTACAAAATTTTAAAAGTTCAAAAGTGAGTCTGGAAATTGTACTGTGTCTTCTGTATACCACTCTGCAGGTATAGGAGGAGTTGGAGATTGTGCTCTGGGTGCAGAGCCTTCATGTGCAACCCACTTTACGGGTCTGATGACCCTCGACCCATGCTGTGTAATTTGTAATTTTTCTCTTCTCCTGGGAAACAAACAGGATTAGCAAACTGTGACAGTGTCTATTATTCTTAAGGAAGTCACGCTGAGATGATGTCTCCTTCCCAAAGGATATAGTATACATACTACACAAAGAGAGAGTCGTGAAATATATGCAAAATTCTTGTGACAATTTTCCCTTTGTCCAGATAACATGCTTGCTAGTTATTTCCTGTTAGATATTAGATATTTGTAAAGCCACTACTTAGTGCCTCAAATGAGGCAAAAAAGTTGGGATTGGATGTGTCCACTAAACCTGCGACAAATGAGGTAAACCATGTGATTGGAGGGCACCAAAAAGCCTTGGGCCCGGAGGAGGAAAGTTGTGCCTGGATGTCACCCAGGACTCACAGTATACTGTGTCCTTGGAAACACCTGTTGATCATGGCCATGGCCCTTGGCTGTAGGTGGTGAGAAGCTCTCTTGCTACCCTAAGACCAAATGAGACATGCATGCAAGGGCTCCTGGGCTGCTCAGATAGACAAGGCCACATCAGCCTGTGTTTTGTCTCTTCGGGTCTTGAAATTGCTTTGTCACTATAATTAAAAGAAGTAATATGAAACCAGGCCCAGGAAGGATCCCTAATTTTGGCAATATTCTAAAACATGTAGCAAAGGCTTGGTTTTTGAAACACTGCATAATCCTTCTGGAGGGGAGCTACCCACAATTACTGCAAATCCTTTCACGGTCATATGAGTCAAGTCCCATGAGTCTTATCTGGGACTTGTCACTGGGCTGAAGGATCTCCAACAGAAGCCTACCCCTGAGGGATTGGATGCAGCATAAGGTCTTACAGGACAGGACAGCTCAAATGAAAGATTTACTTGTTTACCTGTGATAGTGACAGTAACAAAGTCAGGCTATCTGAATTAAGGTTGAGAAGGGAAAGACGAAGGTGAAAATTAAGCAGCACTAGGAGTCAGGACTGAGGGATTAGGCCAGGCCACATCTGAGGTGTGAGCCAAGAGGTCAGAAACTGGATAACTGGCATTTTCATCACCTCTCTCCTGTTTTCTTAGGTCCTCTGTTTTCGTTTTTCTCAGTTTACTATTTCATTTTTGGTATAATACTTCCTCCTGTAGCTCCCTAAAAAAGGGTACATGTGATGAGAATTTTTGAGACCCTGTAAGTCTAAATGTGTTTTTATTTTACCCTTATTACTTCATTGATGGTCTGTGTGAATATAGAATTATAGGTTGAAAGACAAAGATCTGTTATCTTCTAGCCCCCCTCTTGTTCTTGAAAAGTTTGATACTACTTTAAATCTGATTTTTTCCCCTCCTATTCATTTTCTCTGCTCTCTCTTGTGGGACTCCAGAATGGAGATGCTAAACTTGCAGGATTTGTCTTCTAATTTTTTCATATCTACATGAAATATACATATATATATATAAAGTAGCCCATGTCAGGTATCTTAGCATCTTTGAAGATCAACAAAGAGGCCGATGTGCACAAAGAAAAGTAAGTGAGGGAAACATCTCAAATATATTTGTCCTAATCATTCTAAATAAGTCAGGAGGTCTTAATTTAGTAAATGATCTTTGACAAATCAGTAGAAAGAAGAAATAACCTTTTTGGTAAATTGAGTAATTTTTCTCCCTTGCTCTGAATATGATCTATTTCATCTTTAGCTCTGAAAACTTTGAGTGGGTCACTTAACCTACGGATTTTTATTTCCTGGATATAAAACAAGAAATTAGGTACATGTAATCTTTCATATTACATTTGGCTCTAAAAGCTCATCTTGCATTGAATAATTTCAATACTAATTACTACCCCTGTTATAAGAAGGCCAGGGACACAGAGAGGAAGTGAAATTTGAATCTTTTAATACTGTTATTCATTCAGCATCTCTGGGAGAAGAGTTGATTAGAAGAGACCCATACGTATCATTTATAGTTGCTTATGTTTGTCATATTCAAAGAGAGAAAGGTCACAGATGCTACCCAGCGAATGTCGTTTTTGTTTGATGAATATAAGTGAGGTTTTAATATAGTTATGATCATTTCAAATTAGTAAAGCATTTGGAGCATTTAATGTACAATTATATGGCATAGCTATCACAAGCGTTGAATGAGTACTTTTAGTAATAAAGCTATATGGAGCAAGTTCTTAAAATCAAATCCAATCTCAGGAGTTTGTACCCAACATTTTTAATGCACCTATTATAAGCTAAAAAAGGACAGTATTTACCTGACCTGTCTATTCAAATTTATATTCTATTACTTGGCTCTCTACATTCTGTATACTACTCAATATGTTTTAGATTTTTACCTGGCCTATGTCTTTTGTTTCTGTTACCTGGAATCCTTCCACCGCTACCGCCCTCCCTTCCTCATGTGACCATATCACCAGACTCCAATTGCCAAATACCTGCTCATGCACCAAGGCCCATATTGAGTATTTTCTTGCTCAAGCAGCCTTTCCTGATTCTCCCAAGAGACTCAACTATTTTCTCCATTAAAGTTCATAACACGTTATTTGTACCTTTCTAATGATACTTATTTTATTCTTCTTGGAAATACACCTTCCTATCTGCCTTTTACATTGTAAGCTTCCTGTGGGAAGAAACTGTCTTGCTCATCTGCATATCTTCTGCTATACTCAGTAGGAGACTCTCAGTAACTGTTGTTGAAATGAATTTCATAAAATACAACTGTAGGAAAAGTCTGTGGTCAAAAAAATTAACAAAACCTTCCTAATGTATATAAGAAAACATGTATATGTATCCTTCTTAAAAAGAGTTATATCCATGTATAGAGTTATTTCCCATTCTATCATAAATGTCTGTCATCTTTTCTATTTCACCTTTATTATTAACAGAGACTTTCCATATTTATCAGGTTTTGATGACCAGGATTCTTTTCCCTGGGTAAGTCATTAAAGTTAAATTTGTTATTCCTTTGGAAAAGTATGCTATCCTTTTCTGACATGTGAATTGAATAACTCTTTTTTTAGTCACTGTTTTTTCAAATTTAATGTAGAAACGAATTGCATCAAGCTTGGTGCTAAAAGTCTATCTGATGAGAATCTTTCCAATTTTATTTTTATATTTGGATTTATAGATAGAAGATTACACATCAGTCACATTTCAAATTGAAGTAGCATTTCAAAATAAAGGGCTTCTTTTCATGTTTGTTTTAGTAACATGGCTTTGCTTGTGTTGAATATAGTATAATATTCATTTGCCAGTGTACAAGTCACTAAATACCCACTTTTCAGTTTAACATTGAATTTCCAGTGCTGCCTGTTTGATGTCCTTACATGGCTGAAACCAAGTAAGCTCCATATTGCTTGTTGTAATGTTTATCTGGCTTCCTGCCATGTAAATGGATGTATTAATACTCAGTTCTTGAGAGTGTTGTGAAGTTCAGTTAATTAATGTTTATAAAAGCTTCTTGAAATTGTCTGCTGAAAGATATTACATGAGTTAAAATTATATAAAAAGCAAACATGTAGAGCACTCTAGAAATTGTTGCTTAGCAAAGATAAAAGTGCTCTGAATATCTATTAGCTGTGTCTGAATCAATGACTTCTGGTTTCTTTAATTTATTATAGTATTTTATGGCTAGTACATAAAGATGACTTAAAGATGCATCACCTCTTTTTATAGTGAAGAATTCTTTATGAAATTTTGGTCAGAGAGGTTTAGGTAGAGCATTTGTCTGGTGTTCATTCAGGCAGCACATTTAAATCAAAGATCTCATGAAAAGTAAAATGTTAGCCAGAAGATTCATTCTTGCTCTTGATTGGGTGCACCTGGTAGGCACTCTAGTTGTTCCCCAACAGCTAATCTACTATTCTTTCCCATAGCAATAGAATGCCTACTTTTTTCTGGGCACATGGCTATTCCAAATAGAGTTTATGTATTGCCTACCTTTCTTACAACTGGATGCAGCCTGTGATAACTAAGTTCCAGACAGTGGGATATGGGCAAAATTGATCTGTGAAACTTCTAGTTTGTATCCTTAAAAGGAAGGTGTGCCTTTCTTTCTCCATTCTTTTATACTGCTGCTTGGAATGTAGATGTGGTGACAAGCCACCTTAGACATGTGGGTGAAGAAAACCTAAAGATGGAGGAACAACAAGACAAAAGGAGCTTGGATCCCTGAATAGCTCACATTAGAATTCCCATAAGTGAATGTGTTTAAGACATAATTAATCTTGGTTATAAGCCACTGATTATATCCTAACTTATACCTGTCTTTTCAGAAAGCAAGAGGGAAAAAAGTGATTCAATTTTCAGATTTTACACCAAAATTACCCACTCATGGATCAGGTCTTATTGAAAAATCAACTGTAATTTTTATTTATGTTTTGAATTCATTAAAAAGTTTTAATTTGGGGATATCACTCCTCATCCTAAATGCATACAGAAAATTTTTTTAGTTGTGCTTCCAAACAGACTAAGGAGCTCTACTTTGAAATGACTTCATCCTCTGAAAGCCCCAAACATTATAAAAGTAGTAAAACTGAAAGGAAAATATTTTAATTAAAATTAGACAGCTCTGATATATTAGATAGATAAACCATCCTGGCTGACCACTGCATGCCCTCCTACTCTATCTCATTCTTGTGTTTAACATATGAGTGGCTCAGTGACAATAACTGGTTCTTTTAAAGGTTAAAACCCAACAGAGCTAGCTGTACATTGTTTGAAAAAATAGGTGATCTCCATTCTAAATTCCTTCAGAGTTCACAATTTATTCAGAATTCAGGAAGTTGATACTACTATATCAGATGCTTTTCAGGTATAGTTTTCATTTGTGTCTTAAGTACGTTTTGCTTCCATGTAAATGGAGAATTTATCTTAAATTTTTTGACCAAATATTTATGTCAATGGCTCTGTGCATAAAACAGAATGAAGTAAAAAAGCCAAGTAGTAGTATAAATACCTTTCTGGTTTATTATACTAAATACATGCAAGTGACATGTTCATGATGATATTTATATTCTTTACAGTATTTGATTACTAGAAATTTATCTTTATATCTGTACTCCCTTATTCACGGAAGATATGTTCTAAGACCCCCAGTGGATGTCGCATGAATTAAAGAAAGATATTACATGAGAAATTACCTAAAACTGCTGACAACACTGAACTCTATGTATACATTTTTTCCTACATACATACCTATGATAAATTTTAATTTGTAAATTAGGCAAAGTAAGAGATTAACAACAATATCAAATAACAAAATAGAACAATTATAACAATATACTGTAATCAAGTTATGTGACTGTGGTCTCTCTCTCTCTCAAGATGACTTATTGTACTGTACTCATCCTTCAGTGTGATGATGTGAAATGATAAAATGCATATGTGTTGGGATATAATAAGGTGACTGATGTAGACATTGTGACATAGTGTTAGGCTATTACTGATCTTTTGTCAATACATTAGGAGGACCATCTGTTTCCAGGCCACTGTTGACCACAGGTAACTGAAACCACAGAAAGCTAAACTGCAGATAAACGAGGTGGGAGGCTATGTATTTACATTTCATTAAGGCATCATTAATTTCTTTCACAGAAAGTAATCTATTGCTGTGTAACAAGCCACCCTAAAACTTAATGGCTTAAAAACAGAACATTATTTTGCTCACACATCTAACACTTTCAGAGGGACAGCACATTTCTGCTCATTGAGGCATTAGTTAGACAGCTCAGTTAAAGTTGGAGAATCTACTTGTAAAAATGGCTCACTAAAATGCCAGGCAAGTTGGTGCCAGCTCTGAGCTGGAAGGTCAGCCAGGGCTATAAGCTAGTAGCCTTGGTTCATTTCCCTGTTGGCCTCTCCAGGATGCTGCTTGAGCTTTCTTCCAACATGGTGACTAATTCCCAAGAGTGTATATTTGAAAAGACAGGAAGAGGAAGCTTCCACTCTCTTAAGGCCTAGGCCTGGAAACTGGCACAACATCATTTTTGTCTTGTTCTCTTGGTCAGGCAGTTACAGAGCCCACTCAGAGTCAAACAAAGGAGCATAAACTCATGAATCTGACCTCATGAATGTAAAAAAAAATTGTGGCCATCTTTAAGTATTCTTGATCTCATCTCCAGTATTAAACATTTTCCAGCTAATAATGACACAATAAACAGAAAGAAAAATAGTTAAGATAATGACCAGTAGCACTCTTCCTATGAAAAATTGACAAAACATCCTGAAAAGTAGTAATAGATAGAATAGATTGATGAGTGTTTGAGAAGTGTTTGGAATCTTATATTCCAGTGGTTTTGAGCTCATGATGTGTGGTTGAGTAGCAGAATTTTTAGTGGCAGTATGTGGTAGACAGGGAAGGCTGCTGACGCGGTATCCACTCTTCCTTCCTAAAAGATCTTTGAATTTGTGTATGTCAGCAATAAGCCCAGGTGAACATTCTCACTTCCCTGGATTCCCTTGCATCTAAGGATTGCCATGAGACATGGTTCTGACTAACTCACTAAAAATAGAAGTTATTAGGTACTAACTGTAGGAAAACACTTTGAGAGGAAAAACAGCATTTTCTTTTGTTCTTTATTCTTTCCCTATCTTTGTGCCTGGATTGTGAATGTGATGTCTGTGCTGCAACAGCCTGTGATTCAGCAGAGGTAATCACATGGAAGAAAGCAACATGTTAAGGATTGTTGGGAGGAAAGCTTGGAAGACTGAGTCCTTGATGGCCTTGTGGAGTCACTATATTATATAGTAGGCAGTTCTATACAACTTACTCAAGATTTCTTGAAACATAATATAAATAATCCTGTATGTGGTTAAACCACAGCAACTGGTTTTTTGTTGCATAAAGTCAAATCCAGTTTCTAACTGACTTACTGGTCTAAAAAAGTCAGCAATAATTGAAATATAATCACTGCTTGAGATTAACACTGTATCACAGAATCTGTAAAACTGTCTCCTTTGTTCACTGTATATATGAATAGAGCTGTTACTGCTCTGACTGCCTTCTCTCCCATACTTATGAGGGAAAGTTTTGGCATGTTCAATAAGTGTAGGCTCTTTGTGCCAGCATGACATTTATGACACGCTTTTTACCTCTTATTTGCAGCACATTGAACCGTGCTCTATAATGGGCAGCATGGCCTACTCTGCAAAACATTCCATGTAATAGTATGACAGTTGGTTATAGCAAAAAAATAATTCCAGTGAAGTGCTTGCAATATATCAGTGATCAAACCATTGTTATAACTGATGAGGTACAATTTTGGCTACATTTGGAAGATATTTATACCATATAATTTTAAGGGCTACACCCAAAGAGTAGAGTAGTATCAACAGATGAATATATATTTGAAGTAAAAGATATGGACTTGGCTACCTTAACAGAGACCAAATAACAGTGACTTAGACATGACAGAATTTATTTTTCTCTCACGTAAAAGTTTGAGTTGGTAGGTAGTTGGGGGAAGGAGTTGGGGGACAAAAATGATGGAAGGATTTCCTCATCAGGAAATATAGGTTCCTTCTATATCACCACTAGGCTGTCTCTTAGACCAGACTGTTGTCCTTATCCTCATGGTCAAAGCTGGCTCACTACTACCATATCTGTATTCTAGATTTCAAGAATGGAAGAAGGTAGAGAAAATGGGCAAGTAACCTCCCATAAAGATCTGGTCTGGAAATTGTCCATATCCTTCCTGCTTACGTCTCATTGGCTACTTCTTAACAAGCAACAACCAGCTGAATGGTCTGTTAGGAAATGGCTCTAGGTGGGACCCCGAATATCCAGCTATAAAGGGAGGTTCAGTAACTAAAAAGAAGGGGAAAGTGGATGCTGGGTGACAATTACCTGCCTCTTTCACAATGAGTATGTCAAGTGTCTTCAGAGGAGGGATGGTCTATCATTTTGGCACTATTAGGCTTTTGGCTTTTATAAGGAAATTTCAAAGTGAATTTGTTCATCTGGTATTGAAAGCCTGTGGACCTGCCCTCAGCATTGTTTTTTGTTCCCCGGTTCTCATTAATACCAGATGGCTTACAATCTCCTGATTTCCTCTTTTTCTTGGCTTCTAGATTCCTGAATTCTGTCACCATCTTGCCCCACTGCCATTTTGACTGTAACTTTGACCTTATTTTTTTCAACATATGTATTGAGATATCCAAAGCAGTTATGATTTAACAGACTTTACTGAGGTCTGGGGGTGGTGGTGGGTGATGAGGGATCACTTGTTCACAGAGCCTTCCACTTTTTCAGTGGCTTTTACTCTCCCTCTTTTTCACAGAGCCTTCCGCTT
The DNA here is from genome assembly GCF_017311325.1 of Ursus maritimus. NCBI lineage: Eukaryota > Metazoa > Chordata > Mammalia > Carnivora > Ursidae > Ursus > Ursus maritimus. The sequence continues at coordinate 32,633,393 of NW_024425563.1, forward strand.
TTTCAGTGGCTTTTACTCTCCCTCATCTCCCTTCCTACCTTAGCTCTTCACCCACTCATTTCCAAAATGATCCATATGCCTCTGAATTCCTTTTCCTCTATTTGGCAGAACTGTTTTCCTGTTCCTCAAGTCTTCACAGCCCACACCAGACCCTTAGAAGGTTTTGCTTCTACTTCAAGTGTTATTCTAGGCAAAAGTTTTTTTTTTTTTTCTAAAAGGAATTATAGTGCCAGTTTTTAAAATAATTTCCCCTACCTCATTATAAAATGAAATCAATTTCTGCATTTGCTGTAAAAATGTTGTTGAGGACATTGTCCATTACATCACTCAATTTCCCCCTATAAAGCTCCACATCAGAAACTTCTTTTAGATTTCAGTGCCAGAAAAAACTTTGCTCCTCCTAAGCATGCTTCCCCCTTTCTGATAACAAGAGCTATATAACTTATCATGCTTTCTGAACTATACAGCTCTGAGCCAGATTTGCAGTTCTGTCATTGTAATTATGCTAAACATACAATTAGCATATTTGTATTTTTCTCATTTGCTTAGGCCATTTTATATTGTCATACTGGTTTGCTTTTTGTTATAAGCCATTTCAAATCCTTAAAAAAAAAAGAGTCAAAATAAAAATAAGTTGATTGTTAACAAGTGAAATTATAAGCAGCTTAAAGGTCATCTAAGGCAATAATACACAGTATTTTTGACACCCCCTCCCCCAGCTACTTAGATAAGGCAAGAGGCCCTGTGGACCATCTACCCTACTCATTTCCACTTCCCAAGGGGAGGAAAAACTCAGTGAACATGCTGCCTTTAGATTAAGAATCAAAAGTTTAAAAATTTAATGCTTACTAACTCACTTGCTAGAAAGACCAGGAACAAACAGTCAAAGAATTTTGGAGACATTTTCAGTGCCGAAAGGTGTTTTTATTAAAGCGCAGGGACAGGACAGGTAGAAAGAACCGTGCTGTGATTGTGAGGAGCTATTGATTATATACTTTAAAGTTGGGAGGTAGAGATAAAGGAAGCCTCTAAAGGGATTTTCATATGTTAAAGAAGATTTACAGGACTCTGGAGGCCTGGCTACTGTCGAGCTAAGGTTGCTTTTTGCCTCTAGCAAAGTATTAACATCAATGCAGTTGTGAATTCTTTGAGGAATGTCATACTATACCCATCTCAGGTATTTTATTAATGGGTTCCAAGTTGTAAGAAAATTTGATTTTATCTATATTTCTTTTGCCTTTGTTCTCCTCATCACTGGACACTTCTGTACCATTTTAAATCCTTTTGATGTCACTCATCTCCAAGAGACTTTGGTCTCTTGTTCCACCCCCATAGCCACTACAGTGACCATCTTGTTTGGAAAGGGTGTCAGCTGATTTTCAAGAGAATACGACTCAACAACACCTCTCCATGCCTGCTCCTGCACTGCTCACCTTCTGCCCTAGGGCTTCCTTGTTGGTGGTGAGGAAGAAGATACTATGGGATCTGGCTGGTACCCATTTAAGTGTGACCTAGAAATGAGGAGGAGCTAACACCCTGTGGTTAGCTCTGGGCCACTCAAGAGGCATAAGTACCAGACCACCCAAAGTGCTGGTCAAGAATGAGGGAATCTAGAATGGGTAGTGAACGGGGCAGAAGATGAGATGAATATAAATTACGGCCTTATTATGGTATGAGCAACAGACACAGGAATTGAAGCTGGTTTCACTAATTTTCTTGCTGGAAGTCCCCTGCTTTGTTGGATTGCACTCCATAATAAAGCAGTTGCACATGTACTTAGCTTCTCTTTGCTTTCTGGGAAAACTGGCTAAGATGTTGGTTTTTTAAACTGATTCTTGGTCATATGAATAAACGAAAATCTGTGGAGGTGCACATTATTCTCCTGTAAGAGACCACGGGAAGGATTGTTGTCCTTTTTTGTCCCATGAGAAGAATCCTTATTGCCCACCCACTAGTGGATCACAGTGGATCATCCTCTAAGAATCACTGATTCATAGGATTTTATTAAGGATTGTCTTGTAGAGCTTGTGAGTTGGAATTCTTTGGACAATTTATATAATTTAGTTTTCTTTCTTTATTTTAAACAATTTTTAAGGCTTTTTCTTTTTTAAAGTTTTATTATTTATTATATAGAGAGAGCAAGAGAGAGAGTGTGTTCATGCGTGAGTGGGGGTAGGGGCAGAAGGAGAGGGAGAGGATCTCAAGCATACTCATGGCTGAGCATGGAGCCCAGCCCGGGGCTTGATCTTATGACCCTGAGATCATGACCTGAGCCAAAATCAAGAGTTGGATATTTAACCGACTGAGCCACCCAGATGCTCCTATAATTTGGTTTTCTAACAACATTGGTTGATGACAGGTATTTGAAAAGTACTGCTGAGCTATAAAATTCTCAGTAGAAGTTTTAAGAAGGCAGGCAGCTCTGGGGCAGCAGTTTTATTGCTGGTATTTGGGGGGGGTTGTGGCAGACAAGTTATCACTTTGGAGCTGGGAATGACTGGATTGGAACAGTAAGATTAAAAGCCTAGATTGGGCTAGTTAAGGCAAGACTATGCATGAAGTTTACAGGAATGATCAGAATGAAGGAATCACAGAAACCTGAGTGAGAACATAACAGATGCTCTGACATGAGATCAGTAGTCAGGGGCCAGGAAGCCGGCTGGGGTTAGATTTCAGGAGTAGACAAAGCCACAGGCTAAGCTGATATATTTGGTCAAAGTCAGTGTAGCAGTAAAGGCATCTGATGAGGACACTCGGAAATTGAGACAAGATCTGCTTTAGATAGCCAATCTTTTATATACTTTCTGGGTGTCTCTAGACTTCAGGGAAGTTAGTGGCCCAGGGTCTGAGGTTTAAAGACTGATGAAGGACAGCAATTCCCTACATCAGGCAAACTAAGAATTTTAAAGAAAAGGAACTTTAGCTTCTGGAAGAATGTTAGTGACTTAGAGTAGATTCCTGTCAAAGAGAGGGCAATGTAGAATCAGCACAGACCACAATTCTTCTGAGTCTTTCTTCCTTCTTCTTTGGAGCCCTTGGCTTTTTATTTCCAGCTTGTTCTTTGAGGTGCAGACACATCTTTGAGGGCACAACATGGACCTGAGCAATTGCTCAGCATTTAGTTAACTGACAAGAACTAATTTAAGGTAAGACTGATAAAGATCTACTTTCTCCTTGGTTTATGTTCAACTGTCCTCCATCTGCTGGCAGTGACTGCTATTGCTAGGAAGTAACTCACCAGAACAAATGGGAAGCATGCTATTGTTTTAGGAGATAGACTGATCTTCTATAGTATGTCAATTATTATTTCTTGTCAGAAGCAAAAAGCATGGGGGCGCCTGGGTGGCACAGCGGTTAAGCATCTGCCTTCGGCTCAGGGCATGATCCCGGCGTGATGGGATTGAGCCCCACATCAGGCTCCTCCACTGTGAGCCTGCTTCTTCCTCTTCCACTCCCCCTGCTTGTGTTCCCTCTCTCGCTGGCTGTCTCTATCTCTGTCGAATAAATAAATAAAATCTTAAAAAAAAAAAAAGAAGCAAAAAGCATGGAAATACTTAGATTTTTAAAAGAGAGAAGAACATATCTTTTTTTGTATATCCTTATCTTCTTTAATTGTTAAGAGTTGCTAATTATTGTCCCCCTATGATAGATGAGGAAAGTGAAACTCTAAGAGGTAAGCAATTTGCAGAGTTAGTAAGTATGGATTTCAGGCCTGGTCTGTCAGGATCCAAAGCCTGAGCTGTGTCACTGTATCAAATGCCCTTCAATTATTTTCATAGGATGTCTATCCACAAATGACAAGAAAATCTTTATGGAGTTTTCTTTTTGAGAAACTCAGGCTTTTTAAAAAAATTTATTATTTCTTTAAGATTTTATTTATTTATCTGACACAGAGAGAGAGAGAGATTGAGCACAAGTGGTAGGAGGGACAGAGGGAGATGGAGAGGGAGAAGCAGACTCCCCGCTGAGCAGGGAGCCTGATTTGGGGCTTGATCCCAGGACCCTGGGATCATGACCTGAGCTGAAGGCAGACGCTTAACTGACTGAGCCACCCACGTGCCCCAAGAAACTCTTTTATCACCATTCTTGATTTGCACTTGATTTGGAAGTTCAGAAAATATTGAAAAATTAAAGTGAGGCAGTATCAGTGAAATTGTTGAAAATTATTTAGTACTGCCTATTCAAATATTGATTGTATTTAAACACGGAAGAAAGAAAAAAACCCTTAAAAACTAATTTGGTTTTAACACAAAGTCTCATTGTAAAGTGCAAAGTCTAGCTAAAGAAATGTATATATGGAGAGAACATTCATTAGAATAGGAAAAAGAGGAGCTCTATGCTCAACTTAAGGAAAGAATCATGGCATCTCGGCTAGCATAGGCCTGAAAGACTGGGGGACTCTCTCACTGATGCAACTTAAACTCTTAGAAATTTAATAAAAAACAATGAACTTTATCATTAATGGAAGGTACCACAGTAAACTGACTAGATAGAAAGACCTGACCAACCTCTAGGGCTTCCTTAGCGAATCCAATCCTATGTTGGTATTAGAAATATCCCATCCTAGTTAAAGGCAATGCATGTTTGGATACTTTTTGTAACATTTTTCGGATTCATAAATATCATTGGTTTGCAAGTATGTTATAAGTTATGTCTATCTACAGTAAGAATGAGTTATATTGGATGTTTTCTAATCCAGAGAGATTGGACATTAAAATAGTTAGGCAGCTGAATTTTAATGAAGTTAGGAATAATATAACGGATGCTTCATTAATTACCATATTATGAAAATATTCTCTTTTCCATGTCTTTAAGAGTAACACAGACCTCTATTTTTAACACAGAGCCCATTTCATGGCTTCGTTATACCATGCATCAAATCATATCTTTAGCTACCTCAAGCTGTATATAGTAATTTAGTATTACATAGATCGGTTGTAAGAGATATGGAAGTATTTATATTTATTACTGGAAACATTTTAGTTCTAATTATGAAATGATTTTCCTCAGAAAATGTTGCTAAACATTTTGTGGGATAACTTTTTAAAAATAGTCAAATGGAAAACATGGCATAGCATACATAAGGGGCTTCTTATTAGAAAGTTATTTGGGGAGTTTTCTTAAAAACAAAATTCCCAAGAGGGAGACACCTGAAGTCACTTGTACCACACATGAGTAAGCAAAAGTTTCCAAGGAATTCTAGGTGAAAAAACTAAGGGAGAGGTTATTTGTGCATGTTAATTATTCTGTAGGTAAGTTTTCTTTTTAAAAAATCCTGACATTCAAGAAGAATATTATTAGGATTTACTTATTTACTTCTGTTCTTATTTTTTTCTTTACAAATCCCAAAGATTTTTCAATAGTACCTGTCATGATGTAGGTCAAAATATTCTTAAAAAGTCAACTTCAAATGCCATTATTGATTTTTTTGTTACCATGTCAAAAGACAATATTTTCTGCAAGTCTTCACAAGGTGAATTAAATTTATAATCTAATTTTGAAACATCTATAGGAAACTGAAAACTTTCATTAAATAATACTCTACCTTAATAGAAATATTGTACAGACATGACTCAATTGATGGGAAATTCTGGTACTATGCTGTTTTGTTTAATTACTTTTTAAATTTAGGATTAACTGTTCACTTTCAGTTCTTACTGAAAATCTTTTAAAAATGTATTCATGACCTTTATTGTCATGGGAAGTATAAAAAGTGTATTAATCTTTGGCCACTGTGAATTTCCAGTGTCTGATATTGATTTTTCTGAATGTCAATAATCATTGTACAGTCAGAGATTAAGATGAATGTATGTAACTTTAGCACATAACTAGGAATTTATTATTGGAATAAAGCCTTGATATAAACTTCCTTTCTCAATATAAGCTTCTTTTCCCTTCTCAAAATAGAGCTCTAGCAATGGTTTGGGATTGGAAATTGTTGAATCAGAGGCTCTGTATAGTTAGATGTTTGTTGAAATAGGATTTTACTGTATTATGGCAGGATTTTGATGAGCTCAGTGGTAAACTGTTGAGGCTTACTCCATATCCTGACAGTGATTTTACTCAACAGGGTGCAGTTTATGGTTGGGGAATAGATAGGAGGAAGTAACCTGGATGTAGAGATAGGCCTTAAGCAAGGGTAGTCTGTTTAGCATCCAAGCACTGTCACAACCTCTGGCTTGATTTTAGAAATAGAAGTTCAAATATGGTGGGGCTGCTACAACCAGGAAATCTAACCAAACGGATGGTGGTTGATTGGCTCTGGAAGACTTTTGTGTAGTGGTGCTTGTGAGTGTAGTATTCACTCTGAGGAAGGAAGGCTAGGAGACAATAGGGCCTATAGGTATCAGCTGGATTTAGTATAAGGTCGCAGTGCTAAAAGGGACTGGGAGAGTAAATAGGATCACCAGATGTAAAAATGCAATAGACTATCAAGGCAGAGACTTCTGTCAACAAGGTGAAAGGAGATGGCAGTGGAAGTCTTTTCTTCTTGCTCCTAGTTATGGAAATGCTGGAAAATATGTTCATTTTTAAAAGTAAGTAACCAAGCTTTAAAGAAATAATGTAAAAATCCCTGATAACAGAAATGAAGAAGGAACATAAAGTCAGATTTGTAAGAAGATGAAGCCATGGAGGCTCATAGCACCTTCACAGCCAGACAGAGATTTGAGAGTTGGGACTAGAGACCAGTTCAGAGTCAGAAGATGAGGCCCTAGACTTGTGTGAGACAGACACTGGGACAGTCTCCTGCATCATCATGAGTCCTAAAGGGCTGCCCCTAGTATTAAGTGGGACTACCAACATTCTGCCCTCTGGGGCAGGCCTGGGATGGATTGAGTAAAGAAATCTGCAAGGGCTTGGAACCCTAACTTAACACCAACAGGTGTGAGTCCTGAATTTACACCACTTCTTGGGTGCAGGAATCCCAAATTAAGAAATTAACAATGATATTGGTACTAGAACTCATGAACCTCTCAGGTCTCTGGAAGAAACAGGAGTGGAACAGTTCTGAAAGGATCATCCCACAAGACAGAGCACATGGGAATTTAAAAGAAAGAAAGGAAGAAAGGAAGAGAGAAAGAGAGAAAGAAAGAAAAAAAAAAGAAAGAAAGAAAGGAAAAAAGAAAGCAGAATTCCATGAGGGAGACAGAACAGCTGCAATAACCAGGAGGGTTTGCACACCAAGAACTGAAGATTATAGAATGATCTGAAATATAATAACCCAGTAAAAAAGCTTAAAGAGATAGAAAGAATAAAAACCGTAATAAAAAATAAACAAAATTATATGGAAAAAGAAAATGCATAGTTATAAAACATAAATAGTAAGTGAAATAAAAACTCAACAAATGTTAAATAGCAGATTAGGCCTAGCCAAAGAGAGGATTAGTGAAGTGGAGCTATTCTGGAAAATATCAGTTGGAATATAGCACAGAAATGTGAAGTGATGTAAAAAAAAATTATGAGGAGAGATGGAGGAGAGATTAGAAGGCCCGGCATAGGACTTCCAGAAACATAAAATTGAGCTAACAAGAAAGAGGTTGTATGGTTGTAATTTTCTAGGCCTGAAGCAAGATAGGAGTGCTCAATTTGACAGAATATACCAACATCCGAGTGAGATAAATAGAAATAGTGAGATAAATAGAAACTAATTCAAATCTAAGCTCCTCAAAAACAAATAAAAACTTTTGAAAGCTATCTGACAGAAATGGAAGAAAACCTAAAAGAAATGACAAATTAGACTGAAAGAAATTAGAAACTAGATTCAGGAAACTTTTAAAAGATGGACTGCATCTTTAAAAAAGATTTTATTTATTTATTTTTTAGAGAGAGAGAGAGAAAGAGGGGGCATGCACACAAGTGGGGAGAGGGGCAGAGGGAGAGAGAGACTCCATGCTGAGCACAGAGCCCACCCAGAGCTCGATCTCATGAACCTGAGATCATGACCTGAGCCGAAATCAAGAGTCGGTTGCTTAACCGACTGAGCCACCCAGGTGCCCCTGGAATGCATTTTTAAACATTGAAGTAAGAGGGGGTGGTGTGTATTTCTCTGCTGCTTAATTCTGGGCTCAGCCATGTGACTTGCTGTAGCCAATAGAGTGAGGTAAAAATGACAGCGTGCCAGTTTCCAATGTAGGCCTCAATTGTGAATTTCTTTTGTGCTGGTGCCATCACTTTGGGAAAGAATATGCCTGGGCCACCCCCCTGGTCCCAGGAGTAGGATGAGAGCCATGAAGAACAGGGCCACCCCAAATAGCAGGGAGGAGATAGCTGACCCACATATCTAATCCATGAGAATAAATCATTGTTTTTTCTGTTCTTGAGTTTTATGGTTGGATTATTAGATTATTTTGTATTACTAATGTAACAAATTAACACAAACTTCGTGACTTAAAACAACACAAATTCATTCTCTTACAGTTCTGGAGTTCCAAAATGAGTTGTACAGGGCTAAAATCAAAGGTTGGCAGGACTGTTTTTTCAGGAGGCTTTGGAGAAGAACTCATTTCCTTGGCTTTCTGGCTTTTGGGGGCCACCCATATTCCGTGGCTCATGAACCCTTCCTCATTTCACTCCAGTCTTTTGCATCTGTTGTCACATCTCCTACTTCTGTAGTCAAATCTGTTTCTGTCTTCCTATTATAAGGACACTTATGATTACATTCAGGGCCTACATGGATAATCCAGGAAAATCTTCCCATTTCAAGAAACTTAACTTACATCTGCAAAGTCCCTTTTGCTGTATAAATTAACATTCACAGGTTTTAGGAATTAGGATGTGGATACCTTTGGGAGTAGGCATTATTCAGCAGACCACAATTGTTTTATAGGGTTTTATTTTTAATTTTCATTTATTCATCTTCAAAAAAAACCAAACATTTCCAAGAAAACAAAAGTTCAAGAGACTTACTAGGCAGAGAGCAATATTGCAAGAACTACTAAAGAATACAGTTAACAAATGGCATTGGATAGTGATTAAACATACGGATTTTTTAGACAGATTGCCTTGGTTCAAATACAGGTTCTGCCACTTTCTATCTGCACAAACTTGAGCAAGTTACTTATCCCTCTCTGACCCCTGTGACCCAGTTTCCTCATATGTGAAATGGGAATAATCATAGAAGTATGCATCTCATAGGTTTCTTATGAGGATTAAATGAATTAATGTTAGTAAAGTGCTTCCAACATTTATAAGGCTCACAGTAAATGCTATACAAATATTTGTTAACTAACAAAATTAAAAGAAATAACTCAGGGGGCGCCTGGGTAGCTCAGTTGGTTTGGGCATCTGACTCTTGGTTTTGGCTCAGGTCACGATCTTGGGGTCCTGAGATCGAGCTCCTCGTTGGGCTCCTAGCTCAGTGTAGAGTCTGCTTGTCCCTCTCTCTGTGCTCCTCTTTCCAGTCTCTCTCTCTCTCATAAATTAATAAAATCTTTTAAAAAAAAAGTGAATCATTTCACTCCCAACCTGTTAGCAAAATTGAAAATGCTTGACAACAGCAAGTGCTAGAGTTACTGTGGGGAAATGGGAGTACTTGTGTAAATTGATACTACTTTCCAAAGCAATTTGACAACATCTAATTAGGTTGAAGATACTACTGGGCACCAATTTTGGTATATACTGAGGCGACCCTCTGGTAAGCTTGCACATGGAGACACTTGAGGATGGTTACCACGTTTTATAACAGTGTTTATGAAAGGGACTCTGTCAGAGGTCAGATTCCTCAGGAGCAGAGTCTGAGACAGTGACGAAGGTGTATGCCGTTTATTGTGAGTGTGTTCTTCAGGAGAAACCTGTAATGGAGTGAGGAAGCAGTGGCAGGATGGAGAAATGTTAGGCGAAGTTATGGTCTCAGGTAAAGAAGTCTTCATGGTTAGATCCATGCGACATAAATTACATTGAACAGATTTTCCTTGAGGTAATGGGATCATTTTGTATCCATGCCTGTCATACTTGGGATATGTATATAAGGTGGGGTAATGTCACCACCAGTGTAAGGTAGCTTCTCTCAGCCAAGAGAGATTTCTGGGTAGAGGGGCAGCTTGTGAACCATCAGCAGCCAATACTTAGAGCAGCTGGAGGTAGATACACTGCCCAGGGAAAAGGGATCTGGTTGGGGCACTACAACTTCCTTAAAAAATGCAATACCTAATGCTCATCAAAAGGCGAAAGGGTAAGGGATGCCTCGGTGGCTCAGTGGTTAAGGGGTGCCTGGTTGGCTCAGTTGGTTAAGTGTCTGACTCCTTATCTTAGCTCAGGTCTTGATCTCAGGGCTGTGAGTTCAAGCACTACATTGGGCTCCACACTGGGTATGGAACCTACTTAAAAAAAAAGAGAATGGGTAAAAAAATTAAGGCATATGCATACCGTGGAATTCTGTATTATGAATGGACAAGATTTACATGTATTACACGGAGAAATAATGAAAGCATAATGTTGAATGAAAAAAGCAATTTGAAGAATGGTTCATGTTAAGTGGTATCATTATGCATATTAAAGACACACACAAAATATTGGTGTTGCTATCTTTGCATAGTATGCAGTAAAGATATTATATTGTGTATTTACACTGACTTTGTTAGGATAGTGGTTACCTTTCAGAATGGAAGAATAGGAATGGATTAAGAGGGCTACAAACGGGCTTCAGATATTTCTGTAATGTCTTATTCAGTGTGGTACAATGTTAACGTTTCATTCAGTCATGAATTGGGTACATTTAAAAAATACCATTCTCTTCAATTTCCTGTATACTTGAAATATTTTATATAAAAGAAAGAAAAAATTCAAGGAAAAGAGATTTCTGGACCATGCCAATTTGGAAGGGCACTGGGTGGGTATAATTGAGGTCCTTACACACACATAACTCTGGCCACTGGCACCCAGGTTGTTTATCAAGAAGATTGTGGTACCAAGAAGCTACATTTGGGCCTTTAATCATCTCTGGGCTCTGGAAACACTGAATCAGGAACTAGAAAGGAGTTATAGAAAAGAAACATATAAAGAAACTGCATCTCTCCAAATTATTTAACACCCAAATGAATTTTTTGGAGGGGGATGTAATGCCTGTAACACTCCTGTAGTGTTTTGTGAAGTTCATTTTGGTCCTGCGTATTTGCATTATTCTTTTCCTAATATTTTCCTAATATTTTTGAAATATTTCTGAAAGATTTATTTAAAAATTTTTTGAACTAAATCTTCATTCCAGTATTCCTATTTAAGTGTTTAAACTCCAATTTTTCCTTAAAATATTAACCAGAGGTTTAGTACAGGTATTTTGCTTGACTTTTACGGAAAATTAACACCATGAAATTTTTTGCAAGTTATTTTGTGTCTTCAGAATAACAGTAAGGCATAAATGATGGGCATGTAGACCATTGTACTTTTTTCAGTTTGATTTTATGGTACTACTTTAAATGTCTAGTATAATGCTCAGTCTTCAGTCTTTTGAACAAACATATCAATAACCTTAAGTCAAACTACCATGCAAAAATATATTACTGTGTCACAACCACGTGGAGCTATCCACTTAATTGCATCCTATAAAACGAACCAGGAGGTGTAAGTTTACAAACATAACATCTGAGGTGGTGGTAAAATTAGAGCTAAATAACACGTGCAGTTTAAATTCTCAGTATAAAGACATGAAAGGCTGTAATTTTAATATACTGCTGACAAGGGGCAACTGAGGATTAATGTGCATTCCCAATAAATATGTTCAGTATTAGGAGATACAATAACCATTCAATGTTATATATAATGCACACACAAACAAACATATTTTTTCATTCTTTGCTAGATCATGGGAATATTCACCTAGTATATTTTCTGAGTTTAAAAAAACAATAAAAACATTTCACTCCATAGAGTAATTCTTGACACAAAATGGTTGCTCCATTACTGTGACTGTTTATTTACTATGTGATTAAAGTTTCTTTTGTTTGATTAATCTAACCTTCTCCTTTCAGAAATTACAACAGAATTAATTGAATATAGGATATGAAATCATTTCCAAAATTTAATGAAGTGTATTATTTATTTTTTAATTGCACAATTATCTGTTTTCAGGAAGCTCTCCAGTTAGTGAAAATTTCTCTTGTATGTGTGTGACCTTGAGGCTGCCACTCATGAGCTGGGTGACCTTGGACAAGTTATTTAATCTTTCAGTGTCTCTGTTTCTTTGTCTCTAAAACAGGGATGCTAATAAGATTGTTGTGACTATTAAGTTGATTTAATATATGTAAAGTGTTGAAAATACATGAAAGTGTATGGCACAAGAAAGTATACCATAGATTTAGCTATTATTACTATTTTTTTGAGTGTACACCAGAGAGACTGTAAATTATTAGTAATACACCATTTCCTTTACCAAAATCTATAATCACAGTTAAGCATGCTTATGTCTTTTAGCCTAACTCAGAAAAACAAATAGTCTGGGTTACATCTTATTCATAGTTGCTTATTTGATTCTTTCTTTAATTTTTATTTTAATTTTTTTAAAGTCTTTTTTTTTTAAGATTTTATTTATTTATTTGAGAGAGAGAGAGAAAGCATGAGCAGGGGGAGAGGCAGAGGGAGAAGCAAGCTCCCTGCTGAGCAGGGAGCCCAATATGGAGTTCGATCCCAGGACCCTGGAATCATGACCTGAGCTGAAGGCAGATGCTTAACCGACTGAGCCACCTAGGCACCCCTTGATTCTTTTTTATAGGAAAATTTACATAAAGAATTTGGGTAGTTGTTTAAGTTTGGAGAAGAGGGGAGGGCTATTATTCATAGGGAACCTTGAAGACTCTCCTCTTCTTTGGTGTGCCTTAAGGTTTGTACGTTACTTTTTAGTTAATATCAAGAGTGCAAGAACTCACTAGCTTACCACCCAACTTCCCTCATCTATCTCTTTTTATGTTTTTGGTTTGTTTCCATCTCTCTTTAACAGCCATTCCCTAATTCTTTATCCCTCATGGGCAGGTAGACCAGTAGGCAGAATCAACAAGCCTTAGGAGGCTTCGTGAAGGCTATACAATTGGTATGTTATGGTTGAGAGTGAAGCTGGGAGAACAAATTTGCCTTCTTTTTGTCCCCCCATTTAAATCTCTGAACTTACCAAAATGTTTCTTCATATGTTTTATAGGCATGAGTATATGTAACTTTTTATTTTCAAGGCCATACTCTTAGAAGAAAAGGTAGAGAAGTTATACAGAAATTTTGCTCACTAAACTTTAAAAGAAATTTAATGAAGTGAGACTATTGCTCAAAAAAGTTGAGCAATTAGTAGAAATATTGATGGCTGTTTTTAAAAAAGTTTGGAAAAACTAGATTAGGAAATCAGTTGTAACATACAAAAATATAAAGAGAAATATAAAAACATTTCTTATACATATTAGGAAACATGTTCTTTAAGTGGAAAAAGACAAGAAGAACTATAAGTAGATTCTTATAATAATTTGTATTTGGATGTACTATGCATCAATTTGTGTCTCTCCAGTGTAAAATGCATTAGTATATGAAGTTCAGGCCACAATTGAAGACACAGTAAGAGTGTAGGGCAGAGTTTGGGATGAGAGCTAGAAAGTTTGAAAAGATAAAATGCTCTAATCCTTGAGCTTTCTTTCCAGCTTACATTCTAAACCTATAGAGACAACAGTAGGGCAGGAAGTATACATATTAGAAGTGAAAAGTCAGGGTACGATTTGGAGGACCCGATCCTAAACTATAAAATAAAATAAAATGAAATGAAATAAATTAAGCTATTTAGGCTCTTTAGCGTTTTAATCCCTAAACTAAGTAATTATAGTGATACCAGTTTTGAGGACAGAGGTTGAAGAGGTTACTGAATATATATATGTGTACATGTACATACACACATATACACACTCAGACACACAATATTAGAGACATATTTTGCAGATAAGGAAAAATATATATTAGCAAGAACATAAGTCATGGAGAAATATACATGACAATTTTAAAAGTGTTATGCACAAGAAATACTAACCTAGATTATTATTTTATTCTTATAACTAAGCAGCTGACATGAGTACAAAGTCCCATTCAAGGTCATTGGAAACTTTGAATTTGGATTGGCTCCAGGAGGACATTGGATAACACAATAATTGTCCCCCTGAGTGCCAGCAGTTTAGTTAAGATTCACAATGGGTAAATATTTTTAAATAAAACTCAACTTACTATTTCCTACCATTGGACTATTCCAAGATTTACTTTTTATAAATTAAAACTGCCTACAAAAAAGACATGGTGCAGAAGACATAAGTATGAATTTGCTTTTTAAAACCCTTGAGAAGCTAATTTCCATGCTCAAGATAATGTTTCAAAGAGATTTCTTTTCAACGTGTTTTCTTAGGAGGGCAAGATTTCAAAGAGGAAAATTAGCAAAGCAAGGTAACTGTGATACTGCCATCTGGAGTTTTCAATTAGCATTTCTGACTAATACTTTGGCAAAATTACTCACAAATATTTCCAGAGTTGAGAAATAATCTTGTAGCATTTTCTGTTCTTATTTCAAGGATATCAAGGCATTTAAATAATGCACAGTTTGCACAGCCTAGCTGAAGGGAGTGGTAGCATTCTGGGTTTACTTCCATGCTTATTTGTTCCATGCTGCTTGCATGTAAAATAATGTATTTAGAAATAGTAAGGGAAATGATTGGCCCCAAACTCTTGTAATTCAATGACTAAAGGAAGATTAACATATACAGTTGTGTAAAAATAGACATACTAGTCTAAGAGATGATTTAAAACATATTATTGGATATTAATTTTAAAAAATCAAAACTGTTGACATGAGCAAAATGAAAACCTTAGAAGCACAGACTATGGAACTGGAAAGGTCTTTAGAGATCATTTCCAATCGCCTCATTTTACAGGAGAGAAATATGAGGACCAGGGAAATGAAGTGACTTTCTTGGGGTCACATTGAAAGTCAGCAGCAGAGCAACGATGGCATTCAAATCTCCTAATTTTCCAGCTATGCTCATTCACTGAAAGTAGTTTAAAGGGTGTTTACAACCTTTAGTCAAAGTTTATCTTTTGGTTAACTCCACACTTACTCCTATATTTGTGGCTGCAAAAATAGCCCAGAGTGATATAATTTGCTTCAGGTCAAATACATTATAAGAAAAAAAGGCAAAGCTTTCACTAGTCCAGTTTTTCATGTGTAGTTCTTTGTTATGTGTATGCACGTGTGTGTGTGTGTGTGTGTGTGTGCGCGCATGCGTGCGTGTGTGTGTGTGTGTGTATGTGTGAACAATCCCCTATCCACTGTTCCCAAATCCAAAAAGCTCTAAAAACTAGAAGTTTTTCATATATGGGACAAACTCCATTTTTGGCAAAATCTGATGTGAACTGATGCATGGCTATTTCTAGACTTCATGTATACCAGCAAATGTGATTCTTCACGTATTTCACTTTAGAAACAATCATATATTTGATTATAGGGTGCTGCCCTAGGCTCTGGAAATGATACATAACACAGGCTCAACATAATTTATTACATTTTCAAACCCTGAATCATTCTGAATTCCGGCTCCAATGGTGTTGGAGAAGTAATTGTAGATCTTCAATTTGTCCATAATGTGATTTCATTACATTAGTTTAGATAGTTTTGGCTTATAACCAGACAATTCAGAACAGCCTTTACATATGATTTTCTTTGGTCCAAAATATATGAACCAAAGAGAATTAAATGAGATAAGCAGAGTGCTATCTATGTGGGCGTAAATATATGAAATAAGGAGTCCAGTTTCATCAATATTATTTGTGGTCAGGAAGCCCAGGGTGAATCTGGTATTCAGTTGAGGCAACTGCCTCATCCCACATTTCTGATAAAATTTTTTGTCTTTGTCCTTCTCCCCTTTTTTATAACCTTTATTTTATAAACTTCTTTTATCTTTATTCTAAGCTGTATCAAATATTAGCATATATGGGGGTTAAATGGGGTTGACTATACTTGATATGATATAGTCTTCTTTAGATTTATATTTAACCAAAGCCTTATATTTAACCAAAGTCTAGGTAAGCTCAGTGTCCTGATAATCTGTGTTCAGCCTAAGCAACATTTACTGCAGAGCATATGGCACTGGATTTTATTCCATCTGGAGTTGCAGTTTGACCGACGGGTAGATGGAAAGGAAGGGGCAGTCATTAGGGCAAACTCACAACAGGGCCAGCCCTTTCCTTGTTTGCAGGAAACCTCACCAATGGAAAATTTTGACCTGTCATACACTGTTAGGATAAACATACGCGCACACGCACAGGTTTGCGCGCGCGCACGCACACACACACACCAAGTGGGTAAGAATTGTCAACATCTTAGATTTTTCCATGTCCCTATTCAGGATCCTAAAAGTAAAATTTTATACATGACAGTCAGGCTTTTTGGTAAGCATTGCTTCCACCATAATTTCAGTTGTGTTCCTAGAGGCATAAATTCTATTTCTAGATAATCAAGTTAAATCTAAGACGTTTGCATATTTTAGTGAATGCAGATCTCAATGGAGAAGGATATCTCTTCTTTCTGTAACTGGTTCCTATAATATGGTTGTTGCTTAGATTGTAGGGATTAAAGGGACATATATGACATAATCCAACACTTTCTCTTCATCTTTGGGTCAAATAGGAAGAGAACAGTAGGATCTAATGGAAAGATACAGGACCAGGAATCTGGTCCTTCCAGCTGTGCTGTGACCTGGCTGTGTGACTCCAGACAAGGTGTCTGCCTCTCTGGGCCCCAGTTTCTTCATCTATGAAACGAGAGGACTCTATACCCTATTCAGCTCTAAAATGTTATAATTGTATGAGAGGTGATCATCAATAGACCCATAGTCTCTTTTGGATCTTCACCCAGT
Organism: Ursus maritimus; assembly: GCF_017311325.1. NCBI lineage: Eukaryota > Metazoa > Chordata > Mammalia > Carnivora > Ursidae > Ursus > Ursus maritimus. The sequence continues at coordinate 32,650,249 of NW_024425563.1, forward strand.
GGTGACTCCTTAGGTAGCAAATTTCTTCCAAATATGGGGCAACTTTTCTTTGCTTGAGAAGAAATTTTTAAGCATGGGCCTCTGAAATGGCTAGAGGGGAAGGAAGAGGCTGCTGATGAGCCCAGTTTAAGAGTTCCCTCCTCCCCAAGTGCATGCTTGTGACTACTGAATGACCTAGGGGGAGCGGCATTTCACAGTGGCTGAGCCTGTGACTCTGTTTGACCGACTGACCCATGGGCTAACTAGATTCTGTAGCTTGGAAGAGCCCATGAAAGTGGTCATGCTGATCCTGAGGACTAAAGAGTAGCAGGCAGAACGGGTACTGTCTCCTCTGTGGGAGGTGATTAGTGAGGAAGCAGGTAAAAGTGGACCTTTTTCAGGAATAACATAATAAGCTTTGTATAAGCTATGGGTGGAAAAATCAACTCCAAATAATTATAAAATAGAGTAAATCAATTTAAGGAAGAACCCATTTTACAGATTTCAGCAGATAAAATAAATATCCATTAGGTAATTAGCAGAGATGGACTGTTTGATTTATTTATTTACAATAATAATAGCATTTAATGTTTACCAAGTTCTATTGCCACTCTAGAAAGTACTTCATATCCATTAGGTCTTCTAATAATCATTATAACCATATGAAGTAGGCACTATTATTTCCATTGTACAGATAAAGAGGCTGAGGTTTAGGAGACTCAAATAATGCCCAATGTCATGCAACAAATAAATGAGAGGATCTGAGATGTAAACCTAGATAATGGACTTCTGCTGTACTGCTTTCCTCTTCCTAATACGCTTTCAGAATATTTGAGACAGGCTGTGGAGTCTACTCCTTTCTTCTCTCCTCTTCTTTCTTTAATTTTAATTAATTCTCTCTCTCTGTTTGTCTCTCTGACTCTCCCTCTCCTTTTCCTTGTTCCCTAACAGCATGATTATATAGAGGGTTAACTGTGTTGTTATAGGGTGGCAACCTGTCACATTTATTGGAGAAGAGAATTACGGAAAGTCTTCTTTCCTGGCCATTTTTTTTAAAAAAAGATCTATTTATTTACTGGGGCACCTGGGTGGCTCAGTCGTTAAGCGTCCGCCTTTGGCTAAGGTCATGATCCCAGCATTCTGGGATCAAGCCCTGCATCAGGTTACCTCTCTTCTCAAGCAAAGAAAAGTTGCCCCATATTTGGAAGAAATTTGCTGCCTCTCTCTCTCTGTCAAATAAATAAATAAAATCTTAAAAAAAAAAAGATATATTTATTTACATACAGAGAGAGTGTGAGTGGAGGGAGGGGAAGTGGGAGAGGGAGAGGGAGAGAAATCCTCAAGTGGACTCCCCGCTGAGCATGGAGCCTGATGCGGGGCTCAATCCCAGGACCCTGAGATCATGACCTGAGCTGAAACCGAGTTGGATGTTCAACTGACTGAGCCACCCAGGCGCCCCTTTCCTGGACATTCTTAATGATTATTGCCACATATTCCTCAATAAAATTGAGATGCAAAAAGATTACTGAAGTATATATATATATTTTTAAAGATTTTATTTATTTATTTGACAGAGACAGCCGGTGAGAGAGGGAACACAAGCAGGGGGAGCGGGAGAGGAAGAAGCAGGCTTCCAGCGGAGGAGCCTGATGTGGGTCTCGATCCCATAACACTGGGACCACGCCCTGAGCTGAAGGCAGCCGCTTAAGGACTGTGCTACCCAGGCGCCCCTGCTGAAGTATATTAATAGAAAGTTCATCCTCCATAAACTCACCTTCACTATACTCTATGAAAGATATTCTTCATTATTATTATCCAAAAGATTTTAGGAGCTACAGACCAAGATTAGCTATAATCACAGTAAGTAAAAATTATATTTTACATGTTCATGCTCCCCAGAAACAAAATTGAGATTTATGCTGTTCTTTATATAAATAAGAATATGTGATGAGTTATTTTTTTCTCTTCATCATGGGAGAAAGAAAATAATTAACAAAGCTGTAAAAACCTACTCTTTTTCCTTCTATTGTAGAGGCCCTACTCTCTCTGTTGGCTTTCAAGATAAGGTAGTTAGTACTGTCGTGAGTTCTCATCTTGCCTAGAGAGAAAGAATATTCTTTTGAGATAATTGTTATAAGCTGTCTAGCTTCATAATTGTGTTTGGGTTAGTTCCAGGCATACCTACTAGTGATGAAGGATGCTATGCCCCCCCTGTGTAATCAGTCTGTTAAAGTGGCTGAAACATTAGGCCAGACATTTGGGGTCACTGCTAATGCTCAGAAAATGGGAGATCCACAGCTTCAAGTCTTGTCTGTGGTGAGAGACAGCTGCTATATCTCTTGTATGCATCATTGCCACAGGTACTGGTTCTGGTCTTTCCCAGGGCATTATGGTTCTTCACGGTACTGAGGGAAAGTTCCTACCTTCCTTTGCTTCCTCTGCTTCCCCCTCCCAGCCCTTTAGATTCATTTTCATAGCCACTTCTTTGGGACATAAGCCTGATTTAGGAGGGCAGGGCTGAGGAGTCTGGCTTTATTTTCATCACAAACCCAAAACTATCATTCCCATCTGACTTCCTGACTTAGCACTGGCCAGCTCATTGGGCCAGGTTTTACTCCATCTCCAAAGTAACTTTATTTAGGCATCTGTTGCCTTTTCCTCTCTCTGGGACTTGGTTGAAGCATGCTGGTCTTCAGAAAGAGCCTATTTCAATAATTTTGAATCTTAGGAGAAGGGATTGAGCACTGAACATTTCTTCCCTGAATGCCCTGTTTTCAGGCCTTTGTTCCTTTTTTTTTTTTTTTTTTTTATTTGACAGAGATAGAGACAGCCAGTGAGAGAGGGAACACAAGCAGGGGGAGTGGGAGAGAAAGAAGCAGGCTCCCAGCAGAAGAGCCTGATGTGGGGCTCAATCCCAGTACGCCAGGATCACGCCCTGAGCCGAAGGCAGGCGCTTAACCGCTATGCCACCCAGGCGCCCCCTTTGTTCCTTTCTTGTCCCTCTCAGTACTCTAACTTCTTTCTGGGTTCCAGATCATGCACAGGCAAGAACCAAGACCCATACCCCTCACACCAATTTCTCTATACACCTAAGAAAGTGTATTCTATACACTATACTGTACTTCCAAGTCAGGTTGGATGCGGGTCTAGGTCAATGTCAGGCCTCTTCTTTAGACTTACAGGCCATCCCCTCCAACCCCCAGCAGCAGCATCCGGGTAAGTGGCCTACTTGCTGCAGTGTTCCCATTCCCATGTTCTTCCATTTTTATCTGGGCCTTGTTAGAGCAGACCCCTTTCCACCAAGTCTTAGGGATAGAGAAGTTATAGCATGGAGTATGAACTAGCTTACTCAGCCTCCAATTGTAGTCACCTCCTGTCTTGTCTTCTTGTGCTATGGGTGTTGGAAAACTAAATAGTCTTTGTAGTCATCTGGTTAGGGATGACCATGGGATACAATTCTGGCCAAAAAGATATAGCAAAAGCTAGAAAGGATTTTATTTCTTGAATTAAAAAACAAAGGCCATAAGAAAAAAAAGGTTTTTGACTTCTTCACCTTCAACCCTCTCTGGAATATGGGCATACTACAGTCTCTTAAGAGTGAGGGAGAGAGAGAGAGAATGGGAGTGAGAGAGAGAGAAGAGGTTAAGGATGCAAAAAGATAAAAGGATTCCAGATACTTAATGACATAGTACATCTGCCCTCAACTTCCTACTTCAGTGCTTCTTATTAGAAGACAAACTATTTAAAGTATTATAGTAGAATTTTTTGTTATATGGGGCTAAATGCTTCCCTGACTGATAAAATTGTGATGTCAGGACACGTGTGTCTGCTTGATTGCTTCCATTCACTTTCTTTCTCATCTCCCTTTTCATACATCATAGGGTTCTAAACTTAGGGTTTTCTTCTATCTTGCGGTGATAGTCTGAATTATTGTACAGCAAATTTCACTTTCCTCCCTAGCCCATTGGGGACAAAGTATACTTCCCTTAATTATTAATATAGGGCTTGACAATGTGACATGCTTTGGCTGTGGAATGTTAATGGCTCCAACATGGGCAGAAGCTTTAAATACATTTGTGCAATGTGGTTGGCCTCTTGCATTCTGACGATGTGCCATGAGAAGAATGTGCTATTGCTAGTTGCTGCTTCATTAGCCTGGGCTCCAGGATAAGCAGACATGAGCAAACTTGAATGAACCTACAACCTAGAACCCAGCCCAGCTGGACCTCAGGCTGAAGTACAGTCATCTAGCTGAGCCCAGACTACAACAGCTGAACCACAGTTGACCTACAGACTCAAAGAAGATGAGAGTAAGTTCTTATTGTTGTAAACCACTGAGATTTGAGGTAGTTTATTATTCAGTATTATTATGGCTGTGGGTGACTAACACATCATGTAGCAGGGACTTCCCTTAAGACATATCCTAAGTTCTCTTCCTTTGGCTTAATGAATTTGAAGGATTTTAAGGAATTTATAGGAATAGGAATTTAAGTAATTAAAAAAAAAGTTTCACTCTCTGCTATGCTTGGCTTTCATATTCTGGCCTTACTTAGAACTGAAAAATTTTATTTTGTTAGTCAATAGGTAAGCATTGATTCTTTCTCCCTCTTCATTTTTGCTAAATAATCCAGATCACCCCCAAGGCGAGTGGATGCCTTTGGCCATTCAAGGAGGTCAAATAAAAGGAAATGTGAAATAAAGAAGCATATAAATATATTTCAGAAAAAATGTAAATTACATTTGTATTGTTACTGGTCTTTGCTTCTGCTTTTTATCTCTTCCACGGTACCAGTAAGACATCTTAGCTATGGTCTGCAGACCAAAACTGGTCTTCTGATTTTGTACGGCCTGTGACCTAATAATGATTTTTACAGATGAATATTTGCAATTGATTTGATGATGAAACACTCTAACTTTTATCCCCCAGTTAAGTGAATTATCCCCCTGGAAGAGAATTTCACTTTTTTTTTTTTAAATTAGAAAAGTCTTTTTATTATTTTTATTTATATTTATTTATTTATTTATTTATTTGGTGGGGTGGGGAGGGACAGAGGAAGAGGGAGAGAGAGAGAATCTTAAGCAGCCTCATGCCCAACACAGTGCTCTATCTCATGACTCTGAGATCATGACCCAAGCCAAAATCAAGAGTTGGACACTTAAACTGACTGAGCCACCCAGGTGCCTTGAGAATTTCACTCTTCTTATCAGTAGACCTGTATTACAAAAAAATTGTACTCAATTATTATTAGCATTATATTTTGAATTTTGCCAATAAAATTTTTTTTAGAAATATGTTTTCTTCCTAGTATGTAAGTATTCACATGCCATCCTTTATTTTGCTTCTCGTCTCACAACAGCTAAAATATTAACTATATGGCCCTTTCCAGAGAAAGTTTGCCAACCCCTATCCTAAAGTATGAGGCTACCATTGCCATGCTAAGAGTATTGCTGCTATTCTTGTGCTAAAGAGTCAGAGTTCTTCCTCTTTCTGTCATTGACAAAGGACAAGCTCTGTTCCCAGAGAACTTTTAGAGAGAAATCAGTGCCAAACAGTTTTCATAAATCTTTGTGCTTTTTACTATTCTTATAAAAGTTTTTTTTCTGGAAGACCTAAACAGGACTGTATGGACATTCATTGGGTTGGTACTCACAGTGTGGTGCTAAGGAAGTCATGTGTGCCCAGTTAAATCATAGTTAGAAATAAACTTTGATCACTAGTTGGGTTTGGTTCATATTGCTTAAGTAGAAATAGTTTAAAAAGCACCTGAACTAATTTACAATTGGAATTAGGTTCTTTTACTTATATTTCTCATCATCTCCACATTTAGCTTTAGGTAATCTCTTTAGTGGTGTGATTTTTTTCTAATCACAGTTCATATTTTATCACTTTAGCTGTGGTAATTACTGGGTGTGTTCTACATTAATTTTTCCTTAATTACTCTTATTTCCTTTTAGTACTATAAACAGTGAAATGTGTTTTGTTTCCACTTTCACATCATACATTGATCCATTTAAATTTGCATTGGTCTCTATTGTGATGAAAATAAATTATTTTTTTGTTTATTCTTTTAAAATACATTGCAGTTATTTTGTGGTTGATAATTGTGTAGATTGGTTATACTGATTTGGTACATGCATAATCATGGAATTACTTCACATCCAAGTTTTTAAGTTTTTAATTTAATAAGTATTTTTTAAAGTTGTATTTAGTTTCTTATTGAGACCTTCAAAACTCAACTTGATTTATACTTCGTTTTTGCTTTTTATTATTTTCTTTCTTGGCATCTGTTTGATAATAATAGTACTTACTATAATAATATTTCAGTTACTCCGGATTTACCCTGCGCTCGAAGGCACACTGGGAACTCTACCGAAGATGCAGAGAAATCTGTTAGAGGGAGAGTCTGGGGATGAAGTTGGGTAGCCTGCCCTGACGTTTCCCAAGTGCTCCTCGAGGGTTCTGTGCTCTCAACCTACCAAGACTGCAGTTTTGATTTTAAGGGAAGAATTGATTTAACTCCTACATTTATGTTTTTATGATTGTATCTTTAAAGGCTTATTACCTTAATAATACCTCCCATATGCCACTGTTTTTCACAGCCAGCACTCCATGCTTATATTCCATAATCAAATTTTCTCTTTTAGATGCCTGTCATTTTTCATGGACTTCTCAAGCTTTCTACNAAGATTATGCACGTAAAAGAGCTGAGCACAGAGCCTGACACCCAATAAGTGTTCAGTAAATGGTAGCTATTATCATAATTTGATTTTATTTGGCTAAAAACCCTCTGCATTTTTATGAAAATTCATTGAGATTATCTTTACATTGAAATTCAGAAGTCAGGGTATAAGACTGAAGGTCTGTAGTTGGTAAAATTCTGTATTTCTCAAGACACCTAATGGGGGAATGCACTAATATTACTCTAAGCATTTAAGAGAATTTTTCTGAGCACTGTTTTATAAATCCTTTGTAAACGAGTCTTGTCTAGATCTAGTCTATAATAAAAACAGGTTATTTTCAAAAAGCTTGTTAAATAGAATACCTATTTCTTGGTTCCAGTGGGTAGCTGAAGTGTTATTGTGTATTTGTGCTACGTGATTAAGGATTAATTTTAGAGGATCTCTGTGATGTTCCTGAAGGCTGCATAGGAAGGCCCAGAAGAAGGCCATGCTTTTTCTGCATGAGAAATCTTTTCCCAAATATTTGCCTACTATTGTGAAGTCAGCACTGGAATTCCAGGAACCCTGGATTTCAGTTTACTTCTGTAACAAGTTTGCATGACCTTTCATCAATGCTCTGGACTGTGATTACAATTTTAAAAATTATAATTAAATTAAATCACCATTAAAAAACATATCCTAATTAGTTAAACTATTCTACTAGTAAATCTATAAGATTAAGTAATTAATTAGTTTCAAGGAGTATCAATGCTGACCTCATTATTATTATTTTTTTCCTTTGTGGTATTGAAACAACTAGACTAATCAAATCCAAAGAATACTTGCTAAATTCATTTATTTTGGTAAATAGTTGCCTTTCCTACTTGTCTTACAAGTAAAGTGTGGTTGGTTTAAGTCCAGGGGATACCAAGCATGTAGCCAGGACAGTCTCCAGGAAGGCTGTTTCCAACAGGATCAGTCTTATCTTAGTCCAAAAGAAAGTGATTTCTTTACCAATCAGAACAGTTTACATGTAGATAAAAAAAAATAACAAATGGCCATAAACACCATCAGGAAAGCTTTATTGGAAACTCCCTTTGAGATAAATTTTTCATTAGTCAAGTAAATGGTCCTCTTGCTTTTTTTGGTCAGTAGTTATTAACTGTTTGTTGCAAAGACAGCTAATATGTGAGTAGCTTGGTGTCCACTTCTGCAATGTTACTGAATGTAAAGTAGTTTAACTTCCATAGATTTCATGAATTTCTCAAGCTGTGTTGCCTCCAGGAGCCATTTTGTCCATTGAGGCAAACACAGGGCATTGTTTATTCATGTAACAAGTGTTTATTTGACATTTACTCTGTGTCAAGCACTGTGGAAGAGGTTGGGAAAAAAGCAGTAAATTAATCAGACAAAATCCCTGCCCTCATGGAGCTCACAGTCTAACTGGGAAGAAAGCCAACAGTGTGATAAGTGCTATGATTGAGGAAGTGCAGGTTATTATACAACCACATATGTAATTTAAAAGGATGGATTTACTCTTGCTGATGACTCTATTCACATGTTGGGTGGCTGAAGCACTGATTAGCTACCTTTTATGGGGATTGATTTTTCCCAGAATTATGATTTTTAGAGTGGATGAAGACAGGGTGTGTTAAGACTTTGGTAGAAAGAAGAAATGACTAGAGGCTTGTAAGATAATAGGAACCAGGAGAGATAGCAAAATGGCACAAGCCTCAAAGGAGCAGGAAGTTTTGTGAGGACAGTGACTTCACCTCCCAACTCAGCTTGAGAGTGTGTGGAGAAAACATCATTCTCTCCTCTTGGCAAGGAGGTAGAAGGAACGTTTAGTGAGGAGGCTGGTGTGTTAACCAATGAAAGGATTTCCAAGGGCACCTGTGGAAGGTGTGGGAGGGAGAAGAATAGTGGAAAGTTGGGTCAGTGGAGAGGAAATAAAGAGTATTTGGGGGATAAGTGTCCTGGGGCAGACAAATGGCAGGGGGATCATGTATCTTGGAAAGTGACTAAGGTTTGCAGAAATATGAGACTCAGGTCCCTTTAAGTCACTGGGAGGACAACTGAACTGCATTTCTGGGGGGCATCTGTTCTCATTTGGGAGACCCCCACCTTTTTAGAGGGGCTTAGAGGTCAACCAAGTTCCGGCTGGATTGTGTAGGTACAGTGACTAGTTGGTGGCCTCGTCCATCTGGCTTCATGTGACAAGGAGTTTGGAGGCAGTGAGAGTCCTCTAGGATAGTGTTCAGGGTGCAAATGTGAGTTTGCTAAATCATGTCTAAATCCTGCTGATGTAGTAAAGTTCAATTTGAAAAGACCACCATTGCTTATGCTCTCTTTACTTGTGCCTGTCTTCAAATAGGCTTAGAAGAATCTTATAAAATCATTTTAATAAGTTTCCCCCAAAGTATGACCTAATAAATAATTAAGAGTGTAGAGGAAAATCAATAAAGCAAAGGTTGGGAAGGAGGAAGAGAAAGATAAAAGCTGTGAAGGGAAAGACAAAATACTGGAAAAATCAGGATAAAGCTAAAATAGTTGTAAGCAAATTGCAAGCTACCTGTATTAGTCATTCTCTGTGAAAAAGTACTTTATGTGATGTTCAAGTTGGTACAAAGCTCTGGAGGAAATGGAGCATCAGGGTAGATCTGTTTATTCCTAGAGCTTCCATACCCCTCCCTACACACGTGCACTGCCTTTCAGATTCATGTGCCACATGTATCAACCTCTTCAGAATGTCCCCAGAAGTGCTGCTGGCTAAAGTAGAATCTCTCAGGATTGGTTCATTCTCTGTGCCTTGAGTTGGTTTTGTTTCATGTTTCCATCCTATTTTCCCTAGGCTTTTGCAAAGGGGAAAAAATACATCCCATGATACTCAATTATTCTTGTTAATATTAAACATCTTGAGATGGATGAAATCCTCCCCCTCTCAATCATTCCTCCTCCCCTGACCAGGACATGGCCTAGCGGGGCAGTGGTCTACAACCTTTTATCCAGAAGCCTTGGGTGTGGCAAGCCACAGAGAAATGACTTGAGATCCTGGACAATTGCTTAAGGACTGTCAGCATTTAGGGCACCTGAGTGGCTCAGTCAGTTAAGCCAGTTTCCTTTGGCTCAGATCATGATCCCAGGGTTCTGGGATTGAGTCCCACATCGGGCTCCTTGCTCAGCGGGTAGCCTGCTTCTCCCTCTGCCTACCATTCCCACTGCTTGTGCTGGCTCTCTCTCTCTGACAAATAAATATAAAAAATCTTAAAAAAAAAAAAGACTGTCAGCATTTACTTACTAGTCAGCACATACTCAGCTACTGGTCACATATTAATAATAGTATAATAATAATAGTGATGATAACTTTTTCTCCATGTTCATGTGCAAACCACTGTTTTAAGCATTTTAATTGCAATATAAGCTCCATGAGGATAGAGATTTTTGATGTTTTGTTCACTGCTGTATCTCAAGAGCCTAGCATGGCACTCGATCCACAGAAGGCAAACAAATATTTTTTGAGTGATGTTATTTATTAAATTATCACCACAATTATCTGAGGTAGGTACTATTATTGTATCCAGTTTACAGATGAGAAAACTGAGTAAGAGTAGTTAAATAATTTGTCAAGTTCACACACAGAAAGTGGCAGAACCAAGTTTTGAACCAAGCAGAATTGCTGCTTTGCAAAAATGTGACATCAGTTTACCTAATGATCAGAAAAGAAAGTTGGTCTATATGCACAATAAAATGCACTTGGATAACCTCACTTTTGGACAGCCAAGTATTGAACAAATTTTATTGAGCACCTACCGTATTTTTGCTACATGCTGAGTTAAATTAATAGCCTTCGTTGTTGTTGTTTTTTTAAAAAAACTCACATTTTTTTTTTTAAGATGTTTTATTTATTTATGTGACAGAGACAGCCAGCGAGAGAGGGAACACAGTAGGGGGAGTGGGAGAGGAAGAAGCAGGCTCCCAACGCAGGAGCCCGATGTGGGGCTCGATCCGGCAACGCCCAGGATCACGCCCTGAGCCGGAGGCAGACGCCTACCGACTGCGCCACCCAGGCGCCCCAAAAACTCACATTTTCTGCACTAACATTTTATAAATTGTCAGCTATTTTCCAGCCCGAAAGAATATACCTCATTTTGTTAATCCAGATGGCATTTCTTGAGATTGCCAAAATCACAAACAACATAAAAATATTAACATTTCATTTTTAAGGGAAAAATATCTCCCCCTTCTGAAAACTCCGTAATCTAAATTCTAGAAGCCAAAAAATGCAAATCATCAGCAATTTCGTTACTGATCATCAGAAAGACATACATACCCCTTTTAATTTATGATATTCTAAAACACACACCTGACTTCCAAAAGTGTGGAGAATGAGAGGTTTCCATGCTTTTCTATATTTAGAAGTTTCCCAGGACTGTATCACAACAGATGCTGTAAGTAGTATTTGAAAGATGAAGTAGTTAAGTGGCCTTTTTTATAGCTGAAATTAAAGATGAGTTTAGTTGTTCTTAGAAAGATGAAAGAATGCCTGACAATTCAGTTGTGACATCTCATGGAACAATGCATCTTTCAGAGCACTCCTATCTTCAGATTTATTGGTACAAACTGAGAGGAATTAATAAAATGATTTAACAAACATGAAAACATTCAAGAACAATCTTTGCTTTTAGCTCTGGGATACGGAAATCAGACGTACACTGCCTGTCCCTGAAGTAACTCATAATCTAGAGAGGGTAGCAGAAAACAGAAATGTAAAATCCAGATCATGATAAAACGCAATGCAGGTGCTATGACTGTGGAATGCACAGGGTATGTGAAACACTGTGAAGGAGTGGCTGATGTAGTGGGGGGCAGGCCTACAAGTTTCTTGGTGGAGTTGTCACCTGAACTGAATTTTGAAAGACAATCTAGATGTTTCTAAGATGGACTAGTTAGTAAAAAGTATGAGGTGAGAGGGAGGAAAGTCCCAGGAAACTGTCAGTGCTTAGGCTTGCTTGGAGCAAATCCTGTAAAGAATATGAGCCTGGAGAAGTCATCAAGAGCCACATTGAGGAGAGCCATGCCCAAATGCAGGAAAACTGACTTTTTGTTCGAGAAATAATTGAGAAATATTGAAGGATGATAAGCGGGCAGGGATAAGTTAAATTTGCATTTGTGTTAGAATGGTTTATTGAATGTCTGGTGGGATAATATTTTGAGAGATTAGCTGATGTTTTATTTTCTCCTTGTATTGCCCCCTTTCTTTACTGTTTGCCTGCTTCAGCTTGCCAAATTCAGTCTGCTAGCCCTATGCTCATTACCTTAGAATTGTAGCAAGAAATAAAATACCAAAAGTCTGAGAAATTGTGTCTCTAAAACCTAAACTTTTTTATTGAAAGTTTTAAAAGATTTGTAGAAAGAGAAAATGAGTTTGAGAGAATATAACACATATTTAAGATGTCTTGGCCAGAAACATAAAGGGCTGAAGATTTTTTTCTAGACTAAAAGGATTCTGATTCTATGTGAGATATTAATTTCTGTTTTGTTCTTCATGTATTCTTCTCTCCTTTTCCATTTCTAGAAGGTGGCCAGGATTTTGTGTTTCTTGGCCTGGAGGAGTTTTGGGTTTTAGTGTCTAAAAGTAGAATTGCCGGAAGAAATAAATCTTATTGGGAGAAACCTCACCTTGTTAAGAGGAGGAAGAGGAGAGGCAAGAGGTCCTTTAACCTGGAGAGGGTTAAAGGTCTTCAGGGCCCTTGCAGACCTGTGCTCCATTCCCTTCCCAGGAAGCTGACAGACTTTAGGAAGGGAATAGGATGGGGTACCCTTAAAAGGCTGAATTCATGGTAACAGCTCCACCAGCCTCAGCAATGATTCCTATCCTTTGGGAGAATTAGCTGTGCCACCTACCATCAAGAGATCATATTTTAATCTCCATAAGACTCTTGGGATCCCTATACAATCCTGGAGGAATAGAGTGAAGGAGATTAGAAGAAACTCAATAAAAACTAAGATTTTCTGCTCAAAGTTAGATTTAATTAGGTTTTAGGAAAAATAATTTGACATTTTGTCCACACTTGAGTTGGTGGGTTGAAATTCATACCCAGTGCACATTATAAAATGATTTCCCTGGTATTGGGGAAGAAGTACTAGAAAACACCAAGCTAGAAGAAGGCAATAGCTTAGGAGGCTTATACTTAAAACCAAATTAACAAGGGTCTGATCTTAGGCAGGGACTTCATGACTGGAGAGAAGTTGCTAGAACTGAGAGATGCTCAGGAGATGGAATTGAGAAGGGGAGAAACATCAATCAGGTTCCAGTCTGGAGACAGAAACCACACAGTGATTTGAACAGGGAAAAGATTTTTTTTTTTTTAGATTTTATTTACTTGACAGAGAGTGAGAGAGAGAGAGCGAGAGAGCGAGCGAGAGAGAGAGAGAGAGAGAGCACACAAGCAGGGGAAACTGCAGAGAGAGAGGGAGAAGCAGCTCTCCACTAAGCAGGGAGCCTGATGTGGGACTCAATCCCAGGACTGAAGGCAGACGCTTAGCCAACTGAGCCACCCACAAGCCCCTAAAGAATTATTAACTAATAACAGGAAATTCACTATGAAGGGGCAAAGAAAACTCTAAAGAATATATGAATAGCAGATATAAGGATATAAGGAGCAGCTACTGGTCCCTTGGGATAAGGCATCCAAGAAAGGAACAAATTTGAAAATGCCACTGCCCCTACCCCCTGCCACAGGCTGAGAGTCAGATCTCAGTGGAGAGGGTTTCTATAGCCCACTGAATGGTGAAGAACTCTGCAAGGGGAAGCAGCCTGGGACTAGCAAGTAGAAAACCATCTGCTAGTGTGGTGATAAAACTCTGAGTGCTAGTGGAATTTGTTTGGAAGCTGTCTGAAGGTGTGTTGTTGAACTTGCTGGGTAGCCTCTTCATGGCTGGCCTCTCTGGGAAGCTGGTTGTAGCACCAGTGGACCTCACAGGGAAGCTCCCATAAGGAGGCTGCTGAAACTCCTTGGGGTGAGTACCACACAGGACAGGCAGCACAGGACCAAGGAGAAAGGAAAGAAAAGTGTAATCAGGAAGAGAACCCCTTCCTCTGCAATGTCCTTTTAGTTTCCTCCACTGACAAAGCTTAACTTTGGGCCATCTGGCCAAGGAGAAATCTTTACAGGGTCCAGCTTTAATACCACAAGCAGGGCAATGGAGGGTGGATTTGGAGCTCTGAGATAATACACTGCTAGCTGGCATGAGGTTGGGGAGTACTCTAAGATGACTTTTAGCTTAAGTGATTGAGTTTATGTTGATGTTTTTCAATAAGGAAGGAATAGGTTGGGTGTGCGGAATTGATGGTCAAATTTAATATGTCAAAAAGATTGTGTATAAAATGAAAAGGTGACATGACTAATAATTGAAACATGAGAATACTAGTACTTTAAGGATAAGTGAGGGAGAGACCCCTATGAAAGAAGCTGAGAAGAAAAAAGGTTATAGGAGATGAAATGGGGGGGGGGTTGTTATGGAAGCCAACAGAAGAGAGATTTAAAGAAAGAAAGGAGGGATGAATAATGCCAAATGCTGCAGAGAGGCCAAGTAAAAATAAGAACTTAAGTGTATCAATAGGATTTAGGAGCTAGGAGATCTTGTACAGTTCTTTATCATATATAGTATAAGTGTGAAAAGGGTATAATAGGGAATTGGACCATGCAGGTTGAACAAGTCATTGTGTTAGAATGTTGTAAGATGGGGTGATGTGTAAGATGCTATAAGGGATTTATTTTAGAAATGGAGGAGAGGCATATGTAAATAATCCCAGTAGAAGATGCACTACAGTGAATGTTGTATGAAACAACAAATGAAGTGTAACTAGAGCACAAGGGAGGGAGAGCTTGTCTCATGCTGAGAGCATCAGAGCAGGCTTAATTTGAAGGAAGATACATTTAAGTTGGGCTTTTTTGCAGGATAGGCAGAGTTTCAGGAAGTAGAGACTAGAATAAGCAAAGACACTAAAGGGGAAAGATGCAAGACAGGTGGGAAGACCATGAAGTTTGATCTTTGTGTGATATGTTTAATGGCAAATATTGAGGATACAAGTAATGGAGTAACAAAGAGGAATTTTTATATAGCTGTTGACCATTTAATGAGTACTTGGTAGGCAATGGAAAGCCAATGAAAGTAAGTCAGGACTTGACCAGCGCACTATGCTTTGTAGAATTGCTAGGGACAGATGCATGGAAAGATCCTAGAAAGAAATACACCAAATCAGAGGGCTACTGAGGTTGACAAGGGACTAGCCCACTAGAATTGCTAGGGACAGATGCATGGAAAGATCCTAGAAAGAAATACACCAAATCAAAGAGCTACTGAGGTTGGCAAGGGACTAGCCCGCCTAAGAGCTTTACTTAGGAAGGAGTGAGGAGATGGCTGTGCAGGCAACTGACAGAGTTTGTGAAAGAAGTGACAAGAAGTAGAGTGGAGATGTTGGAATCTAATTGAGGGGAAGTAGAAAGGATACTAGAGCTTATAGAGATTGGTTTGAGGAATGGTGACACCATTAGTGGAAGTGGAGAAGAAAAATATGGGTAGTTTGGATTGAGAGGAATTTTAGTTCTGGACAAATTGAAAAATCTTAGGACATTAGAAAATTTTGATTCACATCTTTCTAGTCTTTAACATACTAACTACAACCTACTGAGTGTTTAATATAGGTTTCAAGGTCAAGTTTCTTTGTGTCCAGGTCCAGGCTCTTAAATATCACATAAGACTCTACTTGTGCATATGTCTCCTCCTCTTAATTAACTAACTTGTAATTCCTCGTGACCATGAGCCAAATCTTGCACTGCTTGATAGCTCTCAGATTGCTAGGAACAAGATTTGTTCAATGTAAGTATTCAATTAGTATCTGTTCAATGAATGAATGTTGCAGTCTGCTTAATGGTCCCCAAGGGGCTTGAAGAAGTTCAAACTCCTGTATTTACCAAATAAATATGTGCTTGGACTTAAGAAAACACAGCTGGTTAACTCAGTTGACTTGAGCGTGATACTAATGAGGCCAAGGTCATAGGTTTAATCCCCTTGTGGGCCAGTTCACTTTGCACTATTTTCATGCTCTCAATCTTAAACAGACTTTATAGCAAATGTGAGTACATACACATGGTCCCAAGAGAACCAGCAAAAGAAAGAAGAAAGAATGAATTAGTGCAAATCCATCACCACTGCTGGAAAAACACCTTGAATAATATTATCTACTTGGCTGGTCACTGTGTCATTTATGCTACATATGAAGAATGGCTTATAATTATTATGTGCCCCGCTTAAATTTGTTATACTGAAGTCCAAATTAGGACACGCACCTTAAATGTAAGAGGACTTAATAATTTAAACTACACATTATTAAAATTATTTGACAAAGAATTAATAGCAAAAAAACCCCGCCCTTGTTCACTTAAAAATAAGTTTGATTTGTACGTAAGAACATCTTTACCAA
Organism: Ursus maritimus; assembly: GCF_017311325.1. NCBI lineage: Eukaryota > Metazoa > Chordata > Mammalia > Carnivora > Ursidae > Ursus > Ursus maritimus. Next base: position 32,666,375 of record NW_024425563.1, read on the forward strand.
TTTAAGTGATGTATTCTTGACTATATATCCCTAGTCATCGTGATATAAGAAATTTGCTTTTGGAAAAAAAGAGAAAAAAAAAAAAGAAGTGTGGGGAATGATATAATGTGTGAAAAGATTATGGTGGCTGTTAAGGCAGATATTCCTGGGTTTAAGTACTGAATATACAACTTGCTATCAACGCGATCTGGGACAACATACTTGGTCTCTCAGAGTCTCAGTTTTTACCTATCAGATAATCCTATGGACCCTACAGGCTTGTTCTGAGCATTTCGTGAAATGATATATGTAAAGCACCTTGCATATAGGTAGTTTAAAAAAAGTATTGTTCCCTTTGCTTCTTATTCCTCAAAACTCCTCTGAGTTTATTTCTCCAAATTGTAAGTGATGTAAATACTTAGAGAAATTTTGTAAGTAAAATGGTAGCATTAAAAATTTGTGTTATTATATTAGCATCAAATATACCTTTTAAAGGTTGATTGCTTTTTTATTTTTTTTAAGATTTTATTTATTTATTTGACAGAAAGAAACAGTGAGAGAGGGAACACAAACAAGGGGAGTGGGAGAGGGAGAAGCAGGCTTCCCGCCAAGCAGGGAGCCCGATGCAGGGCTCCATCCCAGGACCCTGGGATTATGACCTGAGCCAAAGACAGTACGCTTAATGGCTGAGCCACCGAGGCACCTCTGATTGCTTTTTCAAAGAAGATTTTTATTTAATTGGTTCATATTCTCTGTATGGGAAATATTTGTTTTGGAAATAAGGAAGTACAACTTCCTGTAGTGATTTTGCCTTTTTGGCAAAGGTGAATTTAGTTTTTTCTGATGTAGTATAAATGGAATTGCTATTAAAATGGTAGATCCTTTGAGGAACAATAAGTCTTCTCAAAAGGGACTGTGGAATACAGAGGTTTTCACGCCATTATCTGCTGGAAGAATCATCACTGTGAGTCCCCTAACAGTGGTACAGAATTTGTTTATTTCCTGTCTGTAAAGAACAGGTTGCAGAACAGGCATTAAATGTTTGCTGGGGTCAACCCACCCTCTTGGGAGCACCAATATCATTTTCCCCAACAAAGAGAGAAATTTGGCATCTTTGTAAAATTAGATTAGTCTCAAACTCCAAAGGAAAACATATTGATTAATGTAAGACCCCGTGTTTCCTAAATAAGGTATTTGGAAACATTCATAGAAAGGAAGGAATCAGCCCACATCTACCTTTGGGTATTGTCTCTCTAGGTTTCTATTATGTTTCCATTCTTTAGCACAGAACACCCATTGTATTGAGCCCCTGGGCTTTAAGTGGTATCTATTAATCTCTGTTACTTGTATTCTCATTTTTCTGACTGATGTTGCTCTTTTCTAAGGAAATTTAGCAGAAGAAAGAATAAAAATGGAGTCTGTTGGGGGAGGGTTGGAGACAAATATATGAAATGGAAAAATCAGGGGGAAAAAATCAAAATGGAAGCATTAAGATGAAGAATTTATGGAGTACAATTTGTCATGAGTTGTATTGACCAATAAAGAAAATGAAAAGTTTGTGGATTAATATTTTAAACTCATACCCTGAATTAGAATCCAGCAAATCAATGCCAGGAACCAGAAAATGTACTTAGCAATTAGCAGGAGGCAAAAAAAAACATGTGCGCTAGTTAATCAGCTTTGGAACCTATGGTGGTTCAATTTTACATTCTGATTAAACAGTTTCATTCTAGTTGTCATTTACTTTTAAAGTGCTGGTACAAGGAGTTCGCTGTAAATAGCAGTACTAATTGCACAGACTTGAGCCAAGCACACATACTGCATGCTGTGTATACTTATCTTTTGTTGTGCAGCTCTGCCAACAAACCTGCTCCTGCTGCTCCTACCCTTTCCTTTCCTGGGCACAGCACACCCATTTACTAAGTTTTCAGGTGTGAATGTGTGAGTGTGTATGTGTATGTGTCTCTGTATGGTATGTGTGTGGATGTTCTTCTAAATGAATAATAGCATGAGCATTCCAAACTATTCCTTTTCATTTATTCCTAGGTCTTCAAATCCTGTTTCCCCAAATGTGAAAACCTAGCATGCTAGCCTAATGAGCTGTTTATATCCTGTTTTCACTTTCCTTCTTTTATGGATGATTTTTGTTTCTCTTCAGTTTAATTATTTTCCCTAAAAGTATAAAAGGATTAGCCATTGCATTGCTGTGCATTCCCCCCTCACTCAAGCTGCTGCTTGTCACTGAATCACTGAGCTATAACTGAGAGAACCCTTTATGTGAACTTGATGGAATTGCTGATAATTGGGGACTGGTATGTCAGGGCTCAGATTGGGGCAAGACCAAAACTTGTGCTGAAAATGAAACCTAACTGCATATATACTTCCAGGAAATTCTTGGAATGTGAATTTAGTAAGTTATGAAAGGAATTGTAAAGAAATAATAGTTTATACACATGATATAATGATTGGCAAGAGATGATGTAACATTCTTTTCTTTTTTTCAAATTGAGCTTACTAAAAGTATTTTCATAATGTGGATGAATTGCAGCCCATCAAGGATGAACAAGCACATCGGTGAATTAACACCAAACCTTGTGACTATTGACAAGGAAGGTGTCCCTACCCCCATCCCCCCATCAGGGGGAAGGTTAAGCTTACAGAGTGAATGCATTAATTACTGTTCACTTCAAAAGTACTTTATTTTATTATGGTGTGCAGTATTCATCACCTAGACAACCAGGTCCTTGGGAAGGCCATGCCAATAAAAGAAAGTCAAGATAAAGTACAGACGTCAATATTGAGAGTACAGCATTTAAATCAAATTAAAGAAACACTACTGAGGTTGCCAGCATTTTGACTTGTCTGTTGTGTAGGTCTCAGACACAAGGGAACATGACATCACAGAGATTTCTTTTTAATATATACATGCATCCTCCTTAAATAAACTGCCTGTGTGTTTATTACATCCAGAATTGCGTTCTCCCCAATTATTAATAAGCTAAAATCTTTGACACTACTTTCAATATTTAAATATATATATATATATTTTTCCCTTAGTCTATCCCAAGATCATAGAGGAGCCCCCTAACAGTCCTGTCTGGGCACAAAGGGAACACTGGGCTCACAAAGAACACTCTCTTGCTATCCTACTCCCTGGTTGCCTTTAGTGAGTGACTTGTACACCTGCAACTTCAGCAGGTTTTAATTTGTTATTAACTGGCTCATGAAGCTTGGGCAATGTGATAGGTCTAAGCTATATGTTTAGGCAAATGAAATATGGCCTTATACAATTTTTTAAAAAGTATTTATTTGAGAGAGAGAGAGAGAGCGTGCAGGAGCACACAGGTGGGGGAAAGGGCAGAGGGAGAGAGAGAGGCAGGCTCCCCACTGAGCAGGGAGCCTGATGTGATGTGGGCTCAATCCCAGGATCCCTGAGACCATGACCTGAGCCAAAGGCAGACTCTTAACCGACTGAGCCACACTGGCGCCCCTACAATTTTCTTATTTAATTGGGACTCTTAGGTAATCCTTTTTTTATATTCTTGTCACCACTCTAAATAAAGATAATCTGAGAATCACTAGTACACTGGGAAGGGAAACCAGGGCTGAAAGTTTAATTCTCATCCAAACCTTACAAATAATTTGAACATGAACTCAATCATTGGACACAGAAAGAATAATGGCATCTGTCCCATCAGATGCATTATTATTTATCAAGGGTCTTCTGGCTTATGTTTTCAGTTGCATTTGAGATACTATTATTTTGAAAAATTTGAAGCTACAAAGAAGAAGGACAGGCTTTTCTTTCTTTCTTTCTTTTTTTCTTTAACAGGTATTTAAGGGAAAAAAATTACTGAAATCAGTAATTTGAAAATAAAAATAATTTCCCCCCCAGCCATTCACATTTGTGATCAGTGTGTGCAGTTTTATAAAAAATATCGTGATTTAACATGAAGGATTTCTACACAGCAAACATTCAGGAGAGCATCTTAGTCTCTCTTGCTTTTGTAGAACCAGTTTCATGTTGATATTCTTAAATGTGCAAGCCCAGGTTGTGTATAACTGAATGAATTAATAACCTATACTTTAAAAAAGTCAAAGCAGTTAATTTTACTTCTTTTTACTCTTTCTTTCAAAGCTTATAATATTTTTTTCCTAAATTAGCTACTACATTTAACATCTTCATGCAGAAGCAGTTCTTTAATTGCTAGCTCCTAGCTTTTTATCTTCGATATGTCTTTTAGTCATTGCAGTGTACTATGAACCATATTTTCTCCTTGCTTAGGTTCTACTGCCTTGGTTGCATTTGACACAGTGGATATTTACCCTCTGCTCTTTTAACTATGACATTTCTGTCCTGTGGCCATACCATTCTTGGCTCTGTACTTACTCATGCTTTATAAAAGCATTTTGGCTATCTGCAGTGCTTACTTTCTTGTCACAGAAGCCCAGAGCAGAGTTGGGCAATGGGGTGGAAGGCACTGGATGGCCATGGAACCTTACCAAATACTTACCATGGTGGAATGACCATTGCCCAGAGCCCTGTGGGATTAGAAATCTGATACCAGCTTCCAAAATTGACTTAGCAAGCCTTATCTCCATAGAAAATTTCACCCCAAGTTGATACTTATAAACTCAATTAAATTAAGCTACGGTGAAATATGGAAGGGCTGAGGAGCTGGAAACTCCTGTCTTCTGGTCAGTTCATTCTCTTTTTAAGGCAAAGTGTAAGGAAGCCGAGTTACCATCAGCAGGGTTGCACAGTGAGCTTGGGGAAGGAAAATGAGGAGATTATGTAATTGATTTTCACAATGGGGATATTCCTGGTCTGGATTTGGAAAGGATGAGTTCATGGATCACTGTTCCTTCTCCCTGTGGGTAGTACTTAGAGTTGGGATGAGCACTGCTCTTTGCTTCTCTTTCATCTCTGCTTCGTTAGCTAATTTTCATCATACCATGTCCCACTTTATGTTCCCCTCACACCTTGTACATATCCCCTCACCCTTGTCGTTCTTTATGAATGGTCTTTCTTTAGAGTACAGTCATATCTTAACAGATATGGGAATCCCTTTATCCTCTGAGTTATTAAAAGCAGATTGTATAAAGGATAATTGATTCAATTTATATAACTCTTATTTGCGATCTTATATCTATGTTTTCCAAAGGAAATAATGATTGTCAAATGTGCCTCCTTCCCTTCTTTCTTTGTTCAATCCCTCATGTGATGTTATTGTGTGGTCAAAGACACCGATACAAAAATATTTGTAGTGGGGTGCCTAGGTGACTCAGTTGGTTAAGTGTCTGACTCTTGATCTCAGCTCAGGTCTTGATCTCAAGGTTGTGAGTTCAAGCCCCACGTTGGGCATGGAGCCTACTTAAAAAAGAAGAAAATTATAGCACCACTGATTGTAATAGCAGAAACTGATAAAAATCTGTGGACAACCAAAATGTTCATGGCAAAAACAAAAAAGCATTAAAAAAAAGATAAACAAATGGCAGTTGTTGACACAATGGAGTATTATACAGCAGTTAAAATAAATTATAGCTCTATCCAAAAATGGGGTGAATACTAATAATATAATGTTGAGTGAAAAAAAAAACAGCCTGCCCTCCAAGATTATAGAGCTTTATCACTTTGTTCTAACCCAGCATTTATAGCAAATTATTTTTTAAAAATCAGGGGAATGAGGGGCACCTGGGTGGCTCAGTTAGTTAAGTGTCTACCTTCAGCTCAGGTCATTATCCTGAGGTCCTAGGGTTGAGCCCTGCATCAGACTCCCTGCTCAGTGGGTAGTCTGCTTCTCCCTCTCCCTCTGCCTCTCCCCCTGCTCATGCTCTCTCACTATCTCTCTCACAAATAAATAAAATCTTAAAAAAAATCTAAAAAATGATAAACATAAAATGATAAAAATGATAAACATAAAAAAATAGATAAGAAGAGGCAAGAGATAAGGGAGGTGAACATAAGTAGATGTAAGTTTTTGTCATTGTTCCAATTCTCCAGTTGGGTGAGTGATTTGTGGGTATTGATTATATCATTAAAAAGTATTTAATACATAAATAAAAAGAGGGCCATAAATGATAGTATGTAATGAGAAAAACATTATGCTTCACCCAATGTTGTGGTCCTAAAGTCCATTAAAAAAATAAATAGAAAAGTTATGGAGCCAGGTGGGAATAAGGTGAGCGATGGAGCATAGCTGAAGGCAAGTCCTGGAAAAAATTAAGTTGTCTTACATTTATTCTCCAACAAGTTGAGACTTCTCAATAAAGTATTTTCAAATGCACAAAACCACCCTTCTCCCAATTGCCCATATTTGAATCTGAGTCACCTTTATTACCATTATCTAGTCTAGTGTTTTTTCAACCATAGTTCATGACCCAAGATTATGGAATCAGTTTAGTGGCTTACTCTCAGCTTTTAACTAAAAAAAGAAACAGAATAAACAATAGAAAATATTAGTTTGCATTACACATAGTAAGGGCATATTTTTGTGAAACTTTCGTTTCAGTTATTATGCATATGTGTCTGTGTTGAATTACAAAGTAATCAGAGGATGCATAAAAAAAAAATAGTTGGTAGCCAAGTTCTCTAGGTGGTCCATTTGTAACAAACCTATTCCCTCCTTTCATTCTCACTGCCCCCACCTTTGGGCAGGTTCTCCATGACCTCCCTTGGGTATAATGGCCTTCTAATTGGAATCTTAATTCCAAGCTATCCTCTGTTCAATCTGTCACATACTCTGGGAGGATCTAGCTAAAATGCAGTTCTGATCATCTCATTCCTGCTCAAAATCCTTCAGCAATTTCCCTTTCATTTTTTGCTGAAGGCAATAGAACTCTCCTCCCATTAAAAAATTTCTGAAATATAGTCTAAACAAACTTTTTATAAACTTATACACTGATACTCTCTCCTGAAACCTCTCCAGATACACTCAATTTCACATTATTCTTGCAGCACCTCTATTTTTTCCGGTAATAATTTACATACATGTTTTGTTCTACTGTTGGGTTTTAAGCTTCTTGACATCAGTGCTTAAAATAGTGTTTACGTATAGTAGTTGTACAATAAATATTTGATCATGTGAGGAATGGAACTTGTAATATAATCTTTGATTTCTTTTTATTGATTGTTTAATTGATTGATTTTTAATATAAGAATGTCCACAGCAGCTTTATTTATAATAGTTGAAAACAACCCAGATATCCATCAGTAGGAGAACGTATAAACAGACTATGGTTTTTTTCATACAATTAAATGCTTCTTAATAGCAAAACAAAACAAGTGATATGCCCAACAACATGAATGAATCTCAAAAACATGCTGAAAAAAACAAGCCATATACAAAAGAGTACATACTCTATGATTCCATATTTATGAATTTCTTGAACAAACAAAACTGATTTTTGGAGGAAAATAAATCTTATAAGTGGTTGCTTTTGTTGGGATGAGACAAAGATTGCTGGGAAGGAACACAGGGGAACTCTAGGTAACATAAGTGTCCTATTGATTAAGTATGGGTCACATGGTTGGATGCATTTGTCAAAACTCATTGAATGGAAGACAAACCTATAGAGACAGTAAAAAGATCAGTGGTTTCCTTGGGTTGAGGAGGGGGAAGAGATCAAGAGGCAGAGCAGAGAAGATTTTAAGGCAGTGATAATACCATGTATGATACTGTAATGATGGATGCATGTTATTAAACATTTGTCTGGACCCACAGAATGCACAACACCAAGAGTGAACCATAATGTAAACTGTTGAATTTGGGTGATTATGATGTGTTAATGTAAATTCATCAATTGTATCAAATACACCATTCTGGTGAGGGAGGTTGATAATGCAGGAGGCTATGCATGTGTGAGGGCAGGGGGTATATGGGAAATTTCTTACCTTTCTCTCCATTTTGCTGTGACGTAAAACTGCTCTAAAAAAATGAAGTCTTAAGAAGCAGCAATAGCAACAACAGGAACAAAACAAAACCTTATGGAATGGTACACTTAAGATTTGGGCATTTCACTGTATGAAATTTTCCTTAAAAAAGAGCCATGAACAGATATTAAATTCTAATTAATGATATGCATACTGAAGCACTTAGGAAGAAGGGTATTAATGGCTGCAACTTATTTGATGGATGAGTAGAGAGATACATGGATGGATAGATAACTTACAAAGCAAATGTAATAAAAAGTTAATGGCAGAATCTAGGTTGTACAGTGTTTATTATAAAAATTTTCAAATTTTCTGTAGTTTAAAATTTTTTATAATGAAATGTTGGGTGGGAGGAAGACAGGTAGAAAAGTTTAAAATGACTTGTGGTTTATAGTTTCTTGTTAGTAATGGATTTCTCTCTATGATATGTCTACCGATATGGTGCCAGGAAAGATGGGAGGATGGGATTTAAAGCAAGTCTTTTCAGAGAGGAAGAAGGGGTGGGTCCTGGGGAGGCTGGCAAGAGTGTTGGAGAGTGTATCAGTCAGGGTTCAACCAGAGAAACAGAACAAGTAGAGATACATATTCTTATTTATCACAAGGAATTGACCTAATGCAATTGTGGGGCCTGGCTGAGCAAGTCCCAAATCAGTAGGGCAGACCACCAGGAAGAGCAGGCTGGAAATTCTCAGGCAGGAGCTATTGCTAAAGTCCCTGGACAGAATTTTTTCTTCTTCAGTCTCGGAGTTCTTAATGGTCTAAAATTTGAGTTAAATTTAATTATTGAGAGCAGTGGGAAATCTTTAAATGAATTTACCCAGTGATAAATTCCCAAATTTGCTCTTTATACAATTATACTAAGTGGCTTGAATGCGAATGTCATCTGACTTTCCCAATTATTGATAATTTATAGTGCATGTAGCAAAAGTTATTAAAAATGAGAAAAACCCTAAAAAGTTTTACAGTGGATGTTGTATTTACATAGGTAAAATAAACTACAGAACTTAGACAAAATTACAGAAAAATGCAACTACTAGAATATTTATGGTGGAATAGCATTTGTATTGATGAATGTGTTTCTTTTTAACTTAACCTGATTGACTTTATTTGAAAGTTACTTTCGTTCATTTTGTCTCAGTAGAAAAATATCTAAGATTTTCCATTGTAAAATTATTACAAGTAACTTTAACTTTTTTTCTTAACAAGCAGTAACAGGAGAATACTGAAATAATATAAAATAAAGACAGAGAATCTGAAACCCATGTTAATCCATGGTTTGGAATTTTCCAGTCAAGTAACCAAGTTATCAAATAAAGACTGGGTTGGAAATTTGGGCTAGATCTTCCTTTCACTCCTTACCAAACTCAGTGGTTGAGATTGAAAGCAGTTAAATGCCCAAAATGCAGCCAGGGAAAGAAGATTCTAGAAAAAGAGGGTCCATAAAAAAATCTATGATTTGGATTATCAGTTTCTACATCACCAAAAATTGGGTGCGCTTAAATCCTATCAATCGGGAGCTTTAAAAGAATTAACTATGTAGTCTCCTTGCTTTTCTAAATCATTTTCAGTTCTGTTAAGTAAGATTTTACAGTTCATGTGATAACATTTCAAAGGTTTTTAATTTTAATTTGTATGAAAATTTTCTGAATGGTTTCTGGACACTAGGTTTTTCAATTAGATAAATTATTTAGTTACACAATCTTCCTTTTGTCTTTTGAAGAAAAATAAACATTATTGAAAGGCCTTTGGCAGGTATTTTTATAGAGACATTAAAATTTTTTTCCAATTCTGTATTATAGGCCAGCTAGAAGTCAAGCTATTTCAGCTAATGAAATTTGCTTTGATCAGAGGAGGCCAATCATCCTTCAAAGCATTGTTGTGTTTTGAAATGCAAGCAAGTACCTAATAAATTGAGGGTGCTGCAGCAGCAACAGATCAAAATAGAGGTTGATGTTTCATTAGATCACATTAATACCTGACAAAAAGAATGACTACAGATTAGTGTGGGGGAAGGCAGACTTTCTCCTCCCCCTCCTTCCCTGCCCCTCTCCCACCTTTCTTCTGTCTCTTCTTTTCTCCATTCGTTCATCTATTTCCCACTGTTGCCAAAGTGTTTTAGATTACAGAAGTAGTGACTTAAGGCCAAGTATTCCTTATCTTTCACTAGATATTTAGAATGCCAAGTATTGCAGCAGGCACTTTAAAAAGAAATATTCCAATAAATTTTTATGATTACGTGGAATCTTTTATAACCCACTTCCCCCCAATACATATGTACCTGTTTTCTCCTGAGGAAAGAGTCTTTAAACTTTTTAAAAGATACTGATTTCTCATGGAAAATTTCAGATATGGTTTTCATAATAAATATATCTTGCCATTCAAAGTAGATGGCCTTGGTGATTGGGGAAATTCCTATATTATGTAATAAGTAAGAATTTTCTGTGTTTCTTTTTTGTAATTGCTAGAAATACAGGTTAGTTCACAAGTGACAGTAAATTATACCACTTCATTTTAGAGTTACCCCTCTCTGCCCCTGAGCTTGATTTAGCCAATTAATTAGCCACTGGGATATTCTTTTTTTTTTCCCCAACAACAACCAATTCTCCAATTCCCTGATGCCAGCTGGGTGTCCTGGAATTCAATTCAGTTTTTACACTATGTGAAGTTAGTGCAGACCCCAAAACTTAAGGGCTCAGTCCCACAAGACTGCCCTTACTTCAGACACCAGCTGCAAAGGTCACCAGACTACCCACATTTCTGCCTGGTCAACTGCATATTCAGAGGTTCTCACAATTCCCCCTCAGTTTCAGTAGTTTGCTAGAACTACTCATGGAACTCAGGAAAATGCTATACTTACAATTATATTTTTATTTTCAAAGCTACAATGCAGAAACAGTCAAATGGAAGAGATGCCTAGGGCAAGGTGTCTGGGTAGAGCTTCCACACCCTCTCTGGGTGTGGCACCCTCTCAGTGCCTTGATGTGTTCACCACTCAGGAAGCTCCCCAAATCTCATTGTTCAAGAGTTTTTAAATGATGTTTCATTGTGTAGACATGATTGATTAAATCATTGCCCACGGTAATTGCACTCAATCCCCAGCCCCCAGTCCCTTCCTCAGAAGTTGAGTGGTGAGGCTGAGAGTTCCAGCCCTCTAATCATGGCTTGGACTTCCTCTAAAGGCCTCAGGATGAGTCACCTCATTACCAACTCAGGTACGGTAGAAAGGGGCTGGCTATGAATAACAAAAGACACTCCTATCACTCAGGAAATTCCAAGGGTTTTAGGAGCTCTGCCAAAAACCAGGCGCAAAGTCAAAATTCTATGGTGTGGAGTGTTTGTTTTGTTTTGTTTGTTTGTTTAATGCCACAGATACACATTCTGCTTGTAGTATCCTGGTAGTGTTCTCTGTCTTAGATTTTAAGGCCTGTTCCCTTAGCTGGCACCACTTGAGATCAGTTCTGTGATTTACAAGAGTTGAGGTTAAGCGGGCCTGAGACCTAAGGCCACAGAGGGGAGGGCAGTTGATACCTGTACCTGTCTCATAGGATTGTCCTAATTATTAATGAGTTATAAATGTGAACTGCTGAGCACAGTACCTGATAGGTAGTGAAGGCGGTCCAAGCATTGACTATTGTGTTTTTTGTTATTATTAGTATCATCATTGTCCTCACTTGCACATGAGAACACTAAAGCTGAGAAGTTAAGTGGTTTATGCCAGGCCCCATGGCCCTTCTGTACCTGAAGCTCAGGTATAAACTCTACTTCCTAGGTTAAGAATTGGAAGTGGCTTGGGGCGCCTGGGTGGCACAGCGGTTAAGCGTCTGCCTTCGGCTCAGGGCGTGATCCCGGCGTTATGGGATCGAGCCCCACATTAGGCTCCTCTGCTATGAGCCTGCTTCTTCCTCTCCCACTCCCCCTGCTTGTGTTCCCTCTCTCACTGGCTGTCTCTATCTCTGTCAAATAAATAAATAAAATCTTTAAAGAAAAAAAAAAGAATTGGAAGTGGCTCTTTTAAGAGCTGGATTTCATTTGAGGGCATCATTTTGGCCATATTCAAACAGCTGCGGAAACTTAGACGGTGTAGCTTTTACTAGGCACCACATGCAGAGAGCTGTTCATAATGGGGTTTTATGGCTCCTGTTGGTGTGTATGAGACATTGAAGTAGCGTAGAGATCTGTAGCGGAACAAGAATTTTCCTGCATTGCCTATTAGATTCTCATCGTAAAAGCCAGTAACTTGGACTGTGGTGGAAATGAGTCTGTGATGATAGTAATTTAATGGGAAAGTTACACTGGAAGCCAAGTTCCCTTTCAGCTGCCTTAAGTTTTACCTTTATTGTCTCATTGCCTTTTGCATCTGATCTTGGCAGTTAATGGTCTCTGTAGTAAATTCAAAGAAGAGAGTTTAAAACAATAGGGGCTGAATTTTCCTTTTTTGTGTCAACATAAGACCATCATGCCATTATTACTTAGGCTCTGTCCTAGCAGTTTTCACCAACATGATCTTTCTGGCCATATAATCAATAATTTATTAATTAAAATTTGAATTGTGTGCTGATAGCAGATAGCAATTTACACATAAGAATTTGAAGTCTGTAAGCTTTGTTTCTTATTTTGTTGCTATTTCCTCTTACTAAACTTTTTAAACTTCAAAATATAGAAATTCAAGTTAAGAGAGACACTCATATCTGCAGCCTCTGATCTTGTGATTTTTAAACTTACCTTCAAGCTCATGGGAAGTACTGAAAAATGGGAGCTGCCTTAAAAACATTTTTGCCTGACTAGAAATGCTTTAAAGCTACCATTCTGCTTAAGAGGAATTGAAAAAGAGGTCTTCTTTATTAATGTGCTATATGTCTTTAGCCCATAAACCTTTACCCGTTGCCTCAGTCCTTTGCCTGATTTCTTTAATGCATAACAATACAGGAGCTGGAGTGATGCACCCAGTCTCCTCTGGCAGCGTTGATTCTGGTTCCTGACCTGTACAGATATGAATAGCTTCGAATGCACCTCCCACCATCCCTNNCTCTTTCCCCTCTCTTTATCCTCTTCCTGTCAGTCTGGGATATGTGGGCAGACATGCCAGTTTCACCTCAAATATTGACAAATGATAGTTTCAATTAGAGAAAAAAGGCTATAGATCAACCACACAGACTAGCATCATAAAAACACAACTTACTGAAAATAAGGACAGTTGTAGCCTTTTCTCAGATTACCTTCAACTGACTCTGTGGCAAAATCACTGTAATGTTTTGTCTTTATTGGACTTCTATTTGTAAATAATTGTCAAAAAATTATCTTGCGAGGCACCTGGGTAGCTCAGTCCATTAAGTGTCTGCCTTCAGCTCAGGTCATGATCCTCATGGTCCTGGATGGAGCCCAGGATTGGGCTCCCCGCTCAGCAGGGCGTCTGCTTCTCCCTCTGCCCCTCCTCCCTGCTCCGCGTGCACTTGCATGCACTCTCTCTCAAATAAATAAATAAAATCTTTAAAAAAATTATCTTGCATGCATGAAATAATGTGCTCAAAATGTTTACAACTCATTGGGAGAAAGATGCTCTATAAATCAAATTAGTCACTACTACAACAGGTAACACAATTCTCAAACTGAAAATTGGTCTTTCACTGCGGCATTGCACTTCCAACACCTCAAAAGACTGTTACCGAGTGGCTGTCACAGGCAGGGCCCTGAAAGGTCACTGTGGATGGTGGGAGAGAGTGTGAAGCATGATTTCTGCTCTGAAGGACCTAGCTGGGGAGATAAGGAAAGCTTTAATTATAACACATAAATCAAACCAGAATTAATGTGAGGATGCCAAAACCATCTTCAGTAGGTATGTGATTTACTGGAGGCAGGAAGAGACTGGGACAAGTTACAGGGAAGAAAAGGCAAAAGATATTAAGCAAAAGATATTGGAGATACCACAGATTTCACAAACTACAGCTTTCCTGTGTCTGCTAGTGTGCATGGTTGCAGGCTCCTCTGTCCATTATGAGCAAAAGGAAGTTTGTTGGACTGATGTGTAAGTTGAAATGGGTAGATTTTGTAAAATTTAATTTGTGTTTTTATGATGCTAGTCTGTGTGATCGATCTAGGAGGAGTTGATGCTGCAACTTGAGTCTCAAGGCAGTTTGCTGGCAGAATTACCCTTTAGGGGGAGGTCAGTCTATTTTCTTAAGGCCTTCCACTGACAGGATGAGGTACATCCACATTATGGAGGGTAATCTGATTTACTCTATCTACTAATTTAAATATTAATGTCATCTTAAAATACCTTCGCAAAAACATCTAAAATAATGTTTGACCCAATATTTTGTTACCATAGCCTAGCCAAGTTGACCTATAAAATTAACCATTATACATGGCAAGATCCTCTTTTGTAGATAGGCCAGGTTATCCTGCCACCCTGAGAGCTGTGAAGAATCTGCCAATCAAGAATCAAAGTCCTGTGCAGTCACATCTCAGTCATATGCCCATCTCCCACTGTAGCAGGGTGAGGAAATGGAGGTTCTCACTCCTTGGTTTCCATAATGGGAGGGTGGTAGTAACTTTATCAAGAGGTTTCACTTAAAGGGAGACCAAGCTGCTCAAGGAAAGGGAGGTATAATATTTTGGACAGTTGAAGAACAAACTTCTACTTCACTTCTTTGCTGTGTAAGCCCATGTTTCAAAAATTCTTTGTGTCAAACCTGTCTTTTCCTTGAATCCTCAGAGATCATAGATCTTGTTACTTATTTACCTGTTTATCATTTAACTCTCCTCCCACCAACAGAATATAAGTTTAGTGAGGAGAGGGGTCTTGTTTCTTTTTTCCACTGTTGTTATTTCCAGTACCTAGAACCATGCCTGACACATAGTTGGTGTTCAGTATATATTTTTTCAATAAATAAATACATGAATAAATGTCTGACTATGGGCAGTAGACAGTTTATGCTATAGACTAAATGTATACCCCCAAAATTCATATGATGAAACCTAATCCCCAGTGTGAAGCTATTTGGAGTTGGGGCCCTTGGGGAATCTAATTAGATCATCAGATTGGAACCCTCAGGAGTGGGATTAGTGCCCTTATAAAAGAGAGCTTCTCTCATCGTGAGAGGACACAATGAAAAGATGGCCATCTATTGAACTGGGAAGTGGGCTCAGCAGATACCAAATCTGTTGGAACCTTGATCTTGGTCTTCCCAGGCTCCAGAACTGTGAGAAATAATTTCTGTTGTTATAAGCTACCCAGTCTATGGTATTGCTATACTACCCCAAATAAACTAAGATAGTTTATAAATAAGTGTATAGTTCATCTTCAAATAGCACGGGTTTGAACTGTGCCAGTACACTTATACCTTTTTTTAAAAAAAAAAAATATATAAATACAGTACATTACTTTAAATGAATTTCCCTTATGATTCTCTTAATAACATTTCCTTTTTCTAGATTTTATTGTAAAAATATAGTATAATATATATATATACATTGTTGTGAGTGTGATAGTGTGTGTGTGTGTGTGTGTGAATCGACAATGTTATTGGTAAGGTTTCCAAACAACAATAGGCTATTAGTAAGTTTTTTGGGAATCAAAATATATATACAGATTTTTGGCTGCACGGAGGGTTGGTGTCCCTAATCCCTGTTTTGTTCAAGGGTTAACTGTATATGGTTATAAGTCTATAAATACATGTATGAGGTTATATGTTCTGCTTGACTTTAACTGCTTGCTATTATGATAGGAAAATGATGAAAACAAGGCTATCAAAAATTTTATCTTTATGTTTTAGTTCCACACAACCAAGAGATTTACTAGAAGTTTATTTTATTTTGTTGTTTCATGGCCGTAAATACACACATGCACACACACACACGCAACACATATATGGTGTGTGACACACCGTACATGTTAAAGAAATATGAAAACCTCATATTTATGAGTCTTTGTCTTATACTTTACAGATTTATCTAATCTTTTCCATAATTTAGACAATTTCTTATTTCTTGTGCACTGCTATCTACGTAATAGGGAGTAAGGGACGATTTATTAAAATTTCTGAATGTAACCTAGACCTAGGAGAAACTGTTTTTGCCTCATAAGAAAATGAAAAGCATCATTAAAATACTGATAAAGCTTTTTCCAGATGATCAGTGTTTTTCACTAAAGAATGTTTTTTATATTTTCCATGGCAGTGAATTCCACATCGAAATGTTCCACTGTTGCCAGTAAAGGTTTTCCTGGCCCAACACGAACAATACTCAGTTAACAATAACCTAGTAATGTGCATGTTGAGTCCCTCAGCCAAAGATTATTATGTGAGAGACATGCATTTGGATGACTTATGTGATAGAGTGCACTTTCCAGCATTTGATGCTCTTTGTCTAGGATTACCCAAAAACCTTACTTCTAGAGTATTTGATCTCTTAGCCTTCTTGAGGAATTTCTAGAATTATCTGTTCCTGCATAACAAGTCACACCAAGCCTCAGGAGTGAAACAACAACCTTCTTATTCTGGTCCTGATTCTGTGGTCAGGAATTCAGCCCGGGCACAAGCAGGATGGATTCTTTGTTCTTTCATGTCTGGGATCTCAGCTTGGAAGACTCAAACAGCCAAGGGTGACTGGAATGGTTGGGGCTGGAATCCTGTAGAGGGCCCATGCAGGTATCTGGGTTGGGATGACAGAGAGGCTGGGCTCAGCTGGGATTATGGACTGCAGCACCTACCAGTGGTTTCTCCGTGCAGCATGTGAGAAGCATCGGCTTCTCACAGGTGGTGACTGGGTTCCCAGGGGGAGCACCCCAAGAATAAATGTTCCACATTTTGAATCACAAACAATCAGGTTTTTTTGAGGCACATAGCATCATGGAGTTAGACATGGGTTTGAGTCTTTGCTATCTCACTAACAAGCTGAAAGAATTTGGCAGTGTTTTCTCCTTATCTTTCTTTGTTATAATGTTTCTGAGCTTTAGTTTCTTTATCTGTGTAGGGAGAATCTGGCAAGGTGGGAGGCAAATCTTCCTTCCCTTGTGAGATGAATAGTTAACTATTTGGGAATAGAGTTGGTAATTTTGAAATTTTGCATGAGGAGCCCGGAAGACTTCAGGGAGGGGAGGAGCTAAGACTACTCACTGCCCCTCTAATTCCAATCTTTCTGTGATTCAAGTCAGCAAACCTTTCAGAGTGGACTGGGATTGCCTTGAGCAAGGCCTAAGGACAGGGATAGGTGATACAACTCCTGAAATGAAATAATGATGAGTGTAGAAAGATAGGACCACTGGGCGGGTCACGATCACTGGTTGGGAGAAGAGAAGGAGAACTTGCTTTTGCTTTGGTGAGATTTCTGTGTGAACCACTTGAAAGGGCTGCAAGGTCAGCCTGGGCTACTTTGACTTGGAGTCCCAGTGTCTGAACTTTGCACTAGGAGAGAGGAGGGCAGATACCTTCTCTTCCTTGGCAGAGCTCAAGGATGTGGAGCAAGGTGGTGCCAGAAATCGACCCTGGACAAAATAGGAATGATGTCCTCTAGTGGTAGAGGAGAAGCTCTTCAGGCTGCTCATTTATACTGTGGCTTCCCGTTTTTGAGGCAGTGCGAGCACTTCAGAACAGTATGCTTCAGATGTCAGTTATGAGATTCCTCAGCCTTAATATGTCTGTTTTGAGTTGTAGCTCCAGAGACATCAATAGGTCTGGGCCTTTAAATATTTTCTATACTGGCCCCAAACCTTGAACATACCAAGGAAGAATCTGGAGTAGGTGAAAAGTGATAGGTGGGGATTAAATGTGCTGTGGGACCCTCAAAGTCACACAAGAAATCACAGTTACAGATGTAAGATAGAACAAAAATAACAGTTTTTTTGCTATTGTTTTAAAGATTACATGAAATAAAAATAAATACATGTATAAAAACAAATAAGACAGAAAACAAAAATAAATATATAAAGTGCCTAGCATAGTACTTGGTCTATGTTAGAAACTCAACATTGTTTTCTTCTCATTCTTATCCTTCTCTCTTTTCTCTCTTCCTTCTTATGAAGGGAAACATGGATTTGGGTGTAAGATAAACTTGAGTTTTGAATTTTGACTCCTTTATATGCTAGCTGTGATCTTGGGCTAGGCTCTTACCCTGAGACTTAGTTTTGTCATTAGTAAAATGGTTAAAAAAATAATTATTTCACAAGTTTAGTAAAATTAAAATAAAGTTATGAATACTGAATAAAATGATATTTCCATCCCATTTCCAAATCTTTCTCTTATCTCTTCTTTACTACACACTCAACAAAAATTCATGGCTATTTTATAGCTCCAACTTCCAGGGGAATTTCAAATGCATTCCTCTTTACCTTTCCTGATTGGCACTGGCCTTGACAAGAATTTCTTTGGGACCACCCAAGTTTCCTAGACTGAATTTCCCCAAATCTCCCTGACTGAACACCCAAGGGGCTATGCTCACTTCCTTTCTTTATCCAGGAGCAAGGTCACCTCCTGTAAACTTTGGAATGTGTCCATTTGAGGCCTTCATGTTCATCATCCAACTTCCACCTTAAAGGAGTTAGATACACCACAAGGTTATGCTTGAGGGTTTTTTGTTTTTATTTTTGTTGTCATTTTCCCCCACTTAGATGGCAAAGTATTATTATCTTTGGGGACACTAAAACAATTAGGAGTCCCACAAGGAGCCCCCAAGTTCTCAGCACATTGTCACAGTTAGTATATTGGGTGACAAGGAGCTGAAAACCTCACTATAATCAAAGACTTGAAGCCAGCCTTAGAATTTATCTGGCTCTAACAACCCCCCCCCCCGGCCCCCGTCGCCCCCTCGTTTCAAGGGTTTCCATGGGTTTCCTGGAATGGAGTGAAAACAACTCCACTCCAGAATCAGTGCCTCATAATAGTAGAAAATCCACTCAGACTTTTGAATTCTCTATCTGAAAATAGGTAGTTGTAGAGCTTTCCATAGCTACCTTATCACTGGACCAGATTTGTTAGATAGCATGTGATTGATACTAATGGGAATTCAGCCCATGCCTTTGTTCCAGCTCCTGTCCAGATGTGACTCCCCTGAGATAGTACAGATTGACTTACCCTAACAGTTATTCTGTCTTTTATTTTGGTGTTGATCTCAAAGAAGAGTCTTTTACGTCTTCCAATGAAAAGTTGTGGTACAGGAAACGTGTTAGAATGACACGGGTGTGACAGACACTGCCCTGCGTTGTGAATAGATGATTTCATTATTTGGGGCTATTATCTAGGATTCTCTTACAATTATAGAGCTCAAGTACCAGAAAGAACAGTTTACAAACACACACACACACACACACACACACACACACACACACACACCACACACCCTTTATACAAAGACCAGGCAGCAGGAAACCTGTCCACTTTTCACAGTCCTTTCTTTTTCTGACACTAGGAATGTAGGAAGAGGGTCCCACTGAGACAAAGGCACATGCTTTGAGGTCAGACCCCTTTGTGGATTATTCTGGATCACTCATGTGCTAGTAATAATGATCACCCGAAGGTCATTTAGGAGCCCACAGCAAGGACTAAATTGAATTGTAAGTTTTAACTTTCCAAAGGGGAATTGGAATAACGATACCCAAATGATGTTGATAAATAGATTGATATCACTTGGAAGAAAAGTTTTGAGGTGGTACCACATGATTTGGTCTTTTGCCTGGATCTCAAGAAAATAAATAGGGATACATTAGATGAGAGAATCAAGACTCAAAAAGGCACTGAAGCATAGGAATAATTTCACAAGATTAAAGGAGATGATGATAAATATAAAAATCTATGCTTGGTTCAAAAATCCCCTTTGGGAAGTCTTTTGTGTCAAAAGGTTGACATTGTAGCAGCCGTGTAGAAAGTAAGTAAACAGAGGAGGTTGTTCCTGATTTACTCTGAATTGGTCACATGACACCTATGACACTCATCACAAGCCTGGAGAAGTAGAGAGACAAGCAAGTTGAAGCAGGCTCAGAAGAGAGGGACTAGGGTGGTAATAGGGCTTGAAATCATGTCATGCGAATAGTCAAGGAAGCTAGGAGTGCTTGGACTGGAAAGAGAAGACTCATGGAAATGTTAGTGCCCCAGCCAGAGGCTGTTACTGTGAGTTTAGTTTGACTAATTCTGCTTGGCTTCATGTGGTTGATGATGACAAATGAATACAGTGTCAAGGTGATAGTTGGTTTACTTTAAGAAAGGGTGTTTCATAACTAAGGATGTAATGGGTGATCTGGGAGGTAGTAAATTCTGTCATTGGGGGCATTTACTTATAAGCTGAAAGATCAATTACAGTAGGGATTTAGGCATAGGAAGCATGGTTGGACTAATAACCTCTAAGCTCCTACTGAAGCTGAAAATCCTGAATATGTGATTCTAACATTTCCATGTCTGGCTGGAACGTTCATTTGTTATGAAACATTTGAATCATCATGATAAAGAAGGGTCCAAACTCAGATTTTTTGCATGTGAGACTTAAGTACCAATCCAGGTAATCTAGCTCAAGATTGTGGGTAGTTTGAAATGTGTGGTGGGATTGTATCTTGTTGTGGTGGTCCTGAGTTCCAATTTTGGTCTAGCCGCTAATGAGCTGTGCAGCAGTGTGCTGGAACCAGCTCACACCAGCTTGTGAGAGTTGACTGTGTGCATTTCTTCCCAGCTTTTGTATTCAGAGACTTCATGTTGGCAGTTTGAAATTGACTGTCGTGGGAGTACTTACATTATGGCAAGTGGCAAATACTACAAGTCAAGGCTTTTTGCACGCTCTGGAGAGCTGGTTGTTAAACATTTACTAGTAGAACCATTAAAAAAAAAATTTTTTTTTTTTAAATACGAACCTCAGTATATAACATATATAACAGTAAGTCACATCCACCTAGCTTCTCCCCTTGTCAGAGCATGTTCTTCCCCCATAAAAGATTCTGAGGCACCTCTGTGGCACCCTGTAACTCCATGGGCTTTAAAAAGCTCTGGAAAATAATCCTTTCTGCCCATGCTATAACTGTATTCTTTTAACCATTATTTTCCTTTTCCTCAATCTAAAATACAGACCTAAAACAGCAGGGTTTCCCTCAGTTTTATGAGATTGTTTTTAAAATGCAGTGCCAAAGGGATCAGTTTGAGAACATTGGAAATGTGATTCCTATAAACACAAGAAGAAATGAACATAGGAAATAGTGAGTTTCCTCACTTTGTAAATGTTCTTAATGGAACTGTGAGTTTTCTTTTGGGATACATGCCCAGCCCTATGTGTATTCATAAGTTTTACATGTTGTAAGGCACCCCAAACCTTTCCATTAGCATATTAACATTTTTTTCTTTGTTAGACTTGATAACCCAAGGGATAAGATTTGGTGGAATGTTGTAATCTATGGTGGATAGAAACTATGGAAAGACAGGTTTAAATCATCAGTAGATCATTGGATGGGCTCCTAAAAAATGTGAGCAGGCTTTTAAAGGATAACTCCTCAAGGGCAAGTTTTGTCTACTTATTCTTTTGGGTTGCGTTTATTACCCACAGTACCTGAAAATGGCCCTAGGAGGATCATGTAGGCTATCAGGCACCTGGCCCAGAAGTGCAGGAATCTTGATGCTTGAGGCAACACTGATGTTTCTAGGGAGTCCATAAACCAGAGAATAGGAGCATGAGCCACGTGATCTGCCACAAAGTTTCCCAAACCGAACTGGCTTTATCACTGATTGTGGAATCCTTATCTTCTCACTGCTAAAGTGAGGTCCTATGCACAAATTTTGGGTTGAGTGTTTTCATTTGAATTTCTCTTGTGCTCTGAACTCTGATTTCTTTACTCTCATCCTCCCAGTTTTCCCCAGAATTACAGTGGGTTCACTTTCCAGGTCCTCTAATTCTATCACTTCTTTCCTCCACATTGTCCCCTGGTTTCCCTTACATCAAGTTCTCATCTTCAGAGGGAGGAGCAGAGTCATGGCTGGCTAGATTGTGGCCCTTATCTCTACCCACACTCCTTCCTGTTCCCTTCTCTTGCCAAACTTCCCTCTTTACTCTGCCCTTCACTCCCTGACCTGGCTTTGGACTCAGAGCCTTTTTGCCATATGCCCCTCATATTAGAACCCATCTCCTAATCTGCACAGCCATGAACTCTCCCCTTCCTCTGCCGAGATCATTCCCTTTGGCTCCTAGTCTTCAACCTGCTATATTGTCTTCTGTCAGATGGGATTAACTCTATTTCTTGCCTTACATTAGTGTCTTTTTCTTAAATTATCTGAAGGAAAGACTTTTACATTTGCACTGGAGCTATGTTACCTTTCAGGTATTAAGTAATATCATAAGGTGAAGTATAATGCCACTTTAAGTCTCTAGAAAGTTAAACATTGAATATTCTGTTTCCTTCTCAAATGCAGAGAACAATTACAAATATGCCTGAATAATTAACAAAAAGCATTTTTAGACTTATGAAAGGTATGTATCATTATTCTCTTAGAACAAAGATCAGAAATAGAGACTGACTGACTATATTGCTCCAATCTGCAGGGACAACCAAATCAAGCAAAGCTATTTTACCATGCTGTAGCATTTTGTAATGAATTTGGAAAGAGAGATAATTTTTGTTCAAATACATAAAAATTCTGTTCGTCAGGTTTAACTTTTCAAATCTGATGATCTGACACCTAGTGTTAATTTTAAGTACTGCTAAATATTTCACAAGTATATTTAGTTTAGTTTCTTTATGTACCTTGTAAGATTTATTCAGGTTACCATACAATTGCAGGGTAGGTAGAGCTTATTCTTTGGTATTCAAATTGTAAATAGGACTTGAAGTCATGAAGCTGGGTTCTTTTTTTTTTTTTTTTTTAAAGATTTTATTTATTTATTCGACAGAGAGAGACAGCCAGCGAGAGAGGGAACACAAGCAGGGGGAGTGGGAGAGGAAGAAGCAGGCTCCTAGCGGAAGAGCCTGATGTGGGACTCGATCCCGTAACGCCGGGATCACGCCCTGAGCTGAAGGCAGATGATTAACCGCTGTGCCACCCAGGCGCCCCATGAAGCTGGGTTCTAGTCTTGGAGCTGACTAGCTCCTGTGACCTCCTACGAGTAATTTTCCTTTTTGAGTCTGTCTGAGTGCCCTTACTGGTAAAATGAGAGTGAGAGAGTATCTTTTTTATCTCTAGCTTCTTTCTAACTCTAGCACCTTATGAGATATCGTTTTAAAGCAACGGATATGTATGCCAACTCTTTTTTTGAAGCTTGGAATATGTTCACTTGGTAAACTAACAAATAAAACAGTTGTTAATTGGAGGAGTATAGTTATTCTTTTGCTAAAACAAAAATCCTGTAACAAAGAACTAAAATAGGATTTTAATGATTCATAGTACCACCATGTAGGGGAGCTTCTGTGATGATGGTAGTGTTCTATGTCTGCACGGTCCAGTACTGTGGTACTTGAAATGTAGCTAGTAAGACTATGGAACTAAATTTTATTGTATTTATTTATTTATTTTTAAAAGATTTTATTTATTTGAGAGAGAGAGAGAGCACAAGCAGGGCAGGGTGAGAGGGAGAAGCAGACTCCCCGCTGAGCAGGGAGCCCGCTGCCGGCTCGATCCCAGGACCCCAGGACCCCGGGATAGTGACCTGAGCTGAAGGCAGAGAGTTACTGACTGAGCCACCTAGGCGCCTCTAAGGAACTAAATTTTAATTTTATTTAATGTAATATTGATTTAAATTTAAATAATCACGTGTGGCCAGTGGCTACCATCTTGAACAATACAGATTTATGGAGTATGAAAACATGGGGCTTTCTTGATGAATTTGGGGTTGTACTCACCAATATACTGAGTTTGCTTTCTATGCTGATTGGCTCTATATTACTCTTACTATTCCATATTCCTGAGAATTTACCATGCAAGTACTTTAGGATTTACTCCTTAATTGTGTTTTCTCTCTTGGTTTCAGCTATATAGCTCTGGTTTAATTGAGTTTAGGTAAAACAAAGATATTTTTTTCTAGTTCATGAAGGATTAAAACATGCAAGAACATGAAGAACCACTCTGTAATGCTTAGTAAGTTTTAAAGTCTAACCCCTACAGTTATTTTTCTAAGCTAATTATCTGCATTTGAGAATTCAGGTTAAAAAAAGGGTGGCAGGGTAATGAGATATCAAAATATATTATTTTCTGTTATTTGTTATTTTCTGTTTATTATATCTCTAAAAATAGATAAATACTTAGTTTTTAAAAATTTTCCATTTAACTTAAATTTTACCTTTTAAAAAAATCTAGACTTTCTTAAAATCTACCCTGCAAACACTCAAGGATTTTGAGTAGAAACTTCAACCCATTTTTACTCATTGCAAATTATTTATCATTAGGTATACCTTCTTTTGTGCTCTTGCAGTTAAAATTGAACCCACTCTTCTAACCATTTGATTAGCATATGCAGTTGACCCTTGAGCAACGTGGGTTTGAACTGTGTGCGTCCGCTTATACTTGGATTGTTTTTGATAAATACAGTACACTACTGTAAATGTATTTTCTTTTCCTTATGATTTCTTAATAACATTTTCTTTTCTCTTACTTTATTGTAAGAATACAGTATATGTTACATATACAAAATATTTGTGAATTGACTATGTTGTGGGTAAGGTTTCCTGTCAACAGCAGGCGATTAGTAGTTAAGTTTTAGGGGAATTAAAAGTTATATGTGGATTCTCAACTGTTCAGGGAGTTGGTGCCCCTAAGTGCCTGCATCATGTAAGGTTCACCTGTAATCGGTCTTGATTTCTGTTACTGGCATCATAGAAGACACTTTAATTTAACCCTATTGCCAGATAAACAACACCTCCAACAACAGCATACACACACACATACACATAGACACAAATTACACATACATATTCACACCCTCTTACACATACACATTCATACACACACAAACACACATACATCTTTTCAGATTTATAGTGACTGGGAACAATTTGTTATAGTGTTGAAATAGCCTTGCTAACAATGTGCATATATGTAAGACGTCTGGACTAAAATTAATAGAAAAATGACATCTGATAATTAGGATTGGTTGTAATATATATAGAGATTTTTGTCTTTTCCACACCTAAGCTTTCCCTGCCACAAATTTCTGCCTTATAATAAACTTACTATGAAAAAAAAATCCTATAATTCCCATATGTATGTCAAATATTCCAAACTAGTTACTTTGTACATTTTAAAATGCAAAACTCATTTTTTTTGCCATCCAATCAAAGGATAGCATTTATCTATCCAAAGTAATAACAGATCAGAGCTCAACTAAGTGTATTTTTTACAATATTATACAAAAATAATTGGTGTTTTCAGTAATGACCACAAGGCACTACAAAACCCCGAACTGCCTCCTGAAATCTAGATTGAACTTTATGAGAAGGTCAGCATTGTGAACGTGATCTAGTTCAATTCCTTAAAAATTGGTCTACTTCTTTAAATGTACATAATTGTACATGTACTTATATGTATTTTCAGAATGTTTGATTAGACAGAATGTCCTAATCTGCAATAATTTTAGTAAAAAGGGTATTTCCACATATCTACTTTACCACATGAAGCGTAGTATGAGTTACCTCTGCTCTGTGGCCATTTCAAGGAACCACAATTTGAAAATCATTTTATTATCATGAATGCAGTGATTCTGTGTTCAGCACAGTAGCGAACAAACATTACAATGTAGGTAGAAATGAAAATTCCTTAGTAATCAATATTTCCACACAGAATATTGCTGTGACTTCATATTCTACTTACTTATTCCATGCAGCCATCCAGATACTTACCTTGATTATAAGAATTAACATTTGTAATGTACTTTTCTTCTCCAGATCCTGCTTCAGTTATCAAATGAGCTTGGTTCTAGAGCAGCTTAACTAATTTTATATCATAAATATCCAGTAGATGGCAGTCTATGCACTAGGATTCACAGACCATCAGCTGAAACTCCAAGATCAGTTTTTTTAAATCTGCATTTTGGAAGCTGAAGTTTCATACATGAGGTTGAAAGTCAGTTTCAAGCTATAGCTTTATTTTTAGCTTTAAAATCTATAAATAGAGCATATATCTGCTTTTTGTTTCATTTTGCTTGAAAAAAATTGGCATAATAAAACAAATTATTCATTTATTAGTACCTATAAGCACAGGAATCATAAGTCAATAAACTAATTTTCAGTAAGTTTTCTTAATTTTTTAAAGAGGAAGAGACTGAGGGATATGATTCTTGGCCAAGATGCTGCCCTATAAATGTGACTGGCAACATACCAGATGATGCCTTGTTCTTCTACAAAGTTTCCCCTATCTGTTGAAAGACACAACTTATGGGTAATTGTAGAAAGTTTTATTAACGTTAAATACTGCAAAGTGGCTATTGTACAGGCTGGCGGTCTGATTTTTCAAAGGGGAGATTTGGGGGGGGATAAAAAAGAGATAGAAAATGATAATGGAACGTTTTCCCCTAAGGAACAGGAGTTTCCAAGGGGACCTTTGCCCCGGTGGTTGTTCTTGTCTACCTCAAAAGACTTGGGCAGGATAAAGAACTTATCCCACTCCACTGGAGAGCAGAGCGGAAAAATAATTGTTTTCAGGAGTCAGTGCATTCAGAGTAGTCATTGTGAGTTTGTCAGGAATAAGCAAGTGTGAGGCTGCTGGAGGTGGGGCTGGTGGCTGCGGCTGGTGGTGAGGCTGTCAAGGTCAGAGGAAGGTCAAGGAGAGACCTTTTCTGGTCAGAGAATCAGGAATGTGCCAGGTGAGGTCACTGACTGTTTGAAGCCAAGGGACGTGGGGCCTAATGTGGAAGAAAGAGCATGTAGTAAGAAAATCAGGCAAGGCAAGAGGAAATGAACTAAGCGTAAGTCTTTACATGTGCCATTTGCTTGATTCTGAAAGCAAATATCAGAATTTGCTTTTCACCAGGCCATCGTCTTCTCATTCTTCACATCTTAGCCTCATGTAAATGTTTCTTCAGTAAATGAATGAAAGTAAATATTCTAAGCCTAAGAGTTTGGAGGTACAAAAGAGGCAGCAATTACAGCCATGGTAGTGGTGGCAGGGGAGAGCTCTTCTGGGGGAAAGGTAGCAAGTTCTTGCCACCCTGAGAAAAGCCACGGAATCTCTGTGTCCACTGTAAGGAGATATGAAGGTCAGGATGAGAGCTTAAGAAGAGCTCAAGACAGTTCTACTTCTGGGTATTTATCCAAAAGAATCAAAAGCAGTTTGTAAAGAGATATTTGTACACTTATGTTCATAGCAGCATTATTCATAATAGCCAAAAAGTAGAAGTAATCCAAATGTCCATTGATGCATGAATGGATAAACAACATGTATATAACATGTGTTATGTACCAACAATAGACTATTATTCAGCCTTAAAAAGGAAGGAAATTCTGACACATGCTGCAACATGGATGAACCTTGAGAACATTATGTAAGTGAAATAAGCCAGTTGCAAAGAGACACTGTATTATTCGACTTACGTGAGATATCTAGAGTAGTCAAACTCAAAGAAACAAAGTAAAACGGTGGTTGCCAGGGCTGGTGGAGAGGGAAATGAGGAGTTGTTGTTTAGTGGATATAGAGTTTCAGTTTTACAAGATCACAAGGTTCTAGAGATTGGTTGTACAATAATGTGAATATACTTAACACTGAAGAAGGCAAATTTTATATGATGTGTGATTAAAAATATGATGATTAAAAATATGTTAAAGAAACAAAACAAAACAAAACAAAATGAAGAAGTCAAGAGTAGATGTTTCAGGGCAGAGTGCTTCAGCTAGCATCTGTATCTGTCTTTTCCTTGGGCCCAAAATCTCCATAGATATCTTTGTTCAAATCTTAGAAATTTGAGCATTTTTAGCTCAACACTCATGCTACTTATGGTCTAGTTGGGCCTTGGCCTTATAATATTGCCTTCTTGCATTCCAGTTTTGTGAATTGGGTCCTTGCATCCCTGTACTGGCCTGTTGATGTCTCTAGGGCTGGGGTCCTGCCTTGCTCTGTTATAGTTTCTTCTCTTCTGAAACCTCATCCTTGTCCAGGGGTAGAGCCTAACCTTGAGACTCTGATTTTCTGCTAATTGAATTCCTTATAGATGACTCCTGTCTTCATTGATTTCTTGGGTGACCAACTGTGCTGAGTTGCCCAGGACTATCCTGGTTTTAGCACTGAAACTCCTTGGTCCTGGAAAATTCCTCTGTCCTAAGCAAACTAGAACAGGTGGTAACTCTACTTGTAACTATCCTCTGTTGATGTGTTCTTCAGTGTTGGACACTCCAATGCTTGTCCAATGGCCCTTGGTGTTGGTATAGGTGAACCTGGCCTGGGGGCCAACTACATGGCCTGGGGTTAGAGTCATACCCGAAATGACCTGATGCAGGAGGATATAGAGGATGCGGAAAAGCTAAATATTTGGAAGGCACTGAAGTTCAAAACTGGGAAGCCAAGAAGAGGAAACTTAGTGCTAAGAGCTTATGTTTCAGAACGGTGCTAAGATTTTGACACAAATCAACTCATTTATCCCTTATAACCTTGTAAATCAGGCACTCTATTACCATTTTACAGATGAGGAAACTGAGACTTAGAATAATGTGTAATTGGTTTTGCTGGACTTTGAACTCAGGCCATCTGATTTTTAACCAGTTGCCATTTGGGAGCTTTAAAACAGACTGATACCTGGCTTTATACCTAGAAATCCTCATTTGGTTGATCTGAGGCATGGCCTCAGCACTGAGGTTTTTACAAACTCCCCAGGGGTTTTAATGTGCATCCAGGGTTTAGAACCACTGCACTAAAGCCCAGTATTCTGATAGCTACTCAGTTCTACCTTTCATGAAGGTGAAGTTTCAGAAGATGGGCAGAGCTGGGGAAGTTGGATTGAGAACTAGGATCCAGCAATGAGAATGGTTCTCAGGTGGTCACCATGGATATAGCCACATGCTGTTGCTTCCTTCTATTGGCTCCTGCCAATAGGTGAATCAGACAGGCTTAGACATGGGCAGTGAAGACAAGTGCCTGTGTACTGTGTCTTGACATCTTACCCTGATGTCGTGTCCTTGCACTTGAGGCTGGGTGTACGCAGCTCAGTACATGCCCTTCACAACTGGCTGGATCAAAATGAGGCCCTAGTCTCTTTCAGAATTCCTGTCTTGTGAAAGTTATCTTGACTTAAAAAAAAAAAAAAAGACCCTCCTCATTTCTCATCCAAGGCCATGATTTTTGCCTTGGAAAAGAGATAGAACCAGGAGATTTTGAGATTTCACTTGGTATGGTAGGCGTTTACCATTTCCTTGGGACAAATGTATTAGTTATACATGCCTACATGAGTTATTTATAAGTCCTGCATACCATTATTAGGTAGATAATTCTTTTTGTTATTTTTCTCCCCCCCCCACTTTTTGTTATTTTTCTAGAGAACCTCAACCAGATATTATGAAATCAGAAATGTTAACACTTTGGGTGGATTTCCATTAATATTGGTGCTTAGACATGAACCAATTGAGTCTCCCAGGTCCCTAGCCTCATAAACACTACTCACACTGCTCCAGATGTTAGCACTTTCTGGACACCAAATCTTGTATAATGGTCCCAGAACATGGTTAATCTATAATCACAAAAGCCAGGTCTTACAAAAGCCCAACTGCAGATAAGTTGGCTAAGAATCCAATTCTTTTTTTTTTTTTTTTAAGATTTTATTTATTTATTTGACAGAGGTAGAGACAGCCAACGAGAGAGGGAACACAAGCAGGGGGAGTGGGAGAGGAAAAAGCAGGCTCATAGCGGAAGAGCCTGATATGGGGCTTGATCCCATAACGCCGGGATCACGCTCTGAGCCGAAGGCAGGCACTTAACCGCTGTGCCACCCAGGCGCCCCAAGAGTCCAATTCTTATTGGCAGATGTAAGAGTTTCCAGAAACTTCATTTACACTTCAGGTTCTGACCTAAAAGAATATGCAGTCATTTTCAGATTTCCCTTTACTTTCTGTTTCCTACAAAGTTAGAGTATGAGTTGATAATCCTGTGGTGCTGATATGAACATAGGGGTAGGTTCACCTTCCCTTGCTTGGTCTTCCTGGCCCAGAGAGGGTTTTTGAAACAGCCTGCTGGGGTGGAGGTGGGGGGACATCTCTGGCCATAGGACAGGGTGAAGCCCTGGGTAATGGTTGAGAGCCTGGCTTCATTAGCACTGGCTCTGACACTAAGTCAGGGATCAGCAAACTATGGCCACAGGACAAATTCAGGCTGGCTCCTATTTTTGTCCAATAAAATGGAGTTTTATTGGAACAAAGTCAAAGTGTGGAATGACAAAGTTGACTAGTTGTGTCAAAAACTGTATGTCCTGCATAAAAATACTTACTATATGGTCCAAAAAAATTTTGCAGTAAGTTATTCACAGATTTAGAGGAGAATGCGTTGAAAATATTCACTTTGTCTCTAACCTCTTTTAGGGGTCAAGACCAAACCAAAACAGGCCACCATTTGGCTTAAATATGGTACTTCTGCAGTTTGGAGTCAGCCCTGCAATGCTGGGCTATAGTTGATGCTAACAGTTTTTCATTTTGCAAACACTCATTATAAAAAGAAGCTTGTGTTTTTCAGAACTCATTGGAAATTATAAACTAGTGTTTGGTGCAATTTGGATTTGTGCTCTAACAACAACAACAAAAAAAAGCTTTTTGGAGGCAGCTTGGAAAAGTTTTCCAGGACCATCATTTTTTCTTCAGCCTACAAGAATGCTTGACTGTTTCTTTTATTATTATTATTATTATTTTTTTGGAACTCTTATGTCCCCTTGGGTCTTATTGTTCTCATATTTTTTTAAACTCATGAGTCAGAACCTTGCTGCAATGAGAAAAACGTTCTGTCTCACAGGCCTTTGCTAGCGTGAGAGATGGCGATGAGGTGCAAAGATGTCACTGAACGAACTAAATATAGGCTCAGCAAGGCACTCTCAGGCCAAGCCATTTCGCTGTAGTCGGAGGCCTGTTATATGTCATAAGCCTCTTCCCCCTTTCTCTGCCCTGTGTCTTTTGCATTGCTCTGAGGAATCTTTCTCCTCAGGGTAGGGCTGATGAAGCATTCCTAAATTCCCTGAGGATACACGAAAATTCAGGGAGCTGCACGAACTCTTTCCTGGGGGAAGCAGGCTGGTCATGGTGACCAGGCATATGGTCGGGAGCCTCAAGATACCCTGTTAGAGCATGTTTTCTTCCCGGTTCTTAAACTAATTTGCTATGCATTTAAGTGGCAGCAGTTAGCTAAGTGTGGATTTCAATTTGCTTCTTTGTACAAATGAATCAGACTGTGTAGTTTACAGATTAAACAATGGGAATGTGTGTTTTTAATGACATGAAAATAGTATTGGGATAGAGTCACTTGGGAGGGGGAGTGAACAGTACTATATTTAAACCAAAAAGGAATTGTCCAACTGATTTTAAACTTCCTCACTTGTCTGAGCCTGGCCGGCTTAAATCTTCTTAATGGTCTGTGTCAGAAAGTAGGATCCTGATTTCATGATCCTTCTTGTGATTGATTCCCCATGTTCCTAAGCACAGAACCTAAACCCCATCCTGCAGGAGGAGAGATACCCCAGCAGAGGGAGAACATGAATCCTTGCTTTGCCTCTGACTCACTGAGTGACCATGAAAAATTCTGATTATGAAACATGGAAAAGCAAAGTTTTCCCTTGAGAAACATCTTGACGGTGTCCGCTAGCCATCCGCACACCCTGTATGTCTAATACTTGAGAAGTAAAGAAAGCTGGGACCTCCACAGCTCTGAGGGAAGGGGAGCAGGTTGCAGACTGCTGGGGTGACCAACTTGGCTGTGAGCCTAGCCTTTGTCATGGGTGTCTGTATTGGTTAATCTGAGTGCAGCTGCTGTAACAGATAAACCCTGAAATCTCAGTAGTTCAACTTTTACTCATGTAAGAACCCATTTGTGCTGGAAAGAGGAGTGGGGTGGGGGATGGCATTTTCCTCTATGTAGTCTTTGGAGGACCCAAGAGAAGAGATGTTCTGCCATTTCAACACATGGTTTTCATAGATGCCCTTGATCTAGACATCCAGCCAACAGATGGAGGGACACATGGGAGGTTTTATGGCTCAGGCCTAGAAACAGATTTCTGCCCCAAACCCAGTGCCAGATCTGAGTCACATGACCGTGCAAAAAGGGCTGGGAAATGTAGTTTAGCTGTGTGCCCAGGGAAAAAGGTAAAACAATTTTGTGCACAACTAACCAGTCTCTGTCACAGTGGTCAAAGTCTACTTCCCAGCATGGCTAGTATTGATGCCAGGGTCTTGAAGTCAGATGACAACTAGTACTCGCATCTAAGAGAGTCTGCTTAGTTTGAAGAGGTCAGTGGCAGAGACATGGAGAATTTGGTTTAGTCCCTTCGGGGATGGGAAGAGAAGACTTGGAAGAAGCAAGCAGGGTTGCAGGGTGGAAGATCATAGCCAGATGATCTGGGCCCAAAGAGGCTTCAATCCTGGGAGAAGTCAGAATGATCTCCAGGAAACCCAATATGGAAACTTAGTCATGATTCCTTAAGCCAATGCAACGAAGTAGGAGAAGCTGTAGCCTGGGCTCTGGGTGGGTGCTCAGGGTCTGAGACAAATGTACTGGGCATGATATGGAAAGTCAAATTCTAGACCATACCACCTGGTGGAAAGGGGTCTCTAGAGCTCCTCCAGACTCAGTGGAATGAACCCTGGAGATGAGTAGGGTAAAGGTCTTATGTTTCTTCAATTGGTTGGGGTTGAGGAATGTAGTTACACATACCCTTTCTCTCTTTCTTTGAATCTAGTGGAAATTATGGTTGAGGCTCCAAGATCTATTTCACTACAGATCTAAACTCATCTTGGTTATTTCATTTATTTCCTGGCCAGGCAGCTTGGCAGAGCCAAGAACCCCCATGTGAATCTGCAGTCCTGTAATTGATGAGAAAGTATGAAATGACCAGTCCCTTTGGTAGCTCTCTGGACCAGCTCTAAACCTACCAGTAACACCTCTCTTAGTTGGGGCATTTTGCAACACAGGATATGGAGATGCCTTGGGTCTGTCCAATTCAGCTCAGTGAATCTGAGTGACTATGGAATTTTAGCAAATCCCCCTCCCACTCATGGTGCCAGAGGCCCAGGGAAAACTGTTACAAGTAGGGCCCTAGTCCTAAGGCAAAAGTGGGAGGGAGGGGCTAAAAGTCTGAGGACTATAGTTGCCTACCACCCTGCCTTCAGGTGGCTGGAGACACTGACTGAGGCCAGAAGAGTGGGCTACTTCAGAAACCGTGGAGGAGTTTATGGCCCAGAATTTCAGGGAGGGATGGATTTTTGGAGGGATGGATTTGCAGCAGGCAAAGTTGGAGTATGTGGCTAATGGTTGAGAGCCAGGGAAGGTAGCATCAGTGGCTTAAAATCTGCTAGAACTCAGGCTTTCCTTTTAGGTCTCTGCAGGCTTTGTTCTCATCATAAAAGTGATAGAAATTTTAGGACAACCAAAAAAGTTTTATTTATACTTTATTTGCTACCAAACACTAGAGCCAGAACAATACTTGACGTTACTTATACTGCTTTCCACCCTCAGTTACACCAGGGTGGTCAGCTCAGGACTAGCACTGCCCCCAAGTGGGTGTAGTAGAAAAGATGGAGAGAATGCCATGGTCTTTCAGGTAAGTCTCCGTAGGATCAGGCCACCTGAGCAGATGTTGTTAGCAGCAATCTACCCATAACCCATTGACATTTCAGTATTTGCATCTCAGGGTTCAAGGGCTTTTTTGGAGGGCAGAGAAGGGAGACTTCTTTGCCTCACTGTGCCCAGGAGTAGGGCAGGCTGCAAGTACCAGGGAATTGACACCTGCCACCTCTACTCTGAGCCCTGGCAGCAGGCTTTAGTCAACTTGGGAATTGGATATAAACACCTCTCTCTCGTCCCTTGGGTAGGATAATTGTGAGGCACATGTTGTGCATTGTTTCTCTGAGTTTTCTGTGCACATAAGCTAACCACAGTAGCTGACTCTTACAGCTGCCCTTTCTTCTCTATACCACTTTCCTAGCTCCCAACTGGTGTTTCCTGCTCTTCTCAAATAAATGATTTGCATGTGAATCTTTAGCTCAGGGTCTGCTTTTGGGAGAATGCAAAGACTCTATGTTTCCAGAAAATAGCCTGGGCTGCATGCAGGGGTTATTCTGATACTTTCAAAATAATGTTTTCCCAGGCAGATACTTTGGGATCATGAGGTAATCTAGTCCCAAACTTCCCTCTTATGTAATCTTGATTGACACATGTTGATTCCCATTAGAATTTTCTTTTACTTTTTTGAGATCCAAAGAAAATTTATCTCCACATAAATTACAGTTGTGGCCTAAAATTTTTTTGGTATTATCCTCAGTAAGAAATGTGCCCTATATTCACTCATAAAAGTGACACAAATCTTACTAAATTTATCATATTACCTTTGCTGTGATCTACTCTAGTATTTCTATTCTATCTTATCCTCACCCATCCTATCCCATCTTATCACATCCCATTTTATCCTATTCTCATTAAAAAAAGAGAATTATTACCCACTAAATCAATTTTACAAATCTGTAATAGGTCAGCAGTCATAGTTTGAGAAACACTAGCTGAAGGAGACATATATTTAAAAACAGAGACCAAAAAAACAGGATTCTAAAAGGAAGAAAGTTCAAGAAGGGGATCTACACATTATTATTTGTTGTCCTTCAAGGTAGCTATGTAGCCACCTTTGTTATTAGAACCCACAATTTATTAACATCCTCTATTCTTAGAAGAAAGAAAAAAATTAAATTTTAGGTGCCAGGCCACTTGGCATGAGGTGGGAATTTTTTTCAGATATCGCCAGTTCAGTGAGAAGATACTCTATGTTTCAAATGCACAAATAGGTATTCGGGAGGAAGTATCAATTAGATATTGGGAGGAAATTGGGAGGCTCTTGAAGGTTTGGAACAACACTACTGGGTTTGCACTTACTTTTAAGAATGACTCTAGTGTGTTGACCGGCTGAAAGAACCAGCAGCAGGGCACATACCAGCTGTGTGCTCACTATGATCTTATTACATGTGTGGTTCTCTCTAGCTAGCTCCATGGGCTTATTTGTATGGGGACTTAGAAGAAAGACAATGAGGGGAAACCCTGAACTCCAAGACTAAGCCCTATGACTGGGAGAACGAAGAGGTCAAAACTCTCAACCATTCATGGGAAGAACTCTGAAGGGAGAACAATACAGTTATATTCTCTGTAAATTATCATTCTTTAACATAAACAGAAGGGTGTGTGTTTGTGTGTGTGTGTGTGTGTGTATTTTTACCTTAGCAATGGATAGTTAACGTTTGAAATACTGGGCTAAGACTATGAATACTCAGCTAGCACTCGAAAGAATGTAACCAGCAATACTATTTAAACTTTATCTCCAATGATCACAAGAAAGTTTGCTAGTTTGCATAAGGGATAGTAGAATATTTTTTCATTAGTGAAATGAGTGGTGATCGAGTTATGTGGATTAGCTGGAAATGTTGTACCAAGGGCACCACTGCCCTTGTATGAACAATAGGGAGCAAGACTCTAGAGAGAGCCCTGCTGTCTACATGCTCACAGGGGTCTTCTTGGACTAGGGCTTTATTCAGGCTTTGCTTAACATCTCAACAGAGGATCTGGTGGCCTGACTTCTGACAAGTTCAAATGAATTCTTCATCAGAGCACTGATACGTGCTTGAGTGACCCTTTTATATCTGGTGTTGCTTAGGATTTCATTGTACTTACTGTCTCGGGTTATCTAGTTGTTTTGGGGCCTGCTTGTAATGAATATTTGAATACGTGGCTTCTTTGGTTTGAAATGTGCTTTCAATAAAACATAGCACTTGGTAATGAGATTGTGTGTGGGGGGGAGAATTATAGTTCTTGTTTATAGTTACCAGAAGTGACTGATATCTGCCAGAATAATCTAAAACTCATGAGCAACCAAATTAGCTTGAGTCAGTTCCCTAGATACACTCATTTCATCTAAGAAGCTTGTTTGAGGGTTAGAGAAAAACACTGGTTTTTGAACACAGCCTGGTAAGTGTCACTGGATTTGTCTCCGGCTCAGTCTTCATAGTTCTGTGGATATGGGGCTGTGACAAAGGGTGAATCCAAAAGCCACCTCACTATGGTCCCAATAAAAAATGTGAAATGGAAGGCAAACCTGCTTTGAGGCACAGTCATAGTGTGAGTAGCAGTATGATTTTTCTTTAAAACACAGGATGTGAGTAATACTACATTTCTTTCCTTTCTCTAAATTAATTTAATATGCTCCAGTCCCCCATTTGGCTTGACTAGGAGAAAGGCCAAGCTCTGCCATGATGGGATGCTTCTTGGTATCACGTGAATGCCCAAAGGGTCTCTTGTATTTGGTCCCCAAAGATCATAGTTGATGTAGTCAGTGTTCAGAGAAATACTATTCCTCAAGGGTGGGGATTCTCCTAGGGCACTGGGGTCATTGCCAAGCCTAGGAGACCAGTACCCAGGATCCAGCCTCCTTAGGAACCCTAGGTAGCCATTCCCTTCTGAAGTCTTGTCCAATTTTGGGCCACTGCATGGGGTCAGGGTAGAGGCTTCCAGTGCTTGTGGAGCCCACACACCTCTGTACTGTCTTCCCAGTCTTGAAGGACACTCCTCAAATTGCCTTCTGGTCTAACTCCTTCCATTCCTTTTATTTCTGAGAGGATCCCATATAGTCACTCTTCAAGGGGCCTTTAGAAACACAGTGTGAAATCTCCTTCTTGGAAGAGTGGCTGGGAAATAATATGCCAGTATAGGGTTTTTCCTACACAGATCCTACAATGTAACCCTGTTGTGCTGACAGCCACATCCAATAATGTTGAGAGATGAGTGAGAGGAATAACTGCAGAATTGTCACTTGAAGCAAACAAGCAAGCAGGATGTAACCTTATGAGATATGAAACAGCAGAGAAAAAGTGGAAATAAAAGTGGAAGAAAGCAATTTTTTACTTTTGGGGGGGGCACATGTATATCTTTACTGTGCAAGGAGATGTATATTTAATTATTTGCTAATAACACAAGCATCATAACTATGACAATCATTATTTGAAAGCATTACTTAATTCAAGATGAATAACATATTTTAATAACAATCTACATTTGCTTAGCATTATATGTTTTCACGCATGTGATCTCATTTGCTGTTGACCACATGCTGGGAAGAAGACACAAACAGATAGGAATTCCCCCTTTTGCAGCTAAGAAAAGTCACATGGTTTCCATGGTACTTGAGCTCCAAAGTCAGTCAGCTGGTAGACAGTTGAGTGGGACTAGAACATAGGTAGATTGCTTTTCTATGTAAGCACTCTGCCCTAAGCTATAAGACTGAGAGTAAAAATATGGTTTATAGATGACTTATTCATGGCTGAGTAATATTTCATTGTATATGTATATACTACATCTTCTTTATCCATTCATCTAAAGATGGACACTTGGGTTGCTTCCATACTTTGGCTATTGTAAATAAAGCTACAATAAACAGAGAGGTGCATATATCTTTTTGAATTAGTGTTTTTGTATTCTTTGACTAAATATTCAGTAGTGGAATTATTGGCTCATATGGTAATTCTATTTTTATTTTTCTGTGGAGCCTCCATACTGTTTTCCAAAGTGGCTGCACCAGTTTGCATTCCTACCAGCAGTGCATGAGAATTCCTTTTCTCTACATCCTTGCCAGTACTTACTGTTTCTTGTGTTTTTGATTTTTGCTATTCTGACAGGTATGAAGTGATATTTCGTGGTTTTGATTTGCATTTCCCTGATGATGAGTGATGTCAAGCATCTCTTCATGTGTCTGTTGACCATCTGTATGTCTTCTTTGGAGAAATGTCTGTTCATGTATTCACCCCATTTTTAAATTGGATTATTTGTTTCCTGGGGGTTGAGTTGTATAAGTTCTTTATATATTTTGGATATTAACCTTTTATCAGATGTATCATTTGCAAATATCTTCTCCCATTCGGTAGGTTGCCTTTTTGTTTTGTTGTTTCCTTTGCTGTTCAGAAGCTTTTTATTTTGATGTAATACCAATAGTTTATTTTTGCTTTTGTTTCCCCTGCCCTCAGGAGACATATCTAGAAAAATGTTGTTATGACTGGTGTTAGAGAAATTATTGCCTGTACTCTCTTCTAGGATTTTTTTATGGTTTCAGGTCTCAAATTTAGGTCTTTAATCCATTTTGAGTTTATTTTTATGTACGGTGTGAGAAAGTGGTCCAGTTTCATTTTTTTGCATGTAGCTATCCAGTTTTCCCAACATCATTTGTTGAAGAGACTGTTTTTTTCCTATTGCATATTCTTGCCTCCTTTGTCAAAGATTAACTGACCATATAATTGTGGGTTTATTTCTGGGCTCTCTATTCTACTGTATTGATCTATGTGTTTGTGTGTGTGTGTGTGTGTGTGTGTGTGTGTGTACCATACAGTTTTGATTACTACAACTTTGTAGTATATCTTGAAATCAGGGATTGTGATACCTCCAGTTTTGTTCTTTTTCAAGATTGATTTGGCTATTTGAGGTCTTTTGTGGTTCCAAACAAATTTTAGGATTATTTGGTCTAGTTCTGTGAAAAATGCTGTTGGTATTTTGATAGGGATTGCATTAAATCTGTAGATTGCTTTGGGGAATATTGAGCGAATCAGTGACTTTGAAGTACATTTTTAAAAATTAACCACAAAAGGCTTTCCTCACAATATGCAGTGAATGGCTAAATTCTGTCTTCCTTTACACCACATATTTAGCTCCAGCGGAGCCAAGAAAATGAGTAGGTGTTGAATGCTCCTGGAATTCTAATGATGAGAACTTTTGGAGGAATGTAGGTTTATGTAAGGTTTAGTTAGGTATGTTTCATTCAGAAATATTTAAATAGTAGCTACTATGTGCCAAGCATCATCCTAGACCACAGTGCTGCTCTATCTAATACAGTAGCCATGAACCACAAGTGGTGGTTTAAATTGAAATTAAATGTAATTAAAAATGTTTGATCCTGGTCTAGCCATATTTCATAATAGCTATAAATGGCTGGTGGCTACTATTGGACAGTGCAGATGCAGATTCTTAAAGGAATAACATTCCTTTGAGAACTTTCCATTTATTATAATGGAAATAGAGCATTTCTATAATCACAGAAAGTTCTATTGGACAACACTGCTTCATAGTTACAAAGATGTAAAGGGATCAGACTTGGCCCCTCTATTTTAGGAACTTATAATTATTATATGCCTATAGGAGAACTTGGAATATATCACAGTAAATTCTACAACAGAGTTATCAGTTCAGTTTAGAAGATATTTATTGTGCCAGTCACTATGCTAAACTCTGTGGACACAGTGGTGGCTAAAAATTGTTCTCTGCCCCATAGTATTTTACAGTTCAATGAAGATATGAATAAAATGCCTCAAGTCCTTGAAGACTAGAGCAGCTTTCTCTGCTTGGGAAAGTTATGAGAGGAAAACACAATTATGCCCATTTCTTCTGTCTTCTCTTACCCATGTACATGAATAACACAAAAAATACTTTAATAACTGTATTATGTAATAAGCAATTATTATAATTTTGCATTGACATTCTCAGAGCACTGAGCTCCCTTTGCTCTCTTTTACAAATGAGCCTGGACCATACGGTGGGAACCATGACAACTCCCAAATTTGCTTGGCAACATTATTCATAATGCAGGCAGTTAGACCTCACGCCAATGGTACTTCTCCTTGCCCTCTCCTGCTTAAAGCAGAGAGAGCTTCCCTCCTGTCCTCTCCCCACCACCATGGGTCAGGTGCAATAGATATTTGTATTTAATAATAGTCTCACAGTTCTAAGTGGTCCGCAGTGATTTTTTATTGAAACTTTTGGCTGCAGCAGTTTTGTGTCTCTTCTCCCTTTATTATGTCTCATTTAAATTGCATAAATAATGAAATAGTTATGTCATTTACAGTAAGATAACTCCTCATTTAATTTGTGGGCAGTGGATGAATATTAACTTTATTTTCCAAGACTCATATGAAAGAGGCATCTATTCATTGGCTGAATTCTGGAGGGGGGGTGAAGGGGAGTTCTTCATTGCCATCTAGGACTGGCGCCAAGGATTTAACCCTCAGGTTCTTTTCTCACTGGCATTAATGTTACTTTATAAAAAGGAAGTTGCCAAGGGAGTGGAAGCATGTTTCTGTGAAGACAGAAGTCTACTTCAAGCTGTTTTATTCCCTTATTTTAGTGACCTTGGGTAGTTACTTCTTTTTATCTGTGCCTGTGTTTCTGCCTCTACAATTGATACTGATAGAGCTTTTGTTGTACTTGCTGTTTGTTTTGAAATCTTTGCAAACTTAATTGCTAAAGGGAGACCTGGCAGCCTGAACTTTCAGAAAATCTGGATTTATTTCTTGCTCCACCAGTAACTCACTAAGTGACCCTAGGTAAGTCATTTGGCCTTGGTGTTTTATTCTTTCCACATATAAAAGGGGGTTATGAGTACACTTCTCTTCCTGTTTCATGGGAATACAGGAAGACAAAGATATGAAAGAGTTTGGAAGGTGAGAGTTTTATGGAGATTGAGATTTAATGGACATGTTTGCCAGTTTGCCAGTCACAGCCTTATTGCTAATTAACTTCTTCCTTCCTTCCACAATTCCTTGAATGGGCAACCTTTGAAACCAAGCTACGACTGACTGGACCAGAGTGGACATCAAGTGTAGGAGGAGCCAGTGTATTATCTGGTCTGAGCTAATGAAATGCCCCTCTTGAGTCTGTTAATATAGAGACACAGAAATGGAAGGCAGATGATGATGGATCCTTGTAGTAAATGGTCAGGTAGATTTTGGGCATTTTGACTCAGTCCATATTGATGAGCACAGGAAGAGATATGGTCTATGAAGGCAGGCAAGAGAATGGCTTGAATGCGTTAAGGAAAGCAGGTTAGTGCCCCTGAGGCACTAGAAAGAATGAAATAGGGTGATGGAATGAGGGGCTGTCTGAAACTTTCTAATTTCCATGAGATCTGGCTCTGTTTTAGGCATTTTCACATTTTTATTTGTACCACAGTCTAATAAAGTAGGAAGCAATATGGCTGCCAGCTCATGAGAGCTTAGTCAGTTATAAGACTTATCCATGCTCGCAGCTGGTTCTGAGGTTGGTTGAGGATTTGATTACAGGTTCCCGCTTCTAAGTTCAATGTTTTTTCTGTTTCAGGAATGGCTTATTATTTGCATTCATTATTGTTCAAGGTTGAAATAAGGAGATCTAAAGAAATTGTTCTATTCCAGTGTAGATATTGAAGACTGGTATTTTATTTGTAAATTGTCTGGACAATATTTGACATCATCCTGGATATGTGTCGTAATGCCAAAAACCTCACTGTTAAATTTATTTCCTCCTTCAGAATATAGATGACACAACTACTTTTTTCCTAGTCATCCCACTTAAATCATTACTCATTTCTGTTAGAACTAGAGTGTGAGAGTTTGCTAGGCAATCATATATTTTAATTGGTATGTACTCATGGTTTTGATAGATATTTTCTGACTTTGGTCATCTCCTCAGTTGAGCCTGCACCTTCAAAAAATATTATTAGAACATATTTAGTGATAATCACAAAAACAAGCATCAACATTTCATTTAAGATCTAAGTTTGTATAAAAATGTATTATTTCATCAACAAGTCATTCAATAGTTTTCAAATTTTCTTTGTGATGGGATTATTTAATCAAACAAAATATCATGCTGAAAACTAATATGAAAAGAAATTGCAATGGAGCTTGTCTGTCTGAAGGCACTGGTGGATGTTATTCCTCTCATCTCTACCCCTAACCTCTGTCATCTTAGGGAACCTAGTCAACACT
Source organism: Ursus maritimus (assembly GCF_017311325.1). Classification (NCBI taxonomy): domain Eukaryota; kingdom Metazoa; phylum Chordata; class Mammalia; order Carnivora; family Ursidae; genus Ursus; species Ursus maritimus. The sequence continues at coordinate 32,708,167 of NW_024425563.1, forward strand.
TCTAGATTCTATAGACCACAGTTTCAAAGCCATCATATTAAACCATTAAATTTCTTGTCAATAATTTTTATTTTATAAAAAGCTGTTTTCTTAGCAGAAAAATGGCAAAATGTTAATTCCATCTTAGAGTTGCCTTCACTGATGCTTTTACTAAACTTCCTTGAAGACAAAGGCCTTCATCTCACCCATCTTTGTCTTATCTTTCTATACCCTGCTTCACCAAATAATCACTCCATAAATGCCTATTGAAAGAACAAAGTGAACTTTTCTGTGAACAGAACCTTGGACTTGGGAACACATTATCTGTATGACTTTTAACCATTTAGTGTTCTTTTTTTTTTTCTTTCCCCTTAATAACACATAATGCTATTTTAATGCTGCCAAATGATACTCCACTTTTGGAATTTCTCCCAAGAATGGAGTGAATTTCTCCGTAAAGAAGAGCTTTGGAACTAATATCATGGCTGTTAAACTTGCTGGGTAGCCTTGAGTAAGTTATTTAACTCCCATGAGCTTCAATTTTTTTATCTCAGAGACAGAGCAATGGTATCCTCTTGACCTAGATAGTAGCACATAAGCCATATGGCTATTGTAGGAGTACTATTTGTGAAATGCTTAGCATATTGCTTGGCATATGTTATATGTTCAATATATAGAAGCTATTTTTATTTTGAGGGCAATATAAGAAAACAATGAAGCAAAGAACAAAATCACTGTGAAAATGTAAAGTCAATGTCAAGCCAAATTATATCCATCAATGTGAGTGTTGTGCTGTACATTTCACAGTGCTTACTTGTGTTACAGAGTTGACAGAACTTTCTGTTTAGAGTTGGCAGGTAACTAAATCTCACCTTTTCCAAGAGGTTATGCAATGTGATGAAGGATTTAAGAAATATCCTCTCAAAAAGGACTTTGACTAATGCCTGGAACAGTTATTATCTCATTAATATATCTCATCATATTAATAAAAATGAAGAGCAGTAGGTTTCACTCCAAAACAGGTTTGACCATTCATAGAGTGGCTCACGTGGGCAGCTGTTGTCTTTTTTTTTTTTTTTTTTGATTGCCTTCTTCTTGTGGCAAGCATCCCATACTTTATGCTAGTTTTCGTATGTTTTTCAGTTGTTCTGTTAAAGTACTAGTTAAGCGTACAGTAAATGATTCAACATTCTGTAGTGTCAAATCCCTCATTCCACTTAATTTTATTTGCTTCCCCATGTCTCACTCTCCCCATTCCTCTCTCATCACAATAAAAAAAAAAAATCCCTCTTCCTCACTTGTAGCTTTCTAGCTCTGTGGAATTTTGTGTGACTCATCACATAGTGGAATTGATGAAGTCAACAGCTGCTGGAAAGTCAGCTTTTTCCTTAGTAACTGTATCAACATGTGTTTGGTATTATTCAATTAAGAAAAATACATATATCAAATATCCATGGTAGTTTTTGCTAGAATTTTCATTGATGTAACTCATATTTTGACGTATCAAAATGTATAAATGGGTACAGTAGAGAAAGCTTTGATGGGGGAACAAAATCATGGAGAAATAAAGTAAGTAGAAGAGAAGAACAAATGACATGTATGTTGTTGGTAATGATGTAATTTATATCAGAATGCATTCAGTGACTTCCTTCATGACACTATTTTTTTAAAAAAAGATTTTATTTATTTGTGTGTGTGTGTGTGTGTGAGAGAGAGAGAGAGAGAGAGAGAGAGAGAAAATGAGCAAGGGAGAAGCAGACTCCCTGCGGAGCAGGACCCTGATGCGGGACTCAATCCCAGGACCCTGGGATCATGACCTGAGCTGAAGGCAGACACTTAACCAACTGAGCCACCCAGGCACCCCCTTCATGCCACTATTAATGGTAAAGCAGGAACATGGCACCGCATGCCCTCTATAGTCTCCAGGAGGTCTGACTGTCCATCCGTCCATTTACACATCTAACAAACACTTGAGTGTCTATTATGGTGAAATCTCTGCTTCATGGAGTTTACATCCTAAGGGGGATAAAGAACAAAAAATTGAAAACAAAAATAAAATGATTACTCAATGTGATGTGGGCTGTAAGGGAAATAGGCAAGAGGTTAAGATGGAGATTAATAGAGAGAACTTGCCTCAGGTAGGGAAGACATGGAAGACCTCTCTCTTAGGAACCATTGAGACTGAGATCCAAAGGATAAGAAGGAGATAGCAAAGTAGAGAGGAGGGTATAAGAGCATTTGGTCAGAGGAGCAGCTCTGCAAAGTCCTGTGACCTGATAGGGCTTAACATGTTCTTGGAACTAAACAATCAGTGTGTCTAGAGCACAGATAGTGAGGAGGTGGTGGTATGAGATAAAATGAGAGAGAAGGGTAGGGGTTGGATCATGTAAGACTTTGTAGGCCTTGATAAAGGGACTAGATTTTATACTGAATACAGTGAGAAGTCACTGGAGGGTTTTAGTATATGTATGTGTTTGTCTGTGTTGCTGTATAGCAAAATGGCCAAACGAATTAGATGGGAAACAAGAGTGGAAACAGAAAGACTAGCTAGGGTAGACCAGGATTTAAATGATGATTACTCATACTGAGGTAGTGACAGTGGAGATGAGGCAAGAGTTCAAGAGAAAGATAAGTAGTCAAGATGGAACTGACAAAATTCTATGAACTGATGATGCAAGAGAAATCATCCTAAGAAAAAATTGCTACATGACATGGGAGGTCATTTCACAGAGGTGGAAAGCCACATGACCCATAAATGTATGAAGAGATGCTCAACCTCATTGGTAATCAGAGAGTTATAAATCAAGACTAAAATAAGGTACAATTTTATACCCATTTAATTAGCAAAATTTAAGAAGGTTGCCAGTTCCAAATGCTGGTTTGAGTGTGAATTGCTCTCTGATAATAATGATTAAAACGCCATTTGTCATTATCTAGAAATATTGGTGATATGTCATATGTCAGGATTTAAAAATTCAGTCTTAATGATTGGAACTTATGTCCATGAGCCCCCTCAAGAGAAATGTATGAGTATGTTTATAAGCAGCACCATTGGCATCCCAAGGGCCCATCAAGAAGCAACTGGATAAATAGTGAAATGTTCACACACTGAGCTAATATATAGCAGTGAAAATGAATGAATTAGAATTCTATTCAATAATATGGATATTCTTAAATTTAAGTGAAAAAAATCAAGTGTCAGAATATTCCATTCCACATGATACTCTTTAAAAAAAACATTAAAATAGCTAAAACTAAGTAATTTTCTGCTTAGAAGATTGTTTATAAATAAAACTTTTTATTTAAGGCAACAAAATGATAAATACAAAATTTAGAATGATTACTTCATATGGGTGGGAAGGGACAGGTGAGTGGGAAAGAGAATAAACAAATGTGTGGTTGTGAGGTTTTTCCGTTTTTTTTACTGTCCTTTTTCTTTTTTTTAAAGATTTTATTTATTTATTTTTTTGAGAGAGAGAAAGAGAGATCAAGAGAGCAGAGAGAGCATGAACAGGGGGAGCAGGGGGAGGCGCAGAGGAAGAAGCAGACTCCCCGCTGAGTGGCAGCCCACCCTGGGACTCGATCCCAGCACCCTGAGATCATGACTTTAGTGGAAGGCAGATGCTTAACTGACTGAGCCACCCAGGCACCCCATATCCTTGTCCTTTGACTAGGTGATGAATTCACAGATGCTAATTAATTATGACTAAATAACAAAATAAATAAAATAAAAAAATCACACAACACCAGTGATGACATTGGCCTATGGTTATGCCTATGCTTACATCTGGTACCTGAAGTAACAAATTATTTTAAAAACCTACTTGGCTTAAAACTACAGTTATAGTTAGGATAATTTGATAATGTTTGATGTCTAAAGATACTCTTTTGATAAGTTTGGCTGTAAAAGAAAGAGGAAATTGTTGATGATTGGAGGAGGATCTAATTTCAAGGGAGAAGTTTTGTTTGTTTGGTTTTCTTGAGAAAGATATAGGTCATATTTGTAGGCTGACAGAAACAATTCAGAATGCAGAGAGGGAGAGATTGATGGTTAAGGAATGGAGCTGATAATCAAGGAGCAAAGGTCTTGGGGAAAATAAGAAGGAACGAAATTCAGGACACATGTGGAGGGAATGGCTTTTTGTCATTTCTCCATTTCAGCAGAAGGAAAATAAAAGAAAATGGGAGCAAATGTAAGTAGATTTGTTGTTCATTGTGGGAAGAGGAGAGAGTTTGCATTGATAGTTCTAGTAAGTTGGGTGATGAGTAACACCTAGAGAAATTCATTATTGCTCAAGCAACTGGCAGATCTGAGGATGCATATGAAAGTGAAGTAAATGGAAGGATTCCTAGAGACAAAAAGATAGAAGTGTTTTAAATCTTAATGGTAAAATGGTTCTATCAGTTATCTATATTCAATTAGATTTTAATATGTTTTTGAATTTTCTGAATAAATATAAATATTATGGTTCATTTCAAAAAGTTTATTTGTTTCTTTCCATTGTTGAAATCTCTGTCCTGGAGTCTGTACATTAACTTGTCACTAGTCATTTTATGGTCTTGAAAGTCACTAAACTATAATATCTTCAAATATACACTATTGCAACATTTTTTATGTTGTAAAAAGTTATATTTAAGTTTGAAATCAAAGATTTCGGGAAATTTGTGAGAGTAATTTTAATTTTATACTTTAGATGTAAAATGTTTTTGTTTGCATTTTAATTGCCATTCATATTGTTGACCATTATTCATTCTTGGTAGAGGCACAACTTGCTTTTGTGGGTTTTTGCATTATCATTAATTCTATGGTTTGGTGCCACGGTTCAGGTTCCAGACTCTGGAGCCAGACTCTGTGTCACTTACTGGTTTGTTACCTCGGGCAAGTTACTTAACTCCTCTGTGCTTAAATGTCCTAATCTGTAAAATTGAGATAATAATGATAGTACATACCACATAAGGTTGTTGGAGGGATTAAGTGAACTAGTATATTTAAGTGTATGGAGCAATGTTTGACATGCAGAGATTATTATAAGGTTTAACTACTATTACTTAACTATTGCTAAAGTTTATTCTGACTCTGCTCATATTACTTGCTTATTATGTATTTAAGGGTGTATGAAATTATTCCGCAAGCCAGTAAGAACAGGAAACTTCATGAAGAGGAGGAAGGGTTAGGGCTCAGAAACCATATAGTGCAGATAGAGGAGTGGAAGGAGCAGGGCTTTGGTTGGCAGACACACCTGGATTAAACAAGATGCTTATTAGTTATGTGACTTGGTGATTCACTAAAATGAAATCTTTTACAAAATGAGAGCATCAATACATTTTGAAATCTTGTATAAATGACATAATTCCTGTAAAGAACTCGGAAATAATGCAATTATTTGAATCCTCCTCTCCATTTTTTAAAGCGAGAAAAAAGTAGTGTATCTAACATATAATTTTTAACTTTACTTTTTAAATTAACATTATATCATGAGCATATTTCCATGCCATTAAATATTTGATTACATACGAATATTTGAAAGCTAATAGCTTATTAAATGTATATTCCATAATTTATTCAACCAGTTCCCTATTTCTGAATATTTATGTTGTTTCTTCTATTCTCTACTATTGACAATCAAATAATGAACACCAAATAATGGTGATGAACCTTGGTATATCTCTGTTACTTTTTTTTAAAAGGGGGGAGGGGAGGAGGGAGCAGAGGGAGAGGGAGAAGCAGACTCCCTGCTGGGCAAGGAACAAACCCCTGAACAGCAGGGCAGCAGGGCAGGGCTTGATCTCAGTACCCTGGGACCATGACCGGAGCCAAAGGCAGATGTTTAACCAACTGAGCCACCCAGGCACCCCCACCCCCGGTTATTTTTATTAAATAAGTGAAATTGTTGGATCAGTCATATACCATACATTTAATTGTCCTCCAGAAGGTTTGTATCAATTACATTTGCCGAAGCCACAGATGAATGTGCTTGGATATTATCATTATTTTTTTATCACTGCAAACTCAGGCAAAAATAGTATCTCATTGCTTTGATTTTTATTATATCATTACTAATGAGTATAATGTTTTCATATGATTGTAGTGTACTTTTTTGTGAATTATCTTTTCATATCTTTGTCTACTTTTCTACTGCTGTGTTCATCTTTTTCTTGATTTATAAGAGTTTTCTATATTTTCAGTGTACTATGCTTTGCAATATATATATATATATATATGCACATATATAGATACACATACTTTCTTTTAGCACTCTTGATCATTGTTTCAGATTTGTTTCTACTGTTCTTGATATATAGAAGTTTAACATTTTTATGTATTCACAGCCATGATGTTTTCTTCTATGATTTTACCCTTTGTGTTATGTTACAGTTATCTTTCTCTACCTCTCCCCTTTCCTCCCAGTTTTATAAATATGGATTTTAATTTATAATTGGAACATTTACATATCAGTGCCTACATCAGAGAAGATATGAGTCAATTATTCAGACAGAGCTCTACTCTATTAAGTTAGTGTGTGTTATTATTTAACTAACACTTACTGAAAGTGTGAAGTATGAAGATGCTTGTTCCCAGTATGGAATAAAAGTTGTCTGAAGCCATGTAGTTATTTGTATGTCCAGAAATGGAACTGTTCCATGTGTATGGCTGAACCAAACTATATAGGTAGAGTCTTGATTTTGTTAATATGCATTCTTTTAGAAATTCAAATAATAAAACTAAAAGAAAGATAATCCCTCTTTAAAGTCACTTCATGAATTTTGCTTGAATTGGGTGCATAACTTTGGCCAGGATTTCACATGCTACCATGCTTAAAGACATGTTTTTACTTTGTATGCTAGAAATGGATTTATTGGGCAAATACAAATGCCAGACTGGGTTACTAAATACATAGCCTCAGAGCTTTCTTGAGAGCCCAACTAAGAGAGGGACTCTGTAAACTTTGTGAAAGGAATTTCAGATAGAGAGATTAGAAGAGGATCCCCTTTGCAAAATTTTGTTTGGAAGCTGATAGTTAATTTAATGTGTCCATTTGACTGGGCCACAAGGTGCCCAGATTATTATTATGGGTGGTTTTGTGAGGGTGTTTTTTGATGCATCTCACTTGAATTGGTAGACCAAGTAAAGTAGACAGCACTCTTCAATGTAGGTGGGCCTTATCCAATCAGTTGAAGGGACTGAATAAACTAAAAGTCTGATCCTTCTCTGCATAAGAGATAATTCCTCCTGTTTGACTGCCTACAAACTGAGACATTAGTTTCTTTACTGCCTTTGGACTTGAACTAAAACATCAGTTTTTCCTGGGTCTTGAGCTTGCCAGTTTTCAAACAAGAATTATACCATTGACTCTCTTGGGTTTCCAGCTTGTCAATTCACCCTGCATATCTTGAGACTTGTTAGACTCCATAAATCATGTGACCCAATTTCTTAAAATAAATCTCTTTATCTATATGTATATGTCTGTATATAGCTTTGTATATCATTCTTTAATATACCAATATAGGAAGAATCAATATATTACTTATTGGTTCTGTTTCTCTGGAGAACCCTAATACAGAAGCTCTGAATGTAAACTTAGCCAAGGCCAAAAATAAATTGTGACTGAAATATGCCTCTTAAAAAAAAATCCCGGTTAAGACATGGCAAATTTCAAGGCATTAGCCCTTGGATCTGTCCTTTACCAAATGAGAATATTAATATCCATCACACGAAGTTGTTGGGGGCTCAAATTAGATGACACATAGGGTGGTTGGGGAGATGGGTTACACAGGTGATGGGGATTAAGGAGGCACTTGTGATGAGCAGCGGGTGTTGTATGGAAGTGTTGAATCACTGTATCACACACCTGGAACTAATATTACACTGTATATTAACTGTAATTTAAATAAAAACTTAAAGGAAACATTGGGTAAACTGCTAAATAAATTGTTCTTATTAATTGTAACTTTTATCTGAGGTAACTCATGCATGGTGATGGCCTTAGAACAAAGATCCCACCTAATCCCACTTTGCAATAGTTGACAAGTGAAAGACCATTATCTCCCATAAACATACTATAAATATGTACACACACTGTATACATGCTCACCACACACAGACACGGACACAGACACTGACATACATACCTGTTTTGGGGAAAAATAATGAAGCTGACTGTTGAACTGTTAAACATTTTTTATTGTGCAGGCTTTAATCTTTACAGGACATGCAAGATAAAAAAGTGTAAAATATATCAGTAAGCATATAAAATTTCAGCAATCTTTTGGACCAGCAATTGATTTGCATGAGGGACTAGAACAGACATGTCTTGGGATACACAGTTTATAGATTGAATCACAAAGCAATTTCCCAAGTGATTTTCCTCATATAAAGATAAAAATATCTTTACACTTAAAAAGTATGCAATATACTACATTTTCAGTTATGTACACGGTTTAAAAGTAAAACTATGTCCATGCCAGTGTCTGTTTTAAATGCAAAACTTAAAAGTAGGTAACAGGTTGATAATTAAAGTGTCAGGAAAACTAGAAGAGATGAAAAATAAAATCAAGCAGAGTTCCAATAGGTGTATGAAAATAAAAAATAAAAGCATATAACTGAAGGTTAAAAATAACGTCCCCAAGGTCAGACTCTTAATATGAGCAGGAGGAATAAAAAGCTTTTAGATGTACCAGGCAGCTTTCTGTATGACTCAGGTTTACAGGTGAAATTCCTCAGTTTGAGTTCAGAAGAATTTGAATTTATTCCAGCAAAATTACCTCAATCTTTTATTACTGCCTCCTCCCCCATCTTCTTTCTGAGCAAAGTGATGCTTGGATTAGGTCCAAAGCTCCTGGCCGGGGGAGGGGCTTTGTGTCACAGCATAACGGACGGTTACAAGTGCTTTACTTTGAAGGGGGTCACATTTGCAACAACTCTGACAGTCTCACACAATGGCCTCCATTTTATGAGCCCTTCCCCGGAGGCCCACTGATCAGCTGAAAAGGGAACACAATGTTCAGCCACTAAAGCACCCCAGTGATGGATTAGTTTGGAGTCAGGAAAGCGTGATTATTCTTGAAAATAAACGAAGCTGAATAGACATGCTGACCTCATTCAGCTGATGAGAGGCAGGGAAAGTTGGCTTCCACTCCTGCCAGCCCACAGAGGGCTCAGTCCCATTCGTCCACCTTAATTCGTTTCATGGGGTTGATGTAGACCATACTCGATATGGATAAAGATGCTGCGTGATCAAGTGCAGACATGAACTTCATCCAACTCTGTTTCTGAGAGTCAGAAGTAAGTGTGGAGAATGGATTTTCTAATTTTGGTCTTCAGGGAGGCTGCTGACCTAATGAAAGTTGATGAGTTGGACCCTATTTGAAAAGGAAAATGTGAAGAACAGGAAGGCACTTAGGTTTCATTATCTATATAACAAATATTCAGGCACAGAAAGAATCACAGGTTAAAATTTCAAGAAGTGTAAGGCCTTAGTTGGAACATGTGAATGCAGATTATGTTTTCTAACTTGATAAAGATCACTAGATCCAATTGGATCATTAAAGTGAATGGCAACAATCTACTAACGCTTCAGATGGTGGGGGACGAGTCTGCTTAAAACCTGCCCACATACCTGTACACTTAATGGCCATAGCCAGGATTTCTTCCCTTACCATAAAAAGATCAACATTTTAGAACAGGCACTTGTGGTTGTTTGTTCTTTTTTTTTCCTCCTCAGTTCTTCATATTTCTCTCAAATTACCTTTCAACAATAGGTCCATATCTCAGCCAATAAAAACAATGGTCCACATGCAAATAAGAATGTAAGGAAAAAACTTTTAAATGGGTTTAAAAAATTGAGACCACCAAAAAAAATAGATAAAATAGCTCAGAAGAGACAAATAATAGTTATGAAAACTGAGTGATTTCTTTGTTCTGAACCAAGAAAATTCATTCATGTACTGTTGCTGTACCAGCAACTTGAAACTTGAAATTGGCACCAGGAAAATTAAAAGGAAAAAAAAAGAATCAGGTATACTTCTATCCTTAAAATGTCATTTATATTTCTTTCTGCATGTTGATGCGAATATTGCTGAATATTTTGCCAACAGCCTCAAAGAACGGGTCACAGAAGGTGTGGACGTAGATGGAATAGACGCGGCTGATGCACTGAATCTCAATCAGGAAACTCTTAATGCACGGTACAACTGCCCAAATGTGCAGGAAAGAAAGAATCGCAAAGTAAATGCCCCAGATGAGCGCCATTGGGATGCCAAAGAGGGCAGACAGCAAGCGGTAAAACCAGTATTTTGTCACAGTGAAGGTGGTGAAGCTGGCCTTCCAGATGCCATCGAAACTGTGTGTTCCTTCTGGCTCTGCAATCACATCTTCAAAATCAATCTAAAAGGAAGAAGTGACAGAATGTGAGCTTATAATAGAAGAAAAGAGGAAAAACACTGCTGAGTATCCATAAATACATATTAGCTTTTATGTACAGGTTCTGTGCGAGATGTTTGAAGGTACCCAGCAGCATCAGCATCACTCTGAACTTGCTGGAAACAGGTATTTTGGCCCCACCTGGACCTTACTGCATCTCTGGGGGTGGAATCCAGGAGAATTGCTAACATGTTCTCTAGATGTTTCTTTAAACTTCCTGCCTTTAAGTGAAACTTGGCAACATGGACAAGTATACAAGGTGCTCAGTAAAATGTAAATGACATGACCTAAGCTAATTGTACTCCAACACAACTACACACACAGTGTTGAGGGGTAGTTAGTGCATAGTTGATTGCTGACTCTTTGAACACTCCATTGGTAGACTTTTTTTCAGCAAATTAGATCACTGTGAGCTGTGAGGACTCAAGAAGTCTTCGTAGGATGGTGGGACTTGGGCAGGGCTTGGAAAATGATTTGGAGAAGAAAGAAGAAGGGACCTTGGAAATGGTGTGAGCAAGATCCCAGGAACAAGGAAGAGTGATACAGGGAGTGTCACAGGCAGATAGACCCATGTGGGCACAGCTAGAAAGACAGGTTGAAAAGCCAGTCTCAATTTTATTTTATACACAGTGGAGGATCTATTGAAGATATTGGAGTGTGGGAATGCAGCCACAATCAATGTGGTCATTTATCAAGATGAATTTGACAACAGTGTACAAAGCCGGAGAAAAGAGACTCAAGGCAAAGAGACTGTTGTTGTATCTCAAGTTTGAGATGGTAGGGCCCAAACTGGAATTGTGGCCAGGAAAAAGAAAATAAAAGAATGAATTTCAGGGATGTTAAAGGAAGACCCCACAGGATTTGGTTACTTCAAGGTTAGGGAGAGAGAAAAGCTTAAGATGAGCTTTGAGATTCTGATTTGCCAGCTAAGGAAAGCCGAGGTGACATTAACAGCAAGAAGAAAGTCAGAAAGGAAGGCAGTTAAATACATGTTAAGGGAAAGCTTCACTTTTGAATTAAACAAACAGAGTAAAGCTTTGAATAAAGATAGATGCAAATATCCGTGGCCCACACCAGTGAATCCTGTAGCAGTCCCTTTTGGTGGCCACAAGGAAGTAATCAAATGAGTTTGCAGTACATAGCACTTAACGGTAACCAAGTGCTTCTACTTGCATTGTCTCCATGTGATCTGGGGTTTCAAACCAATCTGAGAAGGTGGGTTGTTATCCCTTTACAAAAGAAGATACAGAAGTTCAGAGAGGTGAAGGTGACTTGCTAACATGAAGCAAACAGCAATGGTGGGACCAGAATGCAAACTTGACACCTTTCCCAATACCATTCTCTCCCACAGTTACCTAAACAATGAATTCCCAGGAGCTTTTATCTCTCTGGAAGGATTTATATAAACTCAACTGAAGCATAGGATTAAAAAAATTACCAATAGAACAGTAGGACAGAGCCAGCTCAACTGCTTGGCAAAGGCAGTTATATGGAGGGACCTAATGTAGTTTGAAATCCAAACAAGTTGATGACTGCCATCATCATCAGGAATCCAGGCAAGCTCAGGATTAGGGAATGAGGACTTGGGTGACTCCATGGAGCTTCTCAGTGCCAAGATGCCACCTTTGATTCAACACAATAAAACTTCTTTTGGAAAAAGTACATGATGCTTACCAATAGTTAAAGTTTATTTTCGAGAACATTCTGTTTCTTATCTATTGTCCAGTGCCTTAATAATGTAATATGTAAAAATGGTATGTCTACAATTATGTAAATGAAGTTAAACAGATTTATTGTCATTCCAATTTCTTCTTTGCCTATTTAGATCTAGACTCAGAGGTAAACATCTACTTGTGTGTTTCAAAAGGTTGCATGAAATATGTGGCAATTCAGATCAGTCCTTTAATGACATTTCTGTGCACTTTACATAATTGTCTACTATGGGATTTTGTTCTGACACTGTATTTTCCCAAAGCTATTAAGAATAAAAGCCTTTTTATTTATGAAGTTTTTCTTCATGCAATTGCAAGGTACCCAATAGTTTTATTTTTAAAAAGAGACCTTATTTTGTAAACAGATTTGGTGAAGTAAAAAATAATACACTAGAGCAGACATTCTTAATATGGGGTCAAAAGATGAGCAATCATGGTCCATGAATGCCCTGAAATGGGAACATACATTTTGAGTGTATAATGGGAGAGGGTACCTCACTTTTATTAAAAAGTAAAGAAAGTGTTCTATCAAAGGAGGGCAGGGAGCACTTTGCTGGAGTGGGGTATTCCTATCTCTTTACAGAGCAGAACTTGAAGCATGCCTGCCTCGAGATTCTTTTCCTAGGGAAGGGATAGTTACTAACATTTGTTGACTCGCTATTATAATCAGACACTGTTCTCATTCAACTCACATCAAGTCTTAATAGATTATTCCCACTTTATAGGAAAAATGCAAGGTTCAGAAATGTTAATAAATTGTCCAGATAGATAAGAGGTGGATTTGAGTTTTGAATCTGGTCTGAAAGATACTGCCTCTTTCTTCAATACCACCTCACTTTAGAAAAATATTTTTCAAATTTTCTCCAAGGCAGTTTTACTATATTTCAGAGTTAAAAGGCACATCAACAAAAAAGAGTTTGCTGAATTTTACTTTTCTGGTAACTGTAATAATTCTCAAAACATGGTCTCTGAGGACAATGTTGCGATGAGGTTATGTACATCATATATACAGTTGGTCCTCAGTGAAGATCTCTGAACATATGAATGTGGGTAAGATTTCTTGATAACAACTTAATTTTTCTAAGCATAACTATAAATGCATTTTTTGACAAACATATTGGAAATTCTTAACTGCCAGTGAGCATAATTTATCTTCAAGTGAATTTAGGGCAGGTCTCCAGGGGTGGATAGCAACATGACAAAAATAACATGTTAATAATTATATTCAGTTTGTTAGTTGCTGTTTTAGTCCTGAAAATTTAAGATGCCTGAAGATGCCTGAAGTATAGCCAATTGGATGTAGCTGAGAAAAAGAAAGTAAGGCAGGTTAAGGAAACACGTTGGAACCAGAAATAAAACTTACTTTCTTTCTACTTCCATTTCCGCAACAGTAATAGTAATAGGTTTTTGTGAGCACATGAGATAATTTATGAAAACTGCTTAACATGGGTATACAGCATTACAGTATAGTAAATGCTCGATAAATAGTAGCATTAAAAAATCCCTTGCTGTGGGTGATTAGCTTTTTAATTGACAATTATAGCAGAAACTATCAACCACAAACCACCAGTGGCTCAAAAGAACTAATTTCCAACTATAATGATCTTCACCACAATTCTCTGAGATGCGTACCATTATTTCCATTTTATAGATGAGGGTAGTGTAGGAAGTTAAAAAATCGCTCAGGGTCACACAAATGTTAAGTGGCAAAGCTGAAACTTGTTCAGCTTCAAGTGTGAGCTCTTTTTGCTTTTGTATACCTGGGGTTACAAGCCCCTATAATAGTCTTACTTGCTTAATTTTGACCCACATAGATATGCTTCCTAAAACATTTGCATTTTGATTATTAAAGGAATTACTTTTGATAGTGTTTCCATTTTAAGTTAGGACATCTAGTAACTAGGATGTTTTGCATTTTTGGTACTGCTTGTATTTTCTTGGCCCTGCACAGTGTGTTCTCACAATCCTGGGCACCCAGCCAAGAACTCTCACTCTAATTGGCAGATAAGGAAACTGAGGCACAGAAGGATTAAAATGGGCCAGACATTCTCAAGGTCCCAAGTGAATCAGTGGAAAAGCTGAAATTAGAACTCTAACTTCCTGATTCCCAGGCCTAGGTCTAGCCCTGTGCTCAACACTATATCCCTAGGAACTTACATCTTTCTCACCATATCCCTTCTCCACCTATCCCATTCATATCTCCGGGTGTCCTGTAAGTTTCTCATTACCTTCTAAGGCTTTGGCTTGAAAGCTATTTCTGTGTGAAGTTAGAAGAAATGTCCTTTTTACAGCATGAACATGAACATTTCTGTACATCTACCTAGGGTGAAGAAAACAGGAGGGAATATTCTGAAAAATATTTTTGTTGCACATTTTGATATGTATTGATAATGCACTGAACCCAATAAAATTCTGCTAGATAATCAGTCATTACATATAGTTAGTTCAAAATTCCCTATCACCCAAAGCACAGTTGCTTCAGCATTTTCATAGATGTTTAAAGCTAAAGGAATCCTTAAAGAAATGGAGTCTCATTTAAGAAATTGATGGCCAAAGCTGTCAAATGACTGGATCAAGGATACCTTCCCACCTCTGGCAGACACAGGATTGGAATTCAGGCTTAGGAACTCTACTGGGCTCTTCTGCTATTGTCTGCTACACATCCCCTGTCAGTTTAGCTGCCACATTCTGTAGCCAGTGCAAAAGAGAGGCTTGCGTTGGAACTTGAACATCACCTTGCTCTCAAGAGGTCCCATAGGTCTATTGTTGAATGAATGATGGTGCTTCTCTCTGGCAATCCCTAATGTGCTCATTGTTCACATCCATCATTGGCTGATTTATCTTCATTAAAACTATCACTCTGGAGTCCCATTTCTTCAGGGACCTATTCCTCTTACTCCTTAATGAGGGTAGGTCTTACCTAGACTGGAACTTTATCTGCTCACTTAGATTTGGAGCAGGAAAGGAATTAGAGATTTGCTTTAAAACAAAAACCAAAACCAAGAGATGCAGGTGCCAGTTTTTTCTTAAAATGAAATGCCTCAAATGAGGTTGACCTACACCTCCAAGAACTGATTTTCTGTTTTGTAATCTCTGGAACAACTTGCCCTTCAGTCAAGAATCATTATGCAGACCTCAAGATCAAAGGCATAAATGTGTTTCAGTGATATTTCTATGTCTTAATAGATGCTTTATAAGGAACCAACAGTTTATATTACTAGATTTTTATAAATGACATTAAATTCCTTTGTGCAGCATTGACTTATGATGCTATAATTTTGGAAACATATGTCAACAAAAATCTAGCAGCAGATGTCAAGAAAAGCAATCTGTCTTGTGTTTTGATAATACTTTATTAATGTAATAAATTTAAGAAGGTTTCATCTCATTAAAAGTATGTCATGGACATATTTAAAACATTTTTTATATGTACATAGGATTAATAAAATACAGGGTCACTTTTTGTCTGAAAATCTGGACATTTTATTTCTGAGTAAGGAATTTTCAAGAAGGAAACTTTACATTTAGGATCTCATAAGCAATGAAGCTTGAATATTCTGTTTCTATGTGATAATATCTTTTTAGACTGTTAGTGGAAATTGTGAATGTATTGGATATACAGAACGCATAATTAACAATGCACAAGATGTTTACTGAAGACTTACGTGTTGTCTGCCCAGCATCCACAGAATCCTGATTATTCAGGTAATAGCAATAATCCTTTGATCTCACAGATAAGTTAGGTTGGTTTAGACTTGCCAAGGTAGTGTTAGTCTCCTTGGTGAGAGACTGGTTTAAGGAAGCCATGTGGCCCAGTTCTGGCTAAGTGGAAACCTGCTGGGTGGGATTTCCAGGAAAGCTTTATCTTCCTTATGAAAAGAGACAGAGGTGCCTGATATGGCCCTTTGTCCTTTTATCCTGCTTAGAATATGATGTGTTGGGGCGCCTGGGTGGCACAGCGGTTAAGCGTCTGCCTTCGGCTCAGGGCGTGATCCCGGCGTTATGGGATCGAGCCCCACATCGGGCTCCTCTGCTATGAGCCTGCTTCTTCCTCTCCCACTCCCCCTGCTTGTGTTCCCTCTCTCGCTGGCTGTCTCTATCTCTGTGTCAAATAAATAAATAAAATCCTTTAAAAAAATTAAAAAAAAAGAGAATATGATGGGTTGTTTTGATGTAGGGAAGTCATCTTGTGACAATGAGGTGCCATGTATGTTTTAAAGGCCAAGAGTATAAAAGATGCTGCTTTTGCCATTGTCAACCTATGAAAACAATGCCAGTAGCTGTCCATCTCTAGACTTCTTAGGTAACACATATATACACTTATTTTTAAGCCACAACTGTTCAGATTTTCAGTTACCTATGGCAGAAAACATTCCTAAGTGATATAGTAACTAACAGTCTTCTCTGTTGGTTGACAGTAGTTGTATGTCTCCACATTTAGAGATCTGAGTTCAATTTCTAACCTCAGCATATCTTTTTAGCACTACTAGACTCCATTTCCAGAATATGCTCGTAATCCGAATATGCTCCTAAACAGAAAATGTTTGCTTCACATTAACAATTAGTTTTAGTAAAGCATAAATAGGATGATAAATTAACTATGAAAGAGACAAATTAATGTATTTTGTGATAAATAGCATCTAAGATGGCTCCCAATGATTCCTTCTCCCCTACTTCCTGGTATTCATGCCCCATGTA
The DNA here is from genome assembly GCF_017311325.1 of Ursus maritimus. Taxonomy (NCBI): domain Eukaryota; kingdom Metazoa; phylum Chordata; class Mammalia; order Carnivora; family Ursidae; genus Ursus; species Ursus maritimus. The sequence goes on from NW_024425563.1 coordinate 32,724,976, forward strand.
ATACCCTCCCCTTGAGTGTGGGCTGGAGTTAGAGATGTGGTTCTAAATAATAAAACATAGCAAGAGTGATGGGGTGTCCCTTCCAAGATTAGGTTACAAAAGAGTGTGGCATCTCTCTTGCTTCCTTTCTTACTGTCTTGCTTGCCTGCCCAGTTGAAGCCAGCACTATGCTATGAGTTGCCCTATGGAGAGGTCTGTGTGTAAGGAACTGAGGGAAGACACTGGCCAACAATCATTGAGAAACTGAGGCCCATAGTCCAACAGCCTGGGAGGAACTGAATCCTGCTATCAACTGTGTGAGCGAGCTTGGAAGTAGGTCCTTTCCCAGTCGAGCCTTGAAGTGACTCCAGGCCTGATACCTGGGTTGCAGCCTTGAGAGGCCCTTAGCCAGAACCACTAAGCTAAGCCACACTTGGATTCCTGACACGCTGCAAGATAATAAATGTTTGTTGTTTTAGGCCACTGAATTTTGGGGTAATTTGTTATGCCACCATGGATAATTAAAACAATTCCAAAGTAAACCACCTTTATTTTGAGTATCATTTCTCCTTTTCTTTTTTTAAATTTATTTTCCGCTTCATTTCTCTTTCTATTAGATAATTCAATTCTTGTGCTTATAGGAAATTATATGCAGCGAATATATATAAATATCCTGGTCAAGCTCTATTACAAAGCTGTAATCATCAAGACAGTATGGCACAAAAACAGACACATAGATCAATGGAACAGAATAGAGAACCCAGAAATGGACCCTCAACTTTATGGTCAACAAATCTTCGACAAAGCAGGAAAGAATATCCAAAGGAAAAAAGACAGTTTCTTTAACAAATGGTGTTGGGAAAATTGGACAGCCATATACAGAAGAATGAAACTGGACCATTTCCTTACACCATACACAAAAATAGACTCAAAATGGATGAAATACCTAGATGTGAGACAGGAATTCATCAGAATCCTAGAAGAAAACACAGTTAGCAACCTCAGTGACCTCAGCCACAACAACTTCTTGCTAGACACATCTCCAAAGGCAAGGGAAACAAAGGCAAAAATGAACTATTGGGACTTCATCAAGATAAAAAGCTTTTGTACAGCAAAGGAAACAATTGACAAAACCAAAAGACAACCAAGAGAATGAAAGAAGATATTTGCAAATGTCTAATCAGATAAAGGGCTGGTATCCAGGATCTATAAAGAACTTATCAAACTCAACACCCAAAGAACAAATAATCTAGTCAAGAAATGGGTAGAGAACATGAACAGACATTTCTCCAGAGAAGGCATACAAATGGCCAACAGACACATGAAAAAATGCTCAACATCACTTGGCATCAGGGAAATACAAATCAAAACCACAATGAGATACCACCTCATACCAGTCAGATAGCTAAAATTAACAAGTCAGGAAATGACAGATGTTGGTGAGGATGTGGAGAAAGGGAAACCCTCCTATACTATTGGTGAAATCTTGCCATTTCCAATGACCTGGATGGAACTTGAGGGTATTATGCTAAGTAAAATAAGTCAATCAAAGAAAGACAATTATCATATGATCTCACTCATATGTGGAATTTAAGAAACAAAACAGAGGATCATATAGGAAGGGAAGGAAAGAGAAAACAAGATGAAATCAGAGAGGGAGACAAACTATAAAAGACTCTTAATCATAGGAAACAAACAGGGATGCTGGGAGGTAGGAGAGTGAGGAGATGGGGTAACTGGGTGATGGACATTAAGGAAGGCACGTGATATAATGAGCACTGGGTATTATATAAGACTGATGAATCACTGACCTCTACCTCTGAAACCAATAATACATTAGATGTTAATTAATTGAATTTAGATAATAACAACAAGAACAAAATAAATATCCTGAAATTCAGTCTTGGGGCAAAATACTGAAATATATGAAAAGGAAAGAGCATTTTCAACTTTCTTCAATTCACATCATACAGAATGTTAGAAAAGTTTTAGGCTATTTATGGTGTGATCATTCATTTACCTAAAGTGGCTTGGATTTATAACCAGATATGTACAAAAGACTGAGTCAGCTCCATATAGAAGGCCCATCACCAAATCTGGACTCTTACACTTAATACTTGTGAGTGAACTAGTACAGGAGTCCCCAATTCCTAGGGGTTCTCAGCAGGACCATGTGGCAAAGGAATCAACTGGGGGAGGGTGCTTCTAAAAAATGCAAATACTCAAGGGCACCTGGGTGGCTCAGTCCTTAAGCATCTGCCTTCGGCTCAGGGCCGCCTGATCCCAGGGTCCTGGGATGGAGCCCTGCATCAGGCTCCCTGCTCTGCTGGGAGCCTGCTTCTTCCTCTCCCACTCCCCTGCTCATGTTCCCTCTCTCACTGGCTGTCTCTCTCTCTGTCAAATAAATAAATAAAATCTTTTAAAAAAATGCAAATACTCAGGCCCCATTTCATTCTCAGGTCAGATTCTCTGGGGCGGGACCTGGGGAATCTGTATTTTTAACAAGATTTCTCTTTTCTCATGCAAAAGACTAAACCAGAGTTATGCCTGCCCCTTTGGATCTAGTAACAGCTCCTTTTTGTCCATGCTACTCTTTTCCTTCCATGCCTTGAAGCCCTAGTTGGCTTCCTGCTTCTCTTTGGAAGCTCCTCATATGCTGGATGGCATCTGGAAGTTGGTGGATAATGAATGGAAATTCCCTTTGAAAAGCTTTCCCTAATTTAAACCTATAAATATGTATTATTGGACAAGGATGAATGACTTATTTATTATGAAAAACACACTAACTGGCAATAGAAATCCTGATTTATTTTCATGATTCTAAACCCAGTATAAACAAAAGTATATTTAAAAATATCAAATATGTACTTCTAAAATCCTAACGTATGTACCAAACCCAGTCATCTAGAAAGAAGGTTTAGACTAATTGCAAGCTCCCTTCACTGTTCTCACACATATTTCCAACATGTTGAGCAGCCTTTGAAGTCAACAGAATAAATGTGCATGAATGTGTGGGCGCAGAGAGGCTTGAGAACTAGCACAATTAAATGTTACCAGAACACAGGAACTTTGCCCTAATGCCCATGTGTTTTCTCAGGGGCAAGGGCAAGTACCCATGTGTTTACTGGGCCAGACTGGCACCACTGAGGGAAAAGGCTGCAGTGTTCTTGCAGCACCAACTAAAAACAGGAGGTCTGGGTTGTGTCAATGCCTGTACTTCCTTGGATTCCCAGAGCATCCCTATGTAGCCCTAAGAAAAATGTAAACCTGGGGTGGGAACACTGACGTGATTTGGGCTGCCTTGGGTGGCAGGTACTAGGCAACTACACCTTGCATAAGAACACAGGGTTGCCTCCTGGGGAGGAAGGGAGATGTCTGCATTACTAATCAGGGTTTCAAGCTGGAAGAGGTTAAAATGGGGGTATTTATCTACCTCTCAGAGTGAGAGGAGAGGGTTGAGGTGCAAGGGGAGGCATTCAGAGGAGATCTGCAATCCCTGACTTGGGCCTCTAGCTGGGATCCTTGAGTCTGTTCCTTTGGACTGCCCTTCCTCGTGTTGCTTTCCAGACATTATAGAAGCCTCAGAATAATGATACTTCACATTTATAGTGCCCTGCTTCACAAACTTGTGAAGTTCTAGGTTATCTTCATAATAAGAATGGAAAATTGTCTTTTATTTTCCCACTAAGAAGAGGTCACTTTACTAAGAAATGGCTGGACCAAACCAAGACTTAAGGGAAGTCTGGGTCTGTTGCACACATCTTGGTATCTTCCATGATATCTAGTAGTACTATGCACACATTAATTAGCAAATAAATATTTCTTCAATAACTATACTCTTTTAAAGGAGCTATGTATGTCTCTCAGAAGGATACAGGCATATATATAGCGCTTTTCACTAACCATCATATTATCTCCTATGAATTCGTTGCCTGCTGTCACAAGTGGACTTTTATTTATCTATTTTTTTGGTATCCCATTTTATTCAAAATGATGTTCTTATTTACCATAGCCCTATAATGCCATGACCATTCTGATCAACATGAAGTGGAGGGTTAGTTATCATTTAGGTGACTTGGGCATCACGGAAAGGGGCAATTCAAGCTCTGAAGTCTTCACCTTTAAGGAAAGATATTAAGAAAATATTTATTTAGAAATATTTAGAAAGAAAATATTGATTAAAGGATGTTTTTGCTTGATTGGGTTTTGCGCCAATGATCTGAATAACTACAATTGTGTAAACCTGGCCTAAAAGCAGGGGGCATACACTGGAGTATGGTGAGGTGGGGTCTCGGAAAGGAAGCAGAGGATCAGCAGAACACCCAAGCAGGGAATGGATAGGGTGAGGAAGTGAACTTGGTTTTTTTTCCCCCATGCTTCCCTGTCGTGTGTGTGTGTGTGTGTGTGTGTGTGTGTGTGTGTGTGTGTGTTCCCAGTGCAGGAAAGGAGGCCTACAAGTAATTTGTACTTAGAATGAATATAGGTGACTGTGTTTACTTTCCTGGCGGGAGTATAAGAAGAGGTACAGAGGGGGGCGCCTGGGTGGCACAGCGGTTGGGTGTCTGCCTTCGGCTCAGGGCGTGATCCTGGCGTTGTGGGATCGAGCCCCACATCAGGCTCCTCTGCTATGAGCCTGCTTCTTCCTCTCCCACTCCCCCTGCTTGTGTTCCCTCTCTCGCTGGCTGTCTCTATCTCTGTCAAATAAATAAATAAAATCTTTAAAAAAAAAAAAGAAGAGGTACAGAGAAAGGCAAAGCATTAGGGTGGTAGATACAGTTGACCCTTGAGCAACATGGGTTTGAACTGTGTGGGTCCAGTTAAACACAGATTTTTTTTTTTGATAAATGCAGTCAACAGTAGGCTCTTAGTAGTTAAGTTTTGGGGGAGTCAAAAGTTGTACATGGATTTTTAACTACACAGAGGGCTGGTGCCATTAGTTCAAGGGTCAACTGTATATTCTGAGGCAGCGGACTTTTACAGAGGCCTTGGAGTGCAGTGATTTACGTTATGGAGCACTATGTACCTCGCTGGATTCACATTACATCCTGTATGTATGTGAGGAGCTGCAAGGCAGGAGTTATCTTCCCTATTTTACAGACTAGGAGACTGAGCCTCAGGGAGGTTGTAATCAGTGACTGGGCCAAATACAGGACTTCTGTCTCTCAGATCCTCATTCAATTCTTCCTCTATCATACCATTTTCTTTAACCCCACACCAAAATTCTTGTTCTGTTTATGCAACCCTGCTCATTCAAATGGAGTCACATAGGAATTTCTGAATCCACATGCTCTGGTTGCTCTCCCTTGCCTGCACCCATGCTTCCCATCCAAACTGATAGAAAATGCCTCCCTGACTCAGCAAATGATGATGTTCACCAGGACAGAGCAAGTGATCCAAGCCAGAGGATGTGGCTGTCCTCCTGCTGTCAAGCCTCCATGCTCAGCATTACCCTCACTCCCCAGCAACCAAGCTCCTCTATAGCCAGGATCCCTGGGTCGTTGACTGACCATTGGTTGCCAAGGTCCCCATTGCCTTGTCATCTCTCCCTGGTTGTTCCAAATTTACTATAACATTATATCTTATTCCATTCCTGTAGGGCCAGTGGTTATCCAGCATTAGTACACTCAAGAAGTTTCTGGGGATGTTTGTTAAAATGCAGATTCTTGGGATTCTGAATCAGTGGTTCAAAGGTAGGGTCCAGGTATATTCCCCGCCCCCATTTTGATGCAAATAGTCTGGGGAGAAGACTTTGAGGAACAAAGCCTGACTTAGGCTTCATTTTCTGCTAGGTGAAAGGCCCTGAAAAATCTGACACTCATTTCTGTGTGGGCATGATAGTAGGTTAGTTACTGTGTTGCTCCCTACTTTTGAGAGGCAGTATTGTCCCCTGGTTGATAGCACCAGGGCTGGGTTTGAATCTCAACTCTGCCATGTTACCTCACATAAGCTAAGCCTGTCTTAGTTTCTCACCTGTAAATTGGTGGTAAAATAGTACTTACTTCATAGGATTGTTCTGTGTACTAAATGACTTAACTTATGCGAAATGTTTGGGATAGTGTCTGGGCAATGGTCAATGCTACATCAGGAGCTTCTGGCCCAGGCACCCCCACCAGGAGAAAAGGGGAAGTGTTAGGGATTTGAGTAACTGTTGGAAGAATGGAGGAGATATTTTGGAAAAAGAGAACCTCTTGGCATTCCTGGAATTATTTCAGGCAGGTGAATGCTTATTTTGCATTCTGCCATTATGCAAACAAGAAGGATTAGGTCATCTCTATCAAGTGCATCAACCTTCTGGAGTTTATTATAAACATAAGGCACACGGCAACCAAATATGCCCTGGGGAAGAAGATGCCCCAGCTGACCGAGCTCCTGGATTTGTCAGAAAGTGGCACCAACATGAAGTAATGGGACTCTCTTTGCTTTAGATTAATTCCTTTTTGCCTTCTTTTTCTTTTTCATTCATTTGAAAGTAACCAACAGGTTTTTCCATCTTTTGCTCTTCTTACGAGAAAGTGTGAATTACCCTACGGTTTGTATTACACTTTGAAAATTTAAGTTAAATTTCCCTGTTTTGATAACAAAGATATACATTCCTAGTTTATATCCTGTTATGCATTGAATTGTGTCTCCCTCAAAAAGATACGTTGAAATCCTAACCCCCAGTAATTCAGAATGTGACCATATTTGGAGATAGGGTCTTGCAGATGTAATTAGGATAGGTCATACTGGAGTAGGCTGGGCCCTTCATCCAATATGGCTGGCATCCTTATAAGAAGACGGTAATGAGAAGACACACAGGGAGAAGGTTGTGTAATTGACTGGCGTTAGGCAGCTGCAAGCCAAGGAATGCCAAAGATTGCCAGCAAACCACCAGGAACTAAGAGACAAAGAAGGATTTCCATACATGTTTCAGAGGGAGCATGGCCCTGGTGACATCTTGATTTTGGGCATCTAGCCTCCAGAACCATGAGACTATAAACTTCTACTACTTTAAGCCACAGAGTTTGTGATACTTTTTAAGGTAGCCCCAAGAAATGATTATACATCCCTTTTAAAAATTGCTAAAAACTATCCTCCATGATCAGATGATTTCCAGATTCCAGAGCGTTACCATACTTCCTCGGGGAGGCTGTCTACCCTTTTTTTCTGGGATCCCAGGTAGAAACCTAAAATCACATTTGGTGTACCTGCAACCAGCTGGTTCTGAGCCTTCTTTAGGAACTTGGAACCATCTCTTCAGTCTACATGACCTCACATTTTTATGATCACAAAAAGTGCCTAGCGGCAGATGGCTCAGAACTCCTTAAACTGTGACAATGGAAAATAACTGCAGACATTGCCAAATGTCGCCTAGGAGGGGGTGCAAAATTATCCCTAGTTGAAAACCACTGCTCTTTTGATTCCTTATTTAAATCATCAGGCTTCTGGTATTGATTTGGTGGCACTTGTTGATGTTGAGTGTCACCAAATGAATGACATGGAACAGTGAACAGTGTAAACATAGGCCATGGCAAGGGTTAGTGATAGGAGCCTTGACACTGAAGCACTGAACTTGAACAGGAAGGGGTGATACCTTGGGGAGACTTATGTGTGCCATCCTTGAGGAGAAATAACTCAGCCCTTGGAAGTGTTGGAAGTTCTCTTTCTTAATAGAAAAGTCCTGTTTTGGTTAATGCATTAAAATCTTATTCTATCCAAACAGGTAATTATAAGGATTCACTCACATTAGTGAGCAAGCCTCACTTGTTTACTAAATTCTGTGTTTACACTTGGGAGTTTGTTATTCTTTTAAACTTCTGGGTGTGTCATGGGACAAATATGAATGATTACCACACTAAAAAAATAAATAAAAGCTCTTTCCATTCTAACAAAGACTCAAGAAACAGTAATGTCTTCACTACAACGGGTAATGTCTTCATTACAACGGGTAATGTTTTCAAACTACCCGTTGGTTTGCATAGACATTTGTTTGAACCAGAGCTTTTTAAATAGTCTTAACTTCTTTTCAGTTTCTACAATTTACTTCCTGATGGCAGAGGTTGTTTCCTACCATTCAGTCAAGTCAAACTAGGGTTACTAACAGCTTTCGTTTTACCTCACTCCTGGAACATTTTTCCCTCCAGTGCTTGGAGTCTGTTTATTAAACAAACAGAAAATGGATGAAATAAATCTCTGCAGGTTTGAACATTGCTAGGCAAGTGAGGAAAAGGATCTAAACTAGAGTTCTAGTCAGGTCTAAGCAAGGATAATCATAGCCCATTACATAGCTCCCAAGACACAGCCCCCAACCTCTACCCTGGGGTTTCTCTGAGCCCTGTTAGCATTTTGGGCTGGATAATCCTTGTTGTTGGGGTGAAGGTAGAGGTGCTATCCTGTGCACTGTAGAGTGGTTATCAGTATCCCTGTCCTCTACCCGTTAGATGCCAGTAGTAACCCTTAAACTGTGACAACGGAAAATAACTGCAGACATTGCCAAATATCCCCTAGGAGGGGGTGCAGAATTATCCCTGGTTGAAAACCACTGCTCTAGGAAATCAGAATTTGATGTGATGAGATAGGACTTGAACTTTAGAAATATTTATAGCCTAGAATGCTTGTATATTTATTGCAGGAACTTTTGGTTTATAATACTGTGGCCTTGTGAGTTCATTCATTCATTTATTCATTCAATATTTATGAAGCACCTACTTTTTGAGGTTGGAATAAGTCAAACAAGGAAACAGAGCCAGAATAGGGTTGTGAGCTGGTTATGGGTCATTGAAAAGGGAGTAGTGCAAATGAAATAGAGATGGCCTCTGGCTGCTCAAGCTCACTCAGGAATCTTTACCAAGGAGAGGTGATGTCCTTCTGTGGTGCACTACCGTAACTGTTAAGGAAGAGGAATTCATTTTCTTGCTCTTCCCCAAATCAGTAATCATGTGAGTGTACACTGGAATTTTGAATAATTTCTTTCAGGACAATGGTCCAAACCGTACCCTGCTTTAGGGCCTTCCCACCCGCTGTTGGTTTTGCTTAGAACGCTCCTTCCATCACTCTTCACCTGGCTAACTCTGCGTTATTGGTCATATGTTAACTTAGATGTTCTTTCTTCAAAGACTTCTTTCTGGTCTCCACCCCTTTTCTCACCTGGGTGTTTTTATCATCCAGCATATCTGACATTTATTTAATGGTTTGAGTGAGTGAGTACGTGTGTGTGTGTGTGTGTGTGTGTGTGTGTCAGAGAGAGAGAGAGAGAGAGAGAGAGAGAGAAAGAGAGAGAGAGATTATTTCTGCTGCTAGCCTGTAAGCTCCCTGGAATATAATAAGTACTAAGTTAATATTTGCTGAATTAATGAATGAATTAGTGAATGCTGCCATTTGCTACATTATATTTCTCTCTTTCTTCTATTTACAAGAGCAATAACCTGATAAAATCTCCTTTAGGAAAGAAGTTCTGAATGTCTTATTATGCTGTCCAAGGGTTAGTAATTGCATTTATTGATTGCATTAATTTACTCTAACCCAGTCACAGTAATTTTGGTAAAAAAGTGATCAAAGGTGACTAATGACAGTGAAGACAGATCAATTCAGTTTTTGCTTCTCATGAAATTTGGGTTCAAACCTACAGATGTAGGCATAGCTTTGCTTTAGGGAGCTGATGAGTTCCTGAAGAATGTTCAGGTGGTCTGAAATTCAAACAACTTCATTTTTACCTTCAGAATCATACAGCTTGGGTGCTAAGTGATGGGATTAAAATCATACAGGCCCTAAATTTGAAACTTTTTATGGATCAGAGAGAAATAAGCTATAGCTGGCTAATGGGAAAATCTGACTCAAAGTAATAGTGCTTCTGCTCTGTAGTTCTTAGTCATCTGATTCAATTGCTCACAGATGGGCTGTTTAAAGAACTTCAGAAATGTGGCCACATGAACTTGGTGAATTTGACAACTGTCAGCACTCGGAAAGTCTGAGCATTTTTTATTTAGCTAGACCTTTTTAAGACCATTGCTCTAACTAAAGTTGCAAGTAATGATGCACTCTGTTATGTGAACTAAGAGGAATTAACTGGTTACAAAAAAGATTCCTGAAAGTTTGTAACCTACTTTGGAACTGATTTTCTCATCTATCTTGGAACACAAACATCCCAATTTTGAGGCAAGGACAATGAAAGGGATTACACAGTGCTGAGCACAGATGAGAAGGGAAAATGAAGTCCAGCTCTTGATCTCTTTAGTCCCAAATATTTATTTGTGGTATATTTGCATTCAGCATGCTATCTGTTGATAGCTCAGTATTTCAAAGATGACTTAGCTAAATCCCACAGCCTGAGTATTAAGAATGAGAATGACCATTGGTAAAATCTAGGAAGAAGGTAATAAACGTAGCATAGATGAGGGGTTTTCCACCATTCTCTCTGAATGGACTTCATGCACCTTTACAGGCTTCCAATCTTTAGTGAATACTGGTCAACTGGATCACGGCTTTTTAGAAATGAACGCAACTTAGGGACCATCTAGTCTCTTCTTGATTGCTATAGGTGAAGAAACTGCTGTCCATAGGGTCCGAGTCACTTTTCCAAGGCCGAGGTAACACTCGAGGTCAGTGTCCAAGAGAGGGGCTAGAATTCAGATTTCTTCTGAGGCTCAGTTTCCCCATCTGCTCTGAAGAGTGACTGGCATCAGTAAAGTACTTCTTAGGGACTTGAGGTCTGTTCTCTGTGCCAGGCACTGGAGAAATGAAGAAGACCTGCCTGTCCCTAGGTCCATTGAAGCTTCCTGTGGCTTCTGCACCATTAGGAGAAAAACCAGTGCATGTCGTTAGCTCCATTCTTAGTATGCCTGAGCCATGAACCCAGGTAGAAAAAGGGGAGATAGGCATGATACCCTAACCAGATGATCTTCCTCTTGGGGAGAATAGAAAGAACAAGCAAAAGAAAGGGGAAACAGTAGGGCTGGATCACATAAGTGACATGAGATTTATCCCACATACAAAGTCAGTCTTTCGCAGTTGCTATAGTAGATAGAGTTCCAGAAAGTATTTTTTGTAATAGGAATTTGAGAGACAATATCATATTTCAATAAAAATGTTAGGGATTCCCCAAAATGAGGATCTAAAGAAGTAATAATTTCCCCACTGTGGCCCTTATGGTCCTGAAAGTTTTTTCATAGCACATGTTTTTATTATTAAGAAATTCTAACTGAGAGTCTAAACCAGATTCAATTCCAGCTCTTACATTAGCATCACCTGGAGAGCTTTCAAAAACAAAACAAAACAAAACAAAACAAAACAAAACAAAACAAAACACGGTATGTAGGCCTGGGCCCCATCATAGATCAGTTCAATTAGAATTTCTAGGGTATAGAAATGGGATAGACACAACAGTATTTTGAAATGTTCCCCAGCTGATCTACAGCTTGGGTAAAGAACCTTTGGTCAAAAGTCACAAAACAGCCACCCTTTGCAGAAGCCATACTCTCTCATGAGTTTAAATCACAATAGGGGTTTATATAAGCTGAGAAGTTGTATGAATATGCAATGCGTAGGAGGGAGTGGATGGACAGGCTTGCCATAAAGATAATGTTTCATACTGACCTTTTAGTACACACAATGCATGCATTTTGCAGTGTTCTACTTTTAGATGTTTACCACTTGCATTTTCGACCACTGTTTAGAACAATGCCGTACTAACACCTCTTTGCCCCAAAACAAACCAGGTATCCTGCTGGAATAGAGGAAAGTGTTCGTATATACGACAGTGCTTAATTATGAGACCGTATGTGAATATTGTTATAGGCCTAATTGTAATTGTAGAGGTAGAGGGATTTGAGAAGTCACATAGACAAGAAATTTAACACACAATCATTATAAAACAACTGCGACACGTTCCTGGGATTAGTCACTCTTACTACCTGGAATTTCTTCTCCCAGGTAACCTAATACTTTTTTTTTTAAACTACATATACAACCCTTCCTCCTTTTTCCTTGTCCCAAATGGTGATTGTGTCCGAGCAGTCTTTTTCTTGTAAGTCTCTTAATAGCCTGGCATACTTAAAGACAGTTGTCATCCCATGGTGCCTTCCCGCTCTTCTAACAAATTGTCCAGACAAAGCAGTACCTCCTCAGCCATACCTGAGCATTTCTCTTCATCTCTTATCTCCTTCCTTTTGCTCCTCCTTAGGATCTTTCTAGCGTCTCTACTTCTCTCATAAGATCAAAATAGGAACCCATTCTTAATAAGTCTGACAAATAGCAAATGAAGTAGAGAATCTTGTAGGTGACATTTCTTCTAATTGCATTGTCCTTTTGATTCCATTCATTATACTTCCTTTAAACTATCATTAAATTGTTGAGATGTTTAATGTTTATGAACAACTAGTAGATTTAGTTTGCATCCCCTATTGCCCAGGGGGAGTGGAGCACGGTGGATTCATTTAAGGGCACATTTACAATAGTGATTATCACCCTGGAGATCTTGGTCCCTTGGGGACTGTGGAATTATGAGCATATCCATTATACTCACAAGCATCTTGATTTTCCGCATCACAAGCTCCCACAGAAATGACAACCCTTTCCTGGTATTTTCTTATTTTTCATAAATTTACCCATTTGTTTCCTACTTAACATCTATGTTTGTTATTTCTAGTCATTTAACATTATCTCACTCTGTATATAGGTCTTTATCTCATTTTTATCGGTTATTGGTATTTGTCAAAATCACTTTGATGTTATTTTTATTACAGATGTTAACAAGGTCATTGTAATTGGTGTCATTTGTAAGTTGTGAGTCCTCTTAACTTGTTCATTCCAGTCATTGATAAAATAGTAAATGTGCTAGGACTGTGGTCCTGGCTGTATGTTAGATACCAGTCACACCTAAAATTCTCATTACACATCATCACCCTTTTTTGATGGTTACTTCATAGTCCTAGCTATTCTTACCTGATTAATGATCCTGATTTCCTAGCTCGTTGATAGGGAAACTATCTGGAGTCAAACTGAGAAGTCTTACTTTTATACTTGTTACAGTAAATCTACCTCCTCTCACAGGAGGTGAAAGAAAGAAGCACATCTGGAAAAGGAGCTAACATTCGTTTCACTTGGCACAGACATTGACAATGAAATGAATGATGTCTGATCCTTTCTAGAGACATCTATGTGATTTGTCTTTTTTTTTTTCTTCTTCTTCTGAGGAGGGATCTGAGATCTATGAAAGACCACCTCTAAGGTACAAAGAATCTTCTGTGCTGTTGGAATAGTGGATATTAATGGTCACCACCTCCCAGCTAGTAAAGTCAGAGCTCTGTGTACTTAACATCTAGAAATAATAAGGGAAAAGAGAGGGAAAAAGAGGCTTGGGTTTCTCAAAGCTTTTGTCTCCTTCAGGTTTGGAAGGTTTGGATTTTTCTTCAGGGCTGTCTCCTGACCTAGTCATTCCTCTGATGTTTGCCTTTTCCAGAAGCATATGGGTGGTCAGACAGGGAGCCCTTCCACCCCTCTCTTTGCAAGGAATTTCTCATGTGGCCTGAGATCCACTTGTCAGTCTTCACATTTCTGCCCCAGTGGGCAATGCCAAGCAGCAGTGATGGCATCTCTCGGTGTTCTAGGAATTTGCTTGCTCTGCCTGACAGATACTTAGGAGTTTAGCCTTATCTTCCAGGCCCCAGGAGACCATCCAGATGCCATAGCCTGATTACTGAAGGCTCAGGAGAGGTGCATCTGTGTCCTCCTCAAACGGGAGATCAAAATAAAACTCTTAATAATAAATATATACACAGAACATATTTTCTCTTTACTTTGGTAAATAGAGTGAATGTTTTTGGATTTCTTTATTAATTATTTGGATATACTTTTTCTTAGAAAGTTTAAAATGTAGCTGCCATAGGGGAAAGGGGCAAAGAAAGACACTCAATAGTGTAATCCTATTGTCTTTTCACTCACAGGAGACATTCAGTTACTTAACAAAGAATTTCAGATTTTTTTCAACAGATTCAATTTGACATCCATTTTCTGCTGACAGACTCAGTGTGGAGCCCTGAGATGGGTACTGGGAAGCCGCAGTCCTGGGGCCACCAGGGTGCCACTGTCCTACTTTGAAGGACTCAAACATGCAATAGGAAGGAAAGTGGGGGGAGAAGCATGGGGATAGAGAAGCAGACTACTGAGAGGGCTTCGATATATGCCAAAATAGAGATAAAAATACAATGTGGTGGAAGCGAAGAGATGACCAGTTCCTATGAGGGTGGCTGGCAAAGGCTCACAGAAGCCCCCATGTCTCAGGTGAGCCCTGGGAGATGGCTGCAGTTCTGTCAGGCAAGCTCCGGTGCAGTAGGACTTACGACATGCTTTGTGCCTAGTGTGGAGCGCGTACTTCCTAAGTATTTGTTGAATGGCCTTTCTAAGGGAGCACAATATCTGAGGATGATTCTATAACTAGAACGATGGAGGGGTTTACCCAAGATAGTTTGGTGAATTGGTGGTTATTAACTATCTTAGACAAACAATTTTTCTCCCTACAAAAAAGCGTGGTGCTCAGGATCAGGTGAGGAAGAGATCTGTTGACCTAACCAAAATCATTGGTGGTGAAATCCAATGAATGCGATTCCATTTCCTTGATATATTTTGGTATACCCCTTTCCAGCTATGTATTACTACTGCTGATCATAGGGAAAGGCCAACAGTGAGCCATGATTGATGGAACATTTCAATTGTTCTTCTGAGAGATTAATGGTGCCTTGTAAAATGCCCTATTAAGTCTGTTCCTTACTTCTGGCATTTGTTTTTGAGAACAAATGCATAATTACCAGGGAGGAAGTCTCAGAGAAACTACTTTCAGGATTAAAGAGGCATTTCTCCCACTAGCCTACAACTCAGGTTTTTCTCAATTGTTTTCTGTTTTCACAGTGTATTACTGTAATGGCACAAATGTCTGGAAATCAAACAGGCAAATTGAGAACCTGAAATGAAACTGTTAAATTCAAAGTGCCTGTCAGGACCTGCTTTATTCTTTCACATTTACTCCTCCCCACATATCCAGGCAGGATCAGCCACACCCTAGGCTCTTCCCTGGGTAATCAGGGTGCTTTAAAGACTCACGTGATTCAGCACAAGCCCTCATTGCAGCTTGTTTGGTTCTGGGCATGTGTTGTACTTCTAATCATGGAGACCACACCCCCAACTTTGTACCCCGGTTCTGGTCTTTGAGACTTGATCCTCCCTGGCTTGTTGGGAACTCACCCAGCATCCAGATTTCTTGAGGTCTGAGGTTTTACGTTAGTCTTCACATTGGTCCTTCCCCCTCCTTCCCCAGCCTACCTGCCAAAATTTAGAGTCTGACCTTAGAGCTACAAGCCTGTCACTCCCAACTCAGAGGACTTCTGGAATCCCCCTTGCCACATGCTGCCCACCTACTCTAAGAACACAGCCATCTCTTCCTGCACTATGGTGATAGTGCCGTCTGCTTGGATTATGACCTGTTGCTGGAGAGAGAGAGGCACTGGAGTGCGGTGGTTAAGAACCTGGGCTCTAGGGTCTCACTGTCTAGGTTCAAACTCTGACTAAGCTACTTCTTACCTCTGTAATTCTGAGTAAATGGCTAAGCCTGAGTTTCCTTATCTGCAAAGTGAATGGGAGGAATCTGTGCCACCGAGCTAGCCTATAGGAATGTTGGAGGAAGCATCCCATAACCTGTTCCACTCTCGCCTGCACATCCGGCACGCTTTGGTTGGCCCCATTGCTTGAAGTTAGCCCTTTTTATTAGCGAAGGCCGTATCTCATGAGTTGACTTCCTGGCCTAGTAATGCCTCTGTGCGATGCTGTGACCTATAAAGGGACACATGCCTTAGCTGGGCACAGAAGGCCCTGCTGATCTGGGTACTACTTGTGTCCATTGCTCTGGCCACACTGTGTCATCAGACATGGCAGCCTTGTGCAAAGAAATGGATGTGGGGATCCTGGAGTTGGCATGTGCAAAGCTCAGTCCAGCACAGAGTGGGTGGCAGGACAGGGAGAAGGGGTCTTGTGGTTCTCTTTATCTCTGTTTCTTTTTTCTCTCAATCTACTTTCTCACTACTTGGGTCCAGATATCAGCATCTTTTCCAGTTACTCATTGTAAGTGAGAAAATGTGATTGTGTTTGATACCTGCAACAAATAGGAGGTGATCCGGTGCAGTCTTTAGACACAATTTATCCTTTTTACATAGATTCTATTAATGCCCATTGGTATGGTAATGTCTTTGCTGGGCTCAGGAATTGAAAATTGAATTCAATTTTTAAAAACTTCACTTTTAAATTGTTATAAGATAGAATATTAAGCACATACGCACAGTATCAAAATTTACTTAAGCCTCCTCCAAATTAAAAATGCCCGGCTCTTAATTACCTAAACAGCTGACAATGACTAAAGGGGAAGCTTGGTTGTGCCTTTAGGAATATGTGTTTCCCCTGCCATGAAATAATGACCAACAAGGAGACATCTTTTCAAGGTTTAGTAAAGGAAACAAGATGTATTTTATATCTGAAACATCAACATGTTCCCATGAGAGGCAGGAAATATGTATTCCTTGCAGGTGTAAATCTGTTCTACCAATTAATTCCCCTGGTAGTTGCACAGTACATGGATCATGCAGATTTCCTTTAAGACAAAATTAAAAACACTTCCCCCGCCCTAAACAATAGTTCATGTGAAAGCATGCCATTTTATGTTTCCTGGACTAACTGAAAAATAGTTAAAACTATTTTAAACAATTTAATCTTTGATGGAGGAGCTGACAAAATATGTGATAGAAGGATGTCAGTTTCATTAACCCTGTGTTGCAGGGAAAGAAACTAAGGTTTGAGGGTGGAGTAGATTGGCACTTAAGAGCTCCTCCTTCAAGTTATAGTGCAGCTTGATGGCTGTGATGAAGGGCAGGAGGGGGTCATGCGGGAGAGCACAGAGGAAAGAAAGGCATGCCATGATTGGCATGTGGAAATTTTGCCCATTCTGTTAAAAATTAGTGTGTGTGGGGATTTTGAATGTATTCCAGGTGATAGGAATCATCCATAAGTCATGGCCAATCCATCTGTGACCATATAATTTTTCTTCCAAGCTAGGACACTTCTGAATATGGAAGGGGCACTATTAATAGTTACTCAGGGCTGATCAATATTAACTTGTCTGTATGCAACAACCTAGACCATATGGCTGCCCCACTCCTAGGTCTCGCTGCAATGTTAAGCCTAAGTGGTCTCAAGGGATGGAGAACCATTGAGCAAAGTTGATTTGGGAGCCCTGCATGGTGTTTCAAAACTCTCTGGCAGGGTTTGAACTGGCCTGACCTTCAGATATTCTTCTGGCAGGGAGAATATCTGGAATTATATAGTGTTACTGTATAGTCCTCTATTTTCTTAGGACAGAACCATCCAGAGTATATGTCTTTAAGCCAACCTTTCTAAACCTGACTTCACAATATAATTATATAGGGAACTTAGAAAAATACAGATCCTTAGGCTCCAGCCCTAGATATTCTAATTTAATAGATCTGTAGTAAGCTCAAGCCACCTGTCTTTTCAAAAATACCTCTGGTGATTCTGATGCCTAGCCACATTTGAAAGCCCTCTTGGGTTTGTAAAGAGGCAATAGGGTTTTTAAAGAGCTGCAAATTTCACATTTTCAATATGAATATTAGAAGTTGAGAGCCAATACAAGAAGAGAGAACATGAAAGAAGAACAGAAATATTTTCCGTAATTTAATTACATTTTGTGTGGGACCAGAAGAGAGACAAATTGTTCAAAAATACATATGTTCCTTATTTTGCTTATGCCTTGTTTACTGGCTCAGGAACAATTTACAGGAAGAGTATAGATGAGTCATTTTTTTGAACTAAGCCCTGAAGGTTATAAAGTTTTAACAGACAGTAGAATTTGGTAAAGGAATTCCAGCAAAAGTTTGCAAAGGAAACTATATAAACAGAGGCAAGGAGATAGCTGTAAACTCGGTGTGAGTAGTGTATATATAGTTCTATATGGTAGCCACTGGCATAGTGCATAATAATTATTTATTGAAATGTGGATGGCTTTTGGAGGGAATGCTATTATATGAGAATGACTCTCATTCCTTTCTTTATAGTTAGAGAAATTGAAGCATAGAAACAAAATAACTTGCTTGCCCAAAATTTTTTTTAGGGCTAGTGTTTATTAGCTTTTATTAGCCAAACAAGTTCGATCCCTATTTATAAGCCTAATTCTCAGGGATTACTGAGGGAAAGAAATCTGTTAGTCTTGACTTTCTTTATCCTTCCTTGGTGTCCAGTCCCACACTAACGGGACTAGATGCTTTCTAGTTGAAAGAGATCATGAAAGCAATAGGCCATTACGTTGAAACCAAAACTGATCTGATTACTATGTGTATGCCTTTCCATGACTGTTAAAGAAGAAGAGTTTTGTGTCTGTGTATATTTAAGAATGATTACATTCAAGTTTTAGAGAAGAAAATTACAAAAGTTGCAAAAATATTTTTTCTTATCTTGGCACAATACTCTTTCCACTCTATCAGGGTATATGTCAGGCATTGGTCTAGCTGCTGAGGGTTTCTTTTTTTAGCAACTTCTTTTAAAAGAAGTATAGTATGCAAATCTTTTTCTCCATGGCCTTAGGGTACTGTAAAGGAGATAATATACAAGGTCCAGAGTGTGGAAGAAGAAAGGATATGTGTTTCTTGGCATAAACCATCTTTGTACGAAAACAGCAGCCTTGCCCTTTCCCCACACAAACCAAGCCAGGAGGATCATGAAAAGGCCCAGAACCCCACAGGTCAGTGCACACAGCCCCATTCTTATAGGGGCTAATTCTCTGTGGGCATTTCATCATAGAGAACTTATGTTGAAAAGTAGGGCAAACTAAAAAGCAGTTTCATTCAAAATATGAAAATGTCTGTTATTTTATGGACTTGAGTGGGCAGGAGACATAAGCAGGTGGTTTTTCAAATTACTGGACTTTCCAGATGCTGCTTACTCTTGCAGCTGTTCTTACTTTAAGCCCTTTTAAAATGTAGCCAGCACTGCTATTAATTGGAAGAATAAGCCACATCATGAGCTTTTTCATAATTCAAAGATATTTGGTGTATCTCATCTTAAATTTTAATAAATATTATGAAATTTTATTCAACTAAAACCAAATTATTTTTTGACAACGGGAGATGGAGAAGAAAAAGAGACTATTTTTAATAATCATTTAAAATGTATATCATTGTTGGCTGAATTTGAAATTGTTTTCAAATGCTTAAGAATAAATAAGATCCCCCATTTAGTATTGCTCAGTTAGGTGAGAATAATTTCCCACCAAAAATGACCATAATGCTCCTTTACAAGCTGGAGATTCTGAATTCCATGCACAATCTCATATGTGGCAGAATATCAGTCACCATCGTGTGGAGCTATCTCCTAAACAAATAAACAAAACCAATACCAATTCCAACAGAAGAGAGTATTAACAGGGTGCTGAGTGCTTTGAGACAATCTGATCTTTTAAATTTTATGCTTTGATTATATGTATATAAAATAAATATAGAATTTGAAATTACCATTATATTGAGATTAATCAACAATCACTCTAGAATGCTTTCCAGTTGAAAGGGTTAGGGAGGCACGGGGACATTATTTTGGAAATTGAAACAAATCTGGTTACCATGTTATGACTTTTTTTGACTGCTAAAGAAAATTTGTGTCTGAGCATATTTAAGAATTATTACATTCAAGTTTTAAGATAGAAAGTTACAAATGTGTATTTTTATTTTCCAACAAAAGTCTTCTCTCAGATGTTCTGATTTTTCTCAGCACTAATCTCAGAATCATCTCAATTCATTTCTCCCCTCACAGCAATAGTCTATCATAATCACATAATCTTGCCTCTTCTTCCCTTATTTCAAAATATCTGTTTGGACAGTAACCATTTGAAAACATGGATAAAATTTTAAACTTCTATAGCCCTTAAATTTCTCTTAAGGAATTGGAAGTTAGGCCGGTAACCATTACATTCTCTTCCAATTCTCAGATTCTGTCATTTTATGCTTACCTGATTTTATCCTCAGTGCCTCTGCATACTGTCCTTCTCATTTCATGTCTAGACCATGATGCAATTAAATCTTAACTGTTCTCTGCTCAACCAGACTACCTTTCATTACATCCTATAACTTAACCAGTCATCTTCGAGAAAGCCCATCCTCATCATGTCATACTCAAACATGAAGTCTTGTTGACATGATCAAGTCCAAACTTATCATGAGTGCTGGATAAAGTACTCTGCCATCTGGCCATGATCAGTCTGTTCATTTTTATGACCTACCACTCTGCCACATGAACTCTCTAATTCCAATCAAAATGGGCTACTAAACCTTCCATCACGCCTTGTATGAGACATTCCCATCTCCTTATCTGGCTTATTTAGAATGCGCTCCTGTGTTTTTCTCAGCTATTTGCATTCTGTTTGTCTTTCATGATCCAACTCAGATTGCACTCCTCATGCCCTTCTCTATTAAACTATTTGTAATCCATCTTCCTTCCCTTACCCTTTTATCCTGTCCAGTAGGGTGTCCCTAACACTTAAATATCAATATCATTCACTTTTTAAAAAACCTTATTGAAGAATAATTGACAAATATAATTGTATGTATTCAAAGTGTACAATGTGATGATCTGATATACATCTACATTGTTTGATTACCAAGATCAACATAATTAATACCATTAATTTTTTTAAAAACTTTTTTTTTAAAGATTTTATTTATTTATTTGACAGAGAGAGACAGCCAGTGAGAGAGGGAACACAAGCAGGGAGAGTGGGAAAGGAAGAAGCAGGCTCCTAGTGGAGAAGCCTGATTTGGGGCTCCATCCCAGAACGCTGGGATCACGCCCTGAGCCGAAGGCAGACGCTTAATGACTGCGCCACCCAGGCGCCCCTAAAACCCTTATTATTCAGTATTCAGTGCTGCTTACTTTTGATTTATTATAATATATATTTGATCTATTTCCAAAATGATAATGAGAAGGTTTACAGTAGAGACCACATAAAACAGCATGTCAGTTAAAAAAGAAAGTGAAAATACAAAACCAAAAGTGGGAGGGAGGAGTAACCTGTATTAACGAAACTTAAAATCTAGCTATATATTTTCTGGTAGTCAAAGCAAAAAATGACCCATTATTTACCATTTGGCAGTGGCTTACTATTGTGATATGGTGTGGTGTATTTTTTAAAACTTTTTATCTATATGCAACTTGTCTCTCTAACTCTAATCCTTGTGATTGCTAGGACTTATTTTAGAAATTATCCTTTGTAGTATGTGGCACAGTGTGTAATCTAGCATATGATGAGTTTAGTAAATTAATTGATTGGTGGCTAATATATCAGAACCATAAATTTGAAGCTGTTTTATTTATATAGAAATTCCAAATAAGTACATAGTAAACATACAAATGAAAATGTGAACATAAAAAGAAGACATAGAAATCTCAGAGGGAGAATGAAGGGTCTGAAGTTGTGATCACTTTAATCAGAGGATATATTTTAAAAAGAATTCATAGCCTACTATTTTGGGATAAATGTCTATACAGATGTAATATAGTACAGCAAACCTTTATTAAGATAAGAAACCGATTTTATTGGACCTAATTGTATGGACTAATTTGCTGACTTTTCTTTCCCTCCCTAAGTAGCTGTTTTATGAGACTGAAAGAATACTGTGCAGATACACCATGCTGTTCCTCACACTGTACATCAGGGTTTCATTTCTTCTCCAACTAAAGTTATTTTTCTAAACTTGGTATAAGAGCCTTTTTAAAATGTAGGGAACTAGTCTGGCGCTGTCCAAAAGCAATTTCCGTGATGATGGAAATGTTCTATACCTGTGCTGTCCACTTCGGGAGCCAGTAACTTCATGTGTTGAGAACTCAGAATGTGGCTAGTGTCGACTGAGGAATTGAATTTTAAATTACATTTAGTGTTAATTACTTGAAATTTAAATTGAAAGAGCCACAGGTGGGTCGTGATACAGAATTGGCAGAGGCAGCTTTTACAGAGCTGCTTGCCTTTAAACAGAATTTTCCATACCTGATTTGGTACCTTGACCACTCTTCCTTTATTATCACATGAAGTTCTAGGCTACCATGCATTAACAGTAAATCTTTGGAGGTTTTTGTTATTTTAAGAAGTCTGTGTTGTCAAAAGTAAAATATAGGGAAATTTATTATTTACTGCCATGTAATGTAAACATGGAGAGGATCATCCCTGTTTCTGTCATTATGTTTGTTCTTGGACCCAAAGAAAAGCTCTTCTAAAATAGGAGTCTCCATAGGGTCTAGGCCACCCTTCCTGGGCTACTGGAAGATGGCACTCTTGGGGCAGAATTTGCAGTTGTAGCCTGGGTGTGTCTCTGTAGGGCATTCTCCTAAGTCCTCTCTCAACTGGGCATCTGAGTAAGTGGGCCTACCAAATTCTTCTCAAGGTGGGTTTTTCTGTCTGACTGTCTTATTTTACTCAGGAGCAAATGGAGGTGTTTGCTTTCTCTAGGCCAGCAGGAGCTTGCTCTAACTCTTCCTTTTAATTTTTTTTTAATATGATGATCCCTACACTTGCTCTTTGAAATGCTATTCTGTTAACTGCTATTTCCCCTAAGCCTGTTATGCCTTTTTTCCATCTGCGTTGAAGTCTCTTTTCCCAGTGGAGCCTTTCTTTCTCAGCTTAGTCATGCTATGTGTGGAGACCCACATCCACACTGCTGGCCTCTCTGACTCATCCTGGGAGGTTTACTTGCTCCAGGAACCCCACTCGCACTGTGGTGGAACAACAGGGAGGCTCCAATGAAGCCAGCCCTTTCTGAAATCTGCCTCTTTTCCTGGCATCTTTTCTTCTTGTCTAAAGCTACATGAGAAGGGGAAAAAGCAAAAATGTCCACCCCCCCTTTAAGGCAATGATTTTAGTAAGGAGTTTCTAGCAACTCTAATTTCTAGTTTATGAGCTACTTTTGTTATTGCTGCTGCTTTTAAATATTCCATAATCTGGCTAGTAGAAAAACCCACTAATGCTCCAATTTTCCTTTTTCCTCCACCAGTAAGCCAAGAGAGTCAATTCTGACAGTTACATTTTCCTTCCAGTTACAGGTTAAATTGTTTCCCTTTTTGAAATATATTATTCATAAATGTGAACAGTCTCTGAACTGTAGCTCCTCCCATCCACAGATAGGACACTGGGTAGGTGGAAATTGCTCATCTGCCCCATTGGCTGTTCTGGAGTTGTACAGAGCTAGGTCTTTACACTGTAATCTTCCAGGCCAGGATTTTCCTTGGCCCTCCCTACCCCTCAAAGAAAACCCTCTGCCAAGAATGGCTCAGGCCCATGATTTCCCAATCCAGATGGGTTCAGACAATAAATTTTTCTGCCTTGATTTGCTAAAAGGGTCAAAGTTGAATAATATAATGTTAATCAAAAACTGATCACTGACTCAAATCTAAGTTTGGCCAGTAACTCATTCAATTGACTTATTTTTTTTTAAATCACTAAACACATTCTGAAAGTATAAAAAGGATCTCCAACCTAAGCGTCCCATTAACTCAGGGAAGCCTGACCCAGGCAGTCACTAAAGAAGCAACTTTATATACCTAACTAGAGGTGTCTATGGGAGAAATCAAGAGGCGCACATTATTTTTGGTTGTGTAAATTAGCTTGGTTTTGCACGAGTACCACTTTTTTCTAGTTAAAATACGCTTTCTCTCCATATATATATATACACATATATACATATATGTGTATATATTTATATATGATATAGTATATACATTTATAATATATATTATATGTATTCTTTGTTCTTAGTCTGAATCATTTTACCTACCTTATTATTTTTAAGAAAATAGCTTCAGGTTATCTTGATTTGAGCTGGGAGAACCTGCCCACTCTGTATTCCTGTTCTTATCTTGGTACAAGACCTTACACAATGACCTTACTGCTTTAATTCTATGTGCAGCAGGGGACCACCCTTCACTAGACTTTAAGCCTGGGCATAGACAAGTGGGTGACCTGCAAGACAACCATCTCACTCTCCCAAGCAGTGTGGGTCAATCTGTTGCAGAGATCCGGAGGTTCATTTGCCAGGAGAGAAGTGCAAGTATTTGAAACTCAAGATAGCTAAATTCCATCTGAACTAACCAGCAGGAGGTGGGGAGGGGATATGTGACATTTTTGATGACTGCGGGAGCTCCCACATTATCAAGCCCAGAAAATCTTTGTGTGGCAAAGATACAGAAGGATGCACAGACTGCTTGCCAGAGGAGAGCTGTCCCAACCCTGACAGCATGCCTGGGGCAGGGGGCATGGTGGGGGGGCGTCCTTTACAGGCTGGCCGCCTCACCTTACCTTGACCACATCGTCGTTGAGATGCTTGGGGTCGCGGTTAACCAGGTCGATTTCCTTGGTGTGCGCGTCGTACACTTGCTTCTCGTTCATCTCTTCTGCCATGGCCTTGTTGTTGGGCTTGTAGATGTTGCCCTGTTCCCGGATGGGAACAGTGTAGAGATGTCCCTGCGCAGGGCAGACGGCCAGGAAGGGGAGGGTGGCCGGAGAGATGGGAAGAAAATTTCAAAAAGAAAAACAAGCGATCAGAAGTCAGCCTGGCGGCGGGGCAAACCTCGAGGCTCAAAATCGAACTAACCGCTTCAGCAGCGGTGGCTCCGCGCACAGTAAACTCCTTGGCGCCGCAAGCTTTTTAAGAGGATCGAGGAGAGGACACCACACCCCTCCGTACCAGGCTTGGAGCTCCGGTCTCCCCCGCCCGCCGCCAGGGGTCAGGGCAAACCCCGCGGCGCGGTCCGCCCAGGCCCCCGCCCGGTGCACGCCCAGCCCACCGTACCCCGCGGAGACCCCAGCAGGGGAGGGGACCTGATTTCCAACTTCTGTCCAACGACTCTCTCTGCTACGCTACCCTCGCTCCGAAAGTTTCACCTGCTTCATTTTCCCGTTCTCCTGACCCCCGTTCCTTCTCTCAATAAGCTCTCTCAATAATCTCAATAAGCAGATCCAGTTGGAACCCCTGACCCATGGAGTGTCCCCATGGTTGTTGTGTTCTGTTGGCATCTCCCTCGCACCTGTTCGCGTCCCCCTCCCTCCCACAGCCCTCTTTGTCCCTCCATTGCTCTCCCAACCCCCGTGGTGGTCACAGTGCCGAAAGCCCCCATCTCTGGACCAAACCATGTGTCAACCCCCCTAAACTCCTTAGAATAAGGATATCTCACCTGCACAGCACCCTCGACCCACCCTCAGGTCACTCCTAGGCTGCCGGCCGGTGGCTGAGCGGCGGCCGCGTTTGGAAAAACGAGGTTTCCCCACCCGGGCGGAGCCCGAGCTCAGGAGGGTGGTTGGAAGGGGTGGTGGTAGTTGGGGGGAGGAGAGGTCCATCCCTCTCCAAACACCCCCGCCAGGCGCCAAGATGCAGGAAGAGTTTTTGAGGTGGCCCAGGAGCTTTGGAAAGTGCAAACATAACGCTCTCCGCCCCGGCCAACCCGTCCAGGCGCCTGGCGGGGAGTCGCGGGGACTGTCCCCAGGATTGCGGGTGAGTGACTTCCCACCCTGCGTTCCAGCCCGCCGCCTCCCAGCGGGCCGGGGCTGGACCGTGGGAGTCCCAAAATGAAGCATCAAGCAGCACCCCGGACCCACCTAGAAATGCGTCCTCAGTCCTAATTTCAGGACCCCGGCCCCCCTTTTCTGCCTCCCTCTAGTTTAGGGGCGCCCAGACCCCTTTCTACATAGGAAAATAGAAAACATTCCTGCCTCCTCTTCACCTCCCCGCCCAGGCCCATTCCACAGAGGTGCCAGCGCGAGAGGAGTGTTCCGAGTCGAGAGAGGGCTGGGGCAGGGAAAGCAGTCGGAATATTTGGAGTGGGAGATAGCAGAAGGAGGCACTCCTTGCGCTCCCCAGGGCCCGCGCGCACGCACCCAAGCCTACCTCGGAGTCTACGTATTTGCCCCCAGACATGCTGGCCCGTGGCTGGATGAAGGCTCTGAGATTTCCCTGGGCTGTTATTTAAGGGAACTGAGGAAGGAAGATCTT
Organism: Ursus maritimus; assembly: GCF_017311325.1. Lineage (NCBI taxonomy): Eukaryota > Metazoa > Chordata > Mammalia > Carnivora > Ursidae > Ursus > Ursus maritimus. Next base: position 32,751,006 of record NW_024425563.1, read on the forward strand.
GTATTGTATGGGGGAGAAAAAGGCGCTGGCGGGGGGCGGTGGCTGGGAGGGAGCCTCCTGGCCGCCCGCCAAGGGTTTGTTCTGCAGCGGTTGGCCAGGACTTGCGCTGCGCCGGGTCTAGGCACATCCCCAAGGTTCTGGCAGGAGAGGGCGGGGAGCGCCCGCAGGGAGCAAAGAGCAACGGGAAAGCGTTTCACCGGCGCTGGGTTGCTTGGGCAAATATTTTAAACCTGGGGCAAGATTTTCCCAGTTATGAACCACTCAGAGGCGTCTTGCTGAGAGCGAATGTTTTCGCAGTGCATCATGCTCAAAGGGGTGGGGAGTGAAGGAAACCGGCGCGCAAGCAGAGATGCCCAGTATGGGCACCCGAGCTTCAGAAAGAATTCAGCTCTGTTCTAAGCCGTTTCTTCTCATCGCCCACGTTCCATCGCTGCCCAAGACACAACTATCTCCCAGTTCCACAGAGGAAGGGATGAAAAATGCCCAGAACCTTTAGGTGCATTTCACATTTAAACACAGGAAGGAATTTGTGTGGGTTCGTATGTGTCCACCGTGCTTTTGGTGACACTCCTTTACATCTAGTTGGTGGGGATGGAAACTGGGAGAAGCAGCCATGAAGAATTTAACATTTCCCAACTAGTTCTAAAATTCTCCACAATGCTTTGAAATAAATGAAAATGTTAAACTTTACTGATCTTTTTGGAAAAAAAGGAAATTCATGCCAAAACGTCGTGCCATATTTACAAAATATGTAAAATATTTACAATTGTAGAAATATTTAATTGGAGCTTCGAGTTTATCATAGAGGAGTTTTTTTTTTTTCCTAATGTACTTGCCTGTGAGTTGAGGAGACCTGGTTTTTCTACTAATTGATTAGAAGTTTAAAAAATTATTTTTTAAAAAGATTTTATTTATTTATTTGACAGAGATAGAGACAGCCAGCGAGAGAGGGAACACAAGCAGGGGGAGTGGGGGAGGAAGAAGTAGGCTCATAGCAGAGGAGCCTGATGTGGGGCTCGATCCCACAACGCCGGGATCACGCCCTGAGCCGAAGGCAGACGCTTAACCGCTGTGCCACCCAGGCTCCCCAAAACATGCGGAGGGCCCTAACTGTTCACGATCTTTAAGTCCTTGGGGGAGATCCAGACAGAACGATTCTTTTTTTGGAAAAGCAGGGAAACCTTTACCAGAAGTAGGGTTCGAACCCACGAGGATATAAATCCATTGGATCTTAAGTCCAGCGCCTTAACCACTCGGCCATTCTGGTACCCTTCTAAAAAATTATTAACAATTAAAATATTTTATCTATTCCTAAATTTGGGGATGCTTTTTTTTATTATAAAGCAACACAAGTTGAATTAAACAATAAGCAGTAATTTTACATTTGGGCTATAATAAGCCAAGAAATTCACTGTCCAGAAAGGACATTTTACCTAAGGTTCTGTATGCAATCAAAAGTAAAATTATGACTTGAAATAAAAAAAAAACTGAGAATATACATGAAGGGGCATAGGTTACATTAAAAAATACTGGCAGTCTGACATGGGGTTTGGGGCACAAAAGGAGGAGGAGAAGGTGGAATAGAGGATGGAACCCATGGAGCTGATTATCTAGTTAGAGAGAAGATATGAAAATATAAAAGAGAGCTATAAAGGACAGGCTGTTGTTTATAGTAAAAAAACAATACAGTTTTTTAAAAAGATCAGTTTCAATTTTATGGCAGGGAAAATGTCACATATGTTGGCAATAATTATGCCGGCTAGTCATTATTAGAATACTAAAGATCTTCTAAAAATTGGGTTTTAAATTTTTATTTCTGCCAAAACCCATTTCTAAATTTTTTGAACAAATTGTGTGTTAACATACACGATATGCTAGGAAAGAGTGTTGTCCTGACCATGTGTTGTATGGTGCCCAGTCTACCTCTAATGATTGATGTTTATCTAACTCTTCCTTCATAAATTGGTTGCAAAGTAGTTGTGGTTATGGTCTATGGAAATATGTGGAAACCATTTCCCATCTATTGTTATTCAGTCTTCAGCTGTGATGAGTAATCTTGACTGTGAAAAAAGTCAACAGGAACGGGGAGAGTGTGTGTCCTGCATTCCAGCAAGGAATGGACTTTCTGGGGAGGCCTGTGAGTGAATGCTTAACTAGCACTCAACCGAGGGAAGTCCATGGCAAAGCCAAATCAACCCCAGCACACGGAATCACAATGATCAGTGAAGCGTTGTCAATGCCAAAATGAATTCCTAATGAGAGGAAAAACCACAAACTCTTCATTAACCTGCCTCAACAAGAAACTAGAACCAAAAAGAAACAGATTGTATTCTGGTTTTAATAGCTGAATTGAAGAATTGGCTCCAACTTCACGAGAAATAAAAATGAAGAACATTGTTAGCATAGGTGTAAGATTTGAAATGAACAGATGATGTAAAAAACAAAATATTTTTTCTTTGATACCCCCACAGATAACTATAGGGTTGGAGGCAAGTTAATAAATTTCTCCAAATCATTTACTAAAAAATGAGTAAATGGCAACTTATTTGCCTTCTATTTTTTTTTTTTTTAAAAGAAGCAGCCTTAAAGGTCAGCTCAGGCATTATATGTCACTAAAAATATAGAACTAAAAGGGACACCATTCCTCCAAATCGGTCGCCTTAGAGATGTGGAAGTTGAAGTCTAAATACACAAAAAATGATTTGTTCTTAATAAGTTTTGTGGGGTAAAGAAACATTTTAAAGTTGATAAATAAGTAGAGCACCTATTAACAATTTCTGGGATATAGGATTCTTAAGTAATCTGGTGAGGATCTACTCATGGTAAAATTGTGAAGTTAGTTGCCTTTTGTGTTCTCCTATTTTCTCACCCCCCCCCCAACCCCCAATCTCTCTGGTCCCCACCACCCTGGATCCTCTTATGCTAAACTGGCTTCATCTGATTTCCACTCTAGGGTTAGGAGTCTAAGGTTTGACTGCTTACAACGATATCAGTGGTTTTAAGGAGCAGGCAGCGTTCCAACATTTATCAAAACTCAGAAGCCTAAGATTGCCCAAATATGACTTTGTCAGTGAGTTCAGAAAAGAGATTATTATAGTTTGGATTGTAATAGTGGTTATCACTAGGTGTGATATAAAAAGAATAATAACCAGTGTGGCAGAGCTACCCAGCAGTCATTCCCAATTTGGGTCACAGCTCTGGAGCTGGGCCTTGGAGTCCTGCTGGCCAGTTGCTGGCTCATTGGGATGTTAGGGGCCTTTAGGAGAAGGTCAGAAGGTAAAGGGGGAACATTCCAGAGGGTGACTATTTACATGTATAAATATCAATATTTTTACAAGCTATGTGTTCAACTGAATATTTATCCTGTTTTTCAACATCACCATCTCACACACCTTCCACTGAATTCCATTTAGGCCTTCCCATACCTGCTTTACCTTCTTCCATACCTTCCATTTTATATATGGAAAGGAACAGCTTTCTAGATGAAGATCTGCCTCCTCATCTGATCCCTTTCCATCCCTCTTCTGGCTTGAAGGCCCGCACTGGACTCTTCCTTGTTGTGGGCCTTTCCATTTTGAGTATTTAAAAATTTTTTTTCTATTTATTTTCTTAAAAAAATAAACAACTATTTCTACATTCAAAAATTTTTCTGATTACAGTGGATGAGAAAATATTCTTTTCAAACTGTTTCTTTAAATTAATGTCACTCTGCTTACTTGTAAAATGGAAAACATAATTGACATCTACCCAATAGCGGTGCTGTGAACATTTAATGAGGTGATGCATTTAAAGCACAGAGGATACTGCCTAAACCATAACAGATGCTAGGATTAGGGACAAATTTCAGCCTACAGATTCATAATTGAAATAAATATATTTACTTTAAAGTATTTTTGTTGTAAAATAGTTTAACCCTCCAAGATACAGTGAATAGTATAATGAACTCCCACCATCAAGCTTGATCAAATAATATCATTTTGCCTTATTTGCTTCAGATTTTTTAAAGTGGAAAACGTGTATACTACTGAAGTCCCTTGTGAGGTGTCACTTTCTCTCTTTTGGTAACTGAGTTTAATTTCTTTCACAAACCCCCATTCCTTCAGGTAACAGAAACTTCAGCTTAGACCATTTCTAGTTTCTGCCATTTTGTTGGGATTGCAACTGAATTCCAGGGGCTTATGAATTGCCAAGGAATCTCACGGTGGGTCTGTGGAGGAGTCTATTCCTTAGCTGTGCATCTCGGATCTGCTGATAGGTACTACATCATCAGCCTGTCTGTCCTCAATCATTGGTCCATTCAGGGCACTGCTACTCTGTCCTTCATGTTCATTCAATACACCCCCTAGGGCTAGAGACCTTTTTTGCTACTTCTGTTTTTTTCTTGGGGCTCTAGTTACAGCTAATGAATTTGGGTGGGCAGGCCTGATTTGGCAGCACGGAGCCACCCATGGTGAGGGTGCTGTAGAGAAGAGAAGAAATGCCCTGCCACGGTACAGAGAAACTCTAGGAGGTTGCTATCTCCACAGGCCCTCCTCAGAAACAGGAGGCACAAGTATCTCAGCTGTTAGATTCTCTTAATTTATCTGTGTCTTGGCTAAAGACACACATAGCAATGATTTTGCTAATTTTCCCAATTTCCTCTCCCTTGTGCAGGAAGCCATGCCTGCACATCTCTCAACGCTTTTTTTTTTTTTTTTTTTTTGCCCTGAATTCCCCCAGGGCATTCAACAAGGCTTTTGGAATCAAGCAAAGCCTTATCTCTGCTTTTCTGCTGTAATGATCTTTCCCTAGGCATGGGAGTGGGTGGGGTGGGGGAGGGCTCCAGGGGCATCTAGCAAAGAACGTTTAAGTTAACATTTCAGAAATGTTCATCATTCAGTTTTTTTTCCCCTTCAACCAAATCCTGCCAAGACTTTGCCAGTAACATCTTTCTTGGCTCTATCTGGTATTTCTGAATTATAACAAACCCTTAAATTTTAAATATAGGAGAACTTCTGCCAATATTTATATTTCACTGATAGCCTTACATTAAGGCTTTTATCCTTCTAATTAACTCAAAATATTGATAGTGGAATAATATACCTGGCCTTTAGCTAGCTATCATGTCAGTTTACTTTACAATTTTCTTATCAAATATTGTTAGTAAGACCAAACCAATCTGACTGATTATTTAATATGATTGAAATAAGATTAATTCTTGAAAAAACTTTTGGATAGCAAATCCTGTGTAGAAAAGTACAATTCTTTTTGGTGTCCTAACTAAAACTGGTAAAGGTATAGATGTATTGTGCGCACTAAATCAGTGTGGATGAGGCTTTATGGCTATGTCATACCACAATATGACATACCACAATATACCACAATAGCTAATTAAAAGTGAAAGATGTTGTGAACCAACACTTTTTTTGTCATCATCCATCCAATACATATTTTAAAACTGAATTTTAGGGTGTATCAATCAAGTATTGCTACAATTATTTGGCATAAATAAACTACTACAAAATTCAGTAGCTTAAGAACAACTATTTGTTCACACAGATCTATGGATTGGGTAGGCTGGGGCTTGGTTGATGTAGGGCAGGGTGGCTGGGGCAGCTCTGCATTTCACTGCAAGTCTGTGCTGGCTCTGTTCCATGTCTCTGTCCTCCTTGGACCCGCAAGCTATTGGGGAAGATTCTTCTCATAATCCGAGAAGTAGCAGCTACAAAAAAGGAAGAGGAAAAATATGCCACAGGCTCTTGGAAGCCTAGACCTGGAAATGACACACTGTTACTTCTGCCCCATTCTGTGGGACAAGGCAGGTCACGTGACTTAGGCCAAAGTCAAGGGTTGGGAAGTGAATTTCATCAATGATGAGACCATGGCAGGGTGTGAATACAGGAAGGTATGAAGTTCCCAAATCTACATCAAATGCATTAGTTGTTAGGGACTGGTTTTTGGTTTCAGTTTTCCATGTTTTAATCTAGTTGGTTAGATATATCCTTTTGCTATCTTTTATTTGATTCTCATAAAGCTTTATATAGTATATTTAAAATCCTCCCATTAAATAGTTGGTAACAACAAAAAAAATCTCAATCTTAAATGCCAACTTCTGTATAAAGATTCTCACATATGTTGCTTGACAGAGGACTTCAGCAAGAGGGGCTTAGATGGGTCACAAAATGAACTTTCTTGGGATGCCTTGGTGGCTCAGTTGGTTAAGCAGTTAAGCATCTGTCTTTGGCTCAGGTCATGATCCCAGGGTCCTGGGATTGAGTTCCGCATCAGGATCCTTGCTCAATGGGGAGCCTGCTTCTCCCTTTTCCTGACTTCCCCCTGCTTGTGCTCTCTCTCTCTGATAAATAAATAAATATATAAAATCCTTAAAAAAAAAAAAGGTGCACTCTCTTGCCTTAAAGCAGAATGTGATTTTCGGGACAGCTGACAATTTCTCCTACTTTCAAAACATTAGGCCATCATCTTGTTATCATCGTCATCACCATTATTATTATTCTGGATTATTGTTCTGATAAAACTGGTTTTCTCTGAATATGTAGCAAATATTGTCTCTATAAGTAGGTATTCAAAACTTATAGCCTTACATTTTCTTTTACCTATAAAATTTTTTCTTTGAGATATTATCTTTTACATATTATATTAAAAGCAAAACCATAAAAACAGTCTGGTTTGTCATCTTAAAAGTAAATTTAAATATTGAGAAAATGCTAAATGATAAGCAAACACAAATCACATTGAGTTCTTTTTAATTTGTGCTTAGATCCATGCAAAATTCCAGGTTCAATTTATCATCTCATTATGATGACATAAGAAATCAAACTAACTATGCTATGAAATTGGGTTTTCTACTTACCTTGACTGTTTTAATAACTGGATTATAACAGCCCTAACAAAATAACTGGTCCAGGTTTATTGATTGATTGATTGATTGATTGATTTGGTCTGGCTTTCTTTCTTTCTTAGATTTATTTATTTATTTATTTATTTGAGAGAGAGAGAGAAAGAGAGAGAGAGAGAGAGGTGGGGGGAGGGGCAGACAGAGAGAGAATCCCAAGCAGACTTCTCACTGAGTGGGCAGCCCAATGAGGGGGCTGGATCTCATGATCTCATGACCCTGAGATCATGACCTGAGATGAAGTCAAGAGTCAGATGCTTAAGCCACCCAGGCGCCCCTGGTCTAGCATTCTCCAAATTTAGAGCTGAATAGTAATATAACCTAGGGATAATGCATTCAGAAAGCATGAAATGAGAGGTAAATAAATGTTTGGCTCATTCTGTCATCTAGATAGATTTATATCAGTAACAGAAGTAATAATTACAGTCTTATCTAATCCAAGATTGAAAATATTTAATATAAGTCTTGGGCATAGCAATTTTCAGAAAAATTGGGGTCAAGTGTTAAACCAGATTACTACATTACATCTACCTAATTGAGAGAAGTAGAATATTTAGATATGTGAACAATGACTACATTTCCTCCTATTCAAGCAAAACAAAATTATGACTACCCTTTAGAACTGTAAGTCGTATCCAAAGTATGGCTAACTCTTAGAAAACCTAATAGGACAACAAAATATCATATATGATATAATGTAATGTAACATACCTGCAATATTTACCATTTTATAATAAACTAGTAGAGTGATTTTTTTACTAGTAGAGTGTTTTAACAGCATATTAGAAAAAAATAAACAGCATATTAAAACATCACATCTTTCATTTTAACAAATAATTAATTTAAAAATTCCATTTTAATTATAATGAAATGATAAAGAATAAAATAATATTATCCCCTGAATACCAGCAAAAATTATAAGGAGATACAGACTTCCATATTTTTCTTAAGTTAATGTAAATATTTGGGAGGAGCCCTCCACAAAAGCCTTTTGTTTTGTAACCAATCCGCCTGGCTTTAAGTCAGAGCTCCATTATATAACAAAGGAAACTCTCTTTCCTTTTGGCCCTTTTCCTAATAAATAAACTATTTACCAGGAGTTGCTTTCACCTGGGGGAAATTTATCTCTACAACCACTCCCTTTGAGGCAATGATGCTTAATCATAAAGCATTTCACTCTTCAAAAAGTATATATAAGTTTATATTGACCATTTATTAAGTGGTTTGGTCTTTATAGAGAATTCTGCTTTCTTACAATCATATGATGAGTTTTTCCACTAATTTCAGAGAAAACCTATGATTGCAACATCAGCTCTAGTACATACTAGAGGATGGGCTTAATTCTGCACTGCTGGTTTTGTCTTCAATCAATTCAGCTTACTTCGGAGGAAATGTGAATGTGTTTTAAAAGCAGGTGGGGGGTTATGGTTATGAGACAGATCGCAGAATCCTTTCATAGGACCAAACAAATATCTCTGTCAGTTTCTTCTTTTCTCTGTCGGTAGCTGCTTCATTGTCATCTCTCTCCATGTCTTACTCAAGCTTTCCTAGGGCCTTATTACTCAAAGTGCAGTCCAGGGAGATACAGCATCAGCATCACCTGAGAGCTTGTTAGAATTCAGAATTTCAGGCCCAGTTCCTGATTTACTGAATCCAGATCTGCACTTTAACAAGATCTCCAGGTTATTCATATGCACATTACGCTTTGAGAAGCTGTGATCTAGGGGAAACTTGAAAATGCACCTTCTCTGAAAGCATTTTAAAAGGCAGGAGTTATGCCAGCAAATACTATTTTCCAATGTAAGAACTATAAATGAAGCACCCCCCCATCCCTGCCCCCCACACAATTACATGCAAAAAGAGTCTTTACATGATGGGAAGAGCAGTAGAACTGAAGCCTGGATGACTTAACAGGGAATCCCAACTCCACAAAAGGAAGTAACAAACATACTATTAAAGAAATATTTGTAAACAAAGTGAAGGAACCATCATTTAAGGGGGAATCCTACAGGCTAAGTTGGCCAAGTTGCTTGCAGGGAACTGGCAGTTCTTTTCATTTCTATAAACTGAAGGCTTCTTGGAATGTGAAATCAAGAATTACAAACTGGGTAGCAGCCAAGATGATTTTTTTTTTTTTTCTGGTATGAAAGGTCCTGAGCTATATTAAACTATCCCATTAGCCACACCCAAAAAAGTATTGGCCTGTAGCAAGATCTGAGGCACCACTGGCCTGTTAACTTTATAAGAAGACAGCAGTTTCTTAGGGACTGCTTAAAGTAGCCCAAACCCATCTTGCACCGTGAAGTTTTTCATGCAGGGCAGACTTCACTGCAGATTTTAAGGCTGGGGAAATTTTCCTTTATAATTCTGAATATTTCTTCAACTCTAAGCATCAATTAAACCATGAAAATCTTTAAATGAATCCCTAGTTCAATATGCAGCATAGAACCTGCCTGCATTTAATCTGCCCCAGATAGATTGATGCTCATCATTCCCAAAGTTCTTCCAGGAAATATATTTTATAATCTCATTTTTGTCATTTCCCTTTGTTTGAATATATTTATAATCACAATCTTATTGTGTGTATCTACTCTAATATAATTTTTATGTAAGAGAATTCCACTTAGGCTTTCTTTCTCTCAGAAAAAAAATAGTTTTAATAAAATCGCTTCTTTGTATAAAATCTTTCATGTTTCATGTGGCCCTTCAATCACCTTTAGAAGAAATAATACCAATAACTGGCTCTTTTTCAGGGGTCTATTTCAAATTTTTAATTATGATAGGATTCTTTCTGTCATCTAAATAAGATGTATATAAATAATTCAGTTGATTGCTCACCTGTTTCTTCCACATGATAACAAATGATTTTTTGGTGTTTTATTTCCAGTGCTTTGATTATGTCCCTTTCATCCCCCTTCCACCCCCTGCATGGCCCTTGAACAAGGAGCCCATGAAATTGATTGAGTATGCTAAATACTCTGTGGAGATTTTCATTTTGTTTATATTATTGAACCCCAGATAATGTGGGCTATTCCTGTGACAGCCTCAGGTAGGTCATATCTAAACTGGAGAGGAAGGTTTGGTTTATCTTATGCTTCGTTTTATATATTCCAGTGCCATGACTTCTCATTTTCAATATTGGTCCCTATTTTAATACTGATTAGTTGATGGCTGTCACTTTGTGAGAAAGTATGTATGTAAAAAATATTTGCCATTGCAGACACGTCCATATGGTGATTTCTTTACTTGGGTGCATTGTAGCTTACAAAGTTTTAATCAGAAAGAATATTAAAGTTTGTTAGATAATTTAAGACAAAGTTCTAAAGACATCAAGATCGTATTTTGTGGTCCATTTAGTTCTTCTTTGTCTCACAGGAAAACTTTGTAAACCTTCATCCTTCAAAGCCATCTAAAGTGTTCAATTCATTGGACTGTATGGGAAAGGGGAGGAGGAGAAAGAGGAAAGGAAGAGAAAAATGGATGGATCTGTGCTAACCTTTGCCAACACTAGGAAGTATGAAGTCCATGCCCTATGATAGGGTCTAGCGTTATTATTATTATTGCAAAGCACAGACAGCATTACCATTTTAGACGTGAATGAAGAATCAGGAGGAGAAATGAGTATGGGGATCACCATACTTGTTATCACCACAGAAAAATGTTTATTACATTTTTGTATGTGTCAATAGAATACTGTAATATTATTTTATAATAACACCTAATGCCTTAGTAAAAATTACAAATATATGTATAACTCTTTACTAATATACATTTATACATACAAATGCTATCACATACTGCTATTGCAATTTTAAATTGTACAAACCTATTGAAAAGCAGCATGACAATAAACAACCACACCATTAATTTGATTGTATACTTCAATCCAGTTTTTCTGCTTTTGAAAATTTATCATGAGCGGGGCACCTGGGTGGCTCAGTTGGTTAAGCATCTGCCTTCAGCTCAGGTCATGATCCCAGGGTCCTGGGATTGAGCCCCAGATGGGCTCCCTGCTTATTGGGGAGCCTGCTTCTCCCTCTGCCCCCCTGCTTGTGCTCTCCCTCTTGCTATCTCTCTCTCTCTCAAATAAATAAATAAAATCTTAAAAAAAAAATTTATCATGAGCAAATTACCCTATAAGAGGAAAAAAATTTATATATGGTTTTCCCTGGAATTTCCAAGATTAAATAACTGCTAATAAGACTGGATAGCATATTAAAAGATGTACAAACTGACAAGAAATTTCCAACCAAGTGAGAAAAGGTATAAAATGTGGCCTCTGTTTAGAAAAATATATGTTTAGTCTAAATAGAAATTATTACTATAGTTATAAATATTTTATGTGTCAAGCTGTCAAGTACTGAGAAGTATCATCATTGTGCTTTTGATACATATTAAGAATGTCTTTGTTAAAGATAGTGAAATTTAATGAAATTTACAACAGATAGGAATAATGGTATTTGAAAAATATTTTTCTGATCTTAGCTAGAGTGTAGGGCCTAGAGCACAGATCATAAAGGGAAGGAAAGGGTGTGCTCAGGAGTGTAGATTATAAGGCTGGGGAAGGGCTCAGGGATAAGAAGAGGACAGAGGGAGGAGGGTACTCAGTTACCAGCTTGAGGGGAGCTCTTACCACTGAGGACTTGGAACTGACTCCATTGATCAGAGAAAGGAAAAAAAAGGGGGAGTGCTTCTCAGGGCAGGAAAGGTGACATGACTGAATGATGAATGAAAAAGAAGAATTTGGCTGGAAGGGAGAACAAATCATTAGAACAGCTATGCTCACATGCTAGAAATAGCAAATCATCTCTGTAGTGATTAAGAGCCTAGACTCTAGTGTCAGATTCTCTTGGCTCAAATCCTGACTCCCATTGTGATCTTGGGAAAATCCCTCAACTACAGGGCATCAATTTACTCTTCTGAAAAATGGGTATGTTGATAAAACCCATATCACAGGGCTATCGTGTAGATTAAATAAATGCCTCGCAGGTAATAAATGCTCACCAAATATCCATGTTAGTGTTTGTACCAGAGGTCAGAATTCTCCTACGGATATCAAGCATGAAGGATTCCAACCAGTTTCCCCCTCAGTAAAAGAAGCACGTTAATCCCTGCTACTTGCCTCACTGAGAAATGTGTATTTACCCCTGCAACTTTCGGAACGACTTCTTGTTTCACTGTCCCAGTTAGCTGAGCCAGCAGTTGTCTGGAACTGATATGCCATTCAGCTAGAGAAGCAGGCAGGTCCTGCTTACCGCCCTTCCCTCCCCTTTTGTTACTGGCAGGTGCTTGATGACAAGCTGCTGGGAGGCAGGGAAAGAAAAGAATGCTCCAAAGATGACCTTTGGCTCCAATCTCTTCCTGATGCATTTATGCCTGGGAGAAATATTTGCCCTTGCTTACGTGCTGTTTCCCACTCTGAGTCATGTCTCTTCCTTTCTCTCATCATTTTCCACCCCTACCTTTTCCTATAATGGCAAAAACCACTTCTCCAGCCGTGCAGCCAAGCTGAGTGACCTAACATGTCCAAGTGCAGGCGGATAGGTGTCTCTGTCCTATTTTTGGATAATTGTTGAAGTGGTGTCCTCTGATTTCTCTGGCTGCTTCATGGTCTTCTTTGCTACAGACACAGGGCAACAGTCAACAGCACAGAAGGGCAAGGTGGGAGAGAGACAGATGGTCAGAAGTTGTAATTTCATTTTTACTTTAACTTTTGCTTTTCAGCATTGTCTTTAGGGCACATGGTGGTAGCAGAGCCCTCAAGCCCCCATCCAGGGCTCTTTTCCTTCAATAAGACATAAGTAACATTTCTTTATGGAAAAAAGAAAAGTCTTTAGATGACTTCAACTCCATTTATCCCTGTTCATTTTCCATTGTCCCCTTCACTAGAGGTTTGGGGGCAGGAATGTCCAAAAGCAAAGTTGTGATGGTGAGGATTGTGTCTTTGGAGCCCCCTCTTTTCCGTTTTTCTGTCCCTACTTCCTCTTTGGTACTCTCATGTGGAGCTCAGGTCAAAGCCTTCACTCTCAGGTCCCTTATGTAGTTTCCAGTATCCCTTCTCATCTCCTTCATTCACATAAAGTAATGAATGACTGCTCATAGATTGAAATGTTACCTCACCCAAGGGCATCTTTTACTTAAGCAAGCATCAAAGTGTAAGGTTCCATTGGTGGTAGTTCAGATATAGTCCAAAGAAAAAGGCTGAGGAGCAGGTACAAAAATGCCTTAAAAAAGGGTCCCTTCTTTTGCTCATTTTGCTGTTTGGGGGTGAACAGGAAACTGGGATGATTAAATTACAGAAGCCTGAATTGTTTTTATTCCTAAAAATCATTCCCCGAATATCTAGTATATCTTTATCCTCTGCTTTTTCCTCCTTTAATTCTTTCCCTTGTCCTTCCATACACATAGATAATACCTTGAAGGAAAGAAACATACCAAATCCTGGTTTATGATAAATTGCATTAGTGGTGGGAATTTTTCACCGCAGTACTACCTACATTTTTTTTTGAAAGTTTCTTAACTTGTAGCCTTTTTAACATTCTTTAAGCTCTTCTTATCTTAAATAAACATTCTAAAATGACAAAGTTGCAGGCTAAAGAAACTGAGCCATTATTTATATGATTTCTCTACTATGCTATTTAATTTGTCCTGGGATTCAAATGAGACAATGTATGGGGACTGTGTTAAATATAACACTCCATAAAATAATCTTTTAATATTATACATTTCAAAATGGGAAATAGGATAGTAAAAGAAATAGCAATATTTTAAAAATACCAGAAAGTATGTTTCCAGATGAGCTTTTAAGTGCTAGTATTTCCTACCCCTGAGATGTGAAAATACATTTCAGATAAGAGAATTGAGAGTAAAGACAAGCATTACCCCAAAGGATGAAATACACCTAATATATTTTACATACATTTTTGTTTTCCCAACTTGATGATTCATGAGTGAGAAAATGGCAAGAAAGGAAATCTTATTAGAATCAGTACATTTCAAACCTCTCTTGAAAATAAAGAAAATTATGAAGTTGAAATGTGATTCCCATCCCAGCTCTGCAATCATTCCTAGTTTTCTTTAATTATTTATTCACATAGTCATTCATTCAGAAAATATTGATTTAGCTCACTGACTGATGGGCACCATTTCAGAATCTCAGGAAACAAAGATGAAGTCATGTTTTTGGTTCTCAAAGACCTATCTAACAGTCTAGAGGTGTTCAACAGGGTTAGCTTTACCATGTGGGAAGTGATAATAGGGGTTTGCACAAGATTTTATCTGAAGACACAGAAGAGGCACTTGATGTGGAGGAGTTTTAGAAGCGGGGGTGGGATAGGCCATGAGGAGAGGAGTAACGTTGGCATGGGGACAGAGGAGAGGGTCGGGCACACAAGATTACATGGCACTTCGGTAAGGGCTACAGTAGGCAGTGGCTTAAAACAGCAATGGGTTGAGAGTGAAGGCCTTGTATCTGTAGCTTAAGAGTTTGGATTTTGGTCTAAGGGCAATCACATACAATTGATCGTTTTATGCAGGAGCATGTCATGGGAGTTTTGATAAGATCACTTTATTTTTTGAAAAGAAAGATGGATTGGAGAAGATCACTGAAGGCTGGAAGTGAGGTCCATTAAGAGGCTGTGGCAACTAGTTAGGCAAAAGATGAAGGTGGCAATGATTACACTTTTATGGCAGTGATTTTGGTAGAAACATCTTCAAATAAAATATATTTTTATTAATTAAAAAATAGAATAGTCCATTATTTTCGGAGAAAATATAACAACAATAAAGAATCAGAATTTTTAAAGGTCTAGGAATCCGTGTCATGGAGAATCAAAGCCACATACTCATTTTTACAATCAACTGAGGATTGCAAAGTAAATGTATTTGTTATTATTTTTATAGCACATCAGCCCTCTAATTTTTTTTTTTTTAAGATTTTATTTATTTATTAGACAGAGATAGAGACAGCCAGCGAGAGAGGGAACACAAGCAGGGGGAGTAGGAGAGGAAGAAGCAGGCTCACAGCGGAGGAGCCTGATGTGGGGCTCCATCCCATAACGCCGGGATCACGCCCTGAGCCGAAGGCAGACGCCTAACCGCTGTGCTACTCAGGTGCCCCCAGCCCTCTAATTGATAGAAAATTTGTGATTTTAAAAAAATTCCTAGTCTGAACAGCTAGCTTGGTTTGCATATACATAGGCAAGTCTTCATCCTACTGAAGTCACAGAAAGCAATGAAATCGGAAACTCCTGAGATTCTTTAGTTCAATACTTTCATTAGGGATAAGAAAACTGAGACCCTGAGATTAAACCCCTTGCAGGTGATACACCTCAGTAATGGCAGTGCTGAGACTGGAATCCAGATGCCTAATCTGGAAGGTAGGGCCCTTTTAACTATACTCCAACAGCGTCCCAAGAAAGGCATCTAAATAAATTAATGGGATGTGGATGACTATTGAAAAGAGGAGATTTTTAATTTCTTCAAAACTAAAAAAAGCATTTTAGAAAGCCAAACACCTGCTTTATTATTAGAGGCTCGTCATTTTTCCAGATTAACGGACGAGAAAATCCATGCCAATATCAGCAACTACTCTTCACATACTCACTTTCCAAAAATAATTTTGGACTCTAGTCTGGCTTCGTGGTACCAGTATCCAAGTACATGTGATTTATATTGTTTTACTTTCTTATTTAAAAAATTGAAAACAGAAATATCAGTTTATTTAGGATTAGCGAGAGACATTCATTTCATGAGGAAGATGAAGTATGTTGGGTTTGTGAACAATTCATTGTGTATACTATTCATAAAATGATAGAAAATTTATAGGGAACCTGTTTATGTGCTGGGAAAACAAATAAGTAAATTACCAATCCCATAATTTTTCACAAATACATTCCTGAATAAGCAGTAACTCATGTATTTTTTTCTATTATGGGTTTTTAACAAGGTTTAAAAGGTTCTTTATTGATCAGTTTCATATCTAATGTAATAAAAACAATGAACACATTTTACGGGTTTTTAGAAAGTTTATTACAGATACTCATCATCTATTTGCCCCACACCCAAATAAAAGAGCCAACATATTTGCACATGAAACCAGATCCACTTGGTACAAAATTTCAGTCTTTGAAATAAAATAGTTAATGGCAAATCTCAATAAAAATTCATTTTGATGAATAATCAATGCTATTCAGAAATAAGAAAATCATATGTCTCACTTGTTAAAAGTTAATGAGTTTGTTATATATTTTGGCTTTAAAACTTATTGATAGCTATTTGAAAAGATATTTATTTAAGCTTATGATTTATTTAAATTCATATTTTATGAATCAGATACTTTTGGCCAATCAACATATCCAAATATTTTTTAAAACACTTTAAATACAACTATATAGTTGTATAGTTTATAATATAACTATAAAGTCACGAGACTCATCATTTTAACTAACATAATAAAATCGATGTAGTCAAATAATGTAGATCATTAAGGTAATGATCATGAGAATCTTTTCTAAGGATGCTACAATAGCCTAGAGGCAGTTTTGAAGTCTCTTTTGTAGCTATCCTCAAAAGGATAGTTTTTATAATTTAATCATTTGTTTACTTTGGCCCCCAATAGTATTCCAGTTAAATCATCCTTTATATTTCAGTATGGCAATGTGGAAAAGTAAAATTAATCTTCATTGAATGAAGACTTGTCATCTATGAAGATATTCAAAGGAATGTTAATTCAGGTTCTGATAATAATTTGAGCATTTACACTCCTTTAAGATATGTAAATTATAGTAGCCAGTTACTTCATAGACATCTTTTGTACATGCCTATCATTTTGGAATAATGAGATTTTTAAAATAACAGTGATTCATAACATTGAAATAGGACTCTACAATTAAAAAATGATAAGAATAATTTTATACTGTGTAATAAATCCCATATCAGGCAACATCTTGAAAGTCTATATCTGTTAGTCTTTTACATATGTATGTTGCTTGACAACTTTCCTATAAGTCTCTCTCCATGAATCACTGTAGTTGAAGTAGTACTTAAGTGTCAGAAATAGCCTTTATGTAAAATGTAATCAAATAGCACCAGTATTACTTGAAGGTAAAGTGAGACATTAACAGGAACGCAGAATACAGGTTGTTTAATTTCTAACTACAAGAGAGAAAGCATCTCCCAGATGAAATACCAATTAGATTTGGATTATTTTTAAGGTTACAACCAGGAAAAGTTCAGTCATAAAACATTTCAGGATTTTGCTTGGAAAAGTTAGAAAGAAAAGCCTAGTATATAGCTTTTTAAATTCTATTCCCCAAAAAGATATATATGCTTACATAATCAAGACAGTGCAATCTCACCAATAAAGTTCCCCATGAAAGAGATATTTACTCATTCTATATATTAGTTCAACAAGATAATATATATAATAAATGTACTTAAAAGCAATCTGATTAGAGCAACATTTACATTAAGTACAAAATATACAGTAAAATGAAACATCTTATTAAATAGACCTATAGGTTAACAATATCTTATTTAAAGGTACACACGTTCATGAATATATTTTCACATTTATTTGTCCTATTATATTTGGTAGCTCCTATCACCACTGTATGCTTTTGTTACTATAATTTCTAGAATCTTTGTATATTTTTTCTGTAAGTATTCCCATGACTTTATCTGCAAAGGTAATTTTAAAAGTATTACTTTCAGAGTAAAAAAAATAAGAAATTCCATATTTTTACAAGCAGTTGTGCACAAACCTATTATAGTGTTTGAGAAATGTCCCTTGATCTTTATAAATTCATTATTATAAAATGTATACTTTTGTACTAAAGTAAAAACTATCTGCCTTTAAAATTAAGTGTTGCCAACCTACTGTATAATTCTGGCTCTAAAGTTAGATAATGAAACCCTTGGCTATTAATTAGAAAAGCATTTTTTGAAAAGATCTGCCAATAAACATTTCTAAATGTGGTTGCCCATCTTAAAAATTTTCTTAATTAGAACAGCTGGGAACACTTAGAACAGAACAGTAGTGCTTTTACATTATAACAACAAAGAAGTATTACAGTATCCAAATCTCCAGACCTAGGGTCCAAGTTTCAGTCATGACTCAGTTGTAAGCTGACAGAAGAGAAGCTGCGTCCTACACTTGTACACAATGGGGCAATGACAACATCTGTTACACTCTTCCATATTGTCTGCACCGAAGGCAGGACCATTAGGCAGGTCTTTACAAAAGGCATTATAATCCTGGAATGGAAGAAGAGATTTGTGTGAGGATTATTGGTGTTGCCGAATAAGGCCACTGACTCTTGCCCATGCGTGAAAAGATATAATAAAGGCCTAATTCACCTAAATTTGAACATTTGAAACAAATAAATAAACAGTGACCCACATAGTGATAAGATGCACAGAGATATGTTGCTTAAAAACATAAACAGGCATGTAGATGATAACACCAGAATTCTTTCTGTAGATGGCATGCTATCTGAAACAGTAAAACAAAAAATAAATAAAACAGTAAATGTACCTACCTGATCTCTGCCCCTAAACGTTAACCTGCTTAATTCTTCATAGTTCCCTCAAGTTCTACTTGCTGGTCGCCTTTCCTGTTGCCTCATTCTACTTCCCTACCCCTTGGGCCGGGCTGGGTTAGATACTCCTTTTTTGTCCTTCTTAAGTACTAAAACAAGATTTCTTCATCCTCAAATTTACCAAAAGGTATCATAAGTAGATGGCTATGCTTCTGTCTTTCCTACAGAGTGGAAGCTCTTTAAGTGAAGATATTCTTGACCTTTATTAAAGGTTGGGCTGAAGTGACTTTAGCATTGTCATACTTAATATTACTGATTTTTTCATAATTACATACACTGAAAAGAGCTGTGTGGTAGAGTTGAAAGAACCCTGCAATTATGTCAGAACTCTTAGATAAAACAATACAAAACAAAACAAAACAAAATAAAAAAACCTAGACTATCCTGAAATTATTTTTTCCATATGTCTTTTCTTAAGATAAGTGTAATTGTTCACATTCCTCAAGCTGATTTTCTTTATAATCCTCTGAATAACGCTCTCTGTTGTAGTAGTGCTATTTGAGCACAAAAGTATCTTTGAATTCTCAGGAATTGCTGGTAGCCTCAATGGAATTTTTATTATTATCTGGATGGGCACAAGGAAGTAAGGTTGATTTTCTTGGTTTGCTATTAAAATGTGACTTAAATAAAGGTCTATTGTGTTTAGCCAACAGTGAAGGAAGATCAGGCAACTGTCTGATGGATTAAGATATTTTTAGAATACTGAATTATTCATATGGATTGCATACACATTTATTTTTATCTCATATTTTGTTCTAAGCACTAAAGACTTACATTTTTAAAGAAAATGAATTACTAGGTGTTTCAAAGCTAAACAGTTGAATAGAAACCCGAATGATGACAACTTTTGACTTCTTATCCCATTATGTTTCTCATCGATGTGTGGCCTTGGGCATATAACTACAAAGGACAGTTGAACAGGAGCTCTTACAGATTGACTATCAGGATTAACACTTACTACGCACCCTTAAAATGTCTATATGATGCTGTCATTATAATGTGTATATGATGATGATAAGTAGAACAATTTGAAGTCAGAATATATAGTGAAAACAAAACCATCTCAAATTGATGTATGGTAAGACTACAGTTTAAATCAGAAAGCCTCCTAAAAAAAATAAAATAAAATAAAAAAATCAGAAAGCTTCCTAACCAATTCTACTTCAGTGAGAATACAATATGCTTTCCACTCTTCCTTAGGCTGAGACATTTTCTATCCCATAACTTCTTAGATCTCTATGTCCTAAAAGGAATGAAGCACAGGACAAAAGTGGACTTTCCAGTTCAGCAAAGTATGGCTGCTTACATTTGAGACTTCAGGTGATAGGACGTGGTAAACTCATTTTAATTTTATTTTAAGTTGTTCTCTCACTGTGGGTCAGAGGATCTCATGATCCAAACACTCCTTTTTTTTTTTTTTAAGGTTTTATTTATTTATCTGGGGGGGGGGAGAGAGAGAGAGAGCGCACAAGGAGAGTGAAGGGCAGAGGGAGAAGCAGATTCCCCGCTGAGCAGGGAGCCTGATGGGAGACTCAATTCAGGGACTCCTGGATCATGACCTGAGCCAAAGGCAGACGCTTAACCTACTTAGCCACCCAGGCACCCGATCCAAACACTTCTTAAAGAAATCTTATAATTTCTTTGATTATACATTCCTTCATTGGACAAAGCCCTTGGGACAGAAACTTTTACTTAGCTTTGTATTACTATAGTGTCATGTAGATTGCATTGTCATCGCAATTTGCTGTATTAAAAATCTCTTCTAGAAGCGAAATTGCTGCTACTATATTTCTATAAGTTGGGCTATCTATTTGAATTGCATCCCAGCAAACACAGGGTAAGGGAGCTCCAGCCTCATTTCTTTGATATGATCGCCTTGTGACCAATAATCTGCTGTTGCCAAAGGTGGTTATCTAAGTCTGAATGCGGTATTGTATCAAAACAACCCACTGGTCCCTCATGACCTGTATTTCTGACCTAGGATCCAACATCACCAGATTTGAGTTCTGGGGTTTTTTGTTGTTGTTATTTGTTTGTTTAAGAATCTAAAATCAGATCCATTGTGATGATGTGATGTGGTTTGAGTATCTATTACTGCGTACTTTCATAGCTTTGGTTCCCAGCCTCTTGGTAATAACAACCCCTACCCCCCTGGAAAAGGAAAAAAAAGGAAGAAGGGGAAGTGAAACAATGCAGAAGAAAGGCTTATTCAAATAGGGTTTTTTTTTTTTTTTTCCATAAGGTCTCTCCTTGATCTGGTCTTATCATGTCATGGGAATGTAATCTATTAATGATAAATCTATTTTATCAAGATATAAACTAACTTTTAAGCATTTTGTTGTTTGAAGTAACTCCTCTACTTGCAATCTCAGTTGCCTGATGATGAATGGATGATTGTTAAATATTAATGACCCACATGAATGTAATTTGAAAAACAAGCTGAGGTTAAATAATACATTTTATGTGTCTGAAAAAGAAATGGTTTGATGATTCACCATTAGAAGTGCTGCACACACAAAAAAACCACCTTCTGTTTTCAGGTCAGCCAGGTGAAGAGAAGCATCATTTGGTAATATCTTTCCACCATTTAGTAAATGAAAACCATTTTGTTTTCAATTCCTCAGCGAGCGCTTTAGGAAAGCCCAGCTTTGTTGATTATAACTATGACACTCTTTATTTCCAAACAGCTTAATAGCCAACATTTCACAATATGTTATGTGGTCACTCAGTTTTCCACAGTTTTGAAAGAGGTTAGATGACTGGTTTGGGTTAATTAGGAATCCAAAATTTTATGTGTTGGCTTAGGCCTCTTTTAAAAAATCCATGTGCTAATGTCAGAATATGAGCTAACTATACATCTGGTCTTTGTGCATTTGCTTATGTATAAAGGCAAAGATTTTCATTCCTCTGGCAGTCTTTTGGCACTTTCAGTATATTTTAGTTGTTTTCCATCTTTAGTGATCAAATTAAGTTGGTGTTCTTTGTCCTTTACTTATTTGGTGAATTTTTATTTATGCTTTTTTTCCTTTTTTAAAAAGATTTATTTATTTATTTTAGAGAGAGAGACAGCCTGCAAATAAGGGGAGGGACAAAGGGAGAGGGAGAGAAAGAATCCTCCAGCAGACTCCATGTTGAGCGCCAAGCCTGGCGCAAGGTTCAGTCTCTTGACCCTGAGATCATGACCTGAGCTGAAATCAAGAGTTGGCCGCTTAACCAATTGAGCCACCCAGGCACCCAGAATTTTTATTTATCCTTTAAAAGACTTTTTAGACTCCTTTTTCCCTATGAAGCCTTCCCAGTGCCTCCCTCTTCCTCAACAGTTTTAACAGAGTTTTCCTCAGCACCTGCTCCCTCAGCATCTACATCTACATCCTAGCCGCTGCCCTGATATGCTGAGTAAACTGAAGGCAGATCCTACATCTTACTCATCCTTGGCCCAGTGCCCAGCACAAACTAAGCACTCAATAAATTTATCTGGTTGAGGTAACTAGCTAGCTAAGTAACTAAAGGAAATTGATTTACAAAGTAAAGGGGAATTGAGAATAATTTTGTAACTTCTAACAATGAACACAACATGTGTTAGGGTGTGGCAATGCCATATAAAGTGACTAAGAAAGACATGGAGGCATTTAGGATTATACATTTTGCCAGGACTGCCCTAAAGCACAATCTTGACAGCTGTTGCAATACTGGGGGATGATCAGAATGTTCTTTCTCTCAGGACAAAGTGGATATCTTTTAAAACAATAACATTTTCCTTTAAAAATTTATTAATGCTTAAAATGTTCTCCAAAGTTTTATGATGCATTTTGAGTGTGAATAAAGTTACTCAAAACATCCTATTAATGCCCAGTAGATCTCTATATTTATTTTCCCTTTAAGTTGATGCCACTCCCCATGTTGTCTCATAGGTAAAAAGTAATTTGGAGGCCTTCTCATTGCATTATCCTGCAGCTTGAGTTTTCATTCATCTCTGTTGGGGGCCCCTCACCTTAATTGCACACACACCGCATCTCCTCTGGCCTCATCCTTGCCATTTGCTAGTGGCAGGATTAGAGTAGCCCCTCCATAGCACCGCTTAACCAGGCCTGATACCCTTGTTCAATTATAGTGTCACTGGCATTCTTCTCAGAGTTCACTTTTGTTTTAGTCCAAGCACATGTGGTGACTGAATAAAAGGTGATGAAAGAAAGAAGAGGCTTGCCCAGAACCACTGGCACAAGTCGTAACTCAGCTCTATAAGAGAACAGCCTGTGGCAGGAAGCACGGCCTCCAGGTCTCCACCTCCACAGTCAGCTGGGCCTTATTAACATCAGAAGGAAAATCACTCCGGAGGACAGAGGAACATTACTTGTTTAAACTCTTAGCCCAACCTATGATTCTAAAGAAAGCACACTGCCCTTCAAGGCCTCCCAGTTCTTGCTACTGCAGCGAGCTGATGCATGTTTTTCTTGCAAACAGGCCTTGGGAGAGGGGAGTGCAGGGGGCAGGTGGCAAAGAACATTCCTACTTTTCAGAAAGTCGGTCCACCCCGGTATGCCCCTTCTCACCAGATGTGCAGACAGCTGAGGGTGGCAAAGAGAATTCCTGCAGCGAAGGCCATGGGGATAGCCAGGAACAAGGTCAGGAACTTGTAGATCACGTATTTGCTGATTTCAAAGAGGGCATGGCTGCAAATCCACACTTTGTCAAAGGAGTGCGTAGACACCGGCTCTGCAATCACATCCTCGAAGCCCACCTGCAAAGGCAAGACACAAGGATCCCCAACTGTCACCCAACCTGAAGCCCGGGGACCAGGAGTGCTCCAGTGGAAGAAGCGAGAAGGAAGGAGCTGGCTGGGGTGCCCTCCCTTCTCTTAGGGTGAGGTTGGGCACACAGGAATTTGGCTAAGAATTCCTAATTACACAGGCGGCCCCACGGCATGTGAATTCCGGGTCCCGGACCCGGCTGGGCTGATCCAGTGGCGAGGCTGGGGGTTGGGGTCCGGGCAGGGGTAAAGGGGGCACCCTGCCCCCAAGCCGTGGCGGGGCCAAGGTTACGGCCCGCCCCAGGCTTCTTCACCTTGAGATGCGAGTTGAGCCGGTGGGGATCCCGGTCGGAGCCCGAGTCAGCGAATTTATCCAGGTCCGCGTAGTCGACGCCGCTGTGGCGGCTGTAGGCATCGTCGTCCATGAAGAGCTGGACGTCTGCCTTCTCGGTCTCCAGCCCCATCGCAGCGATCGGTGCGCGGCGGCTGCTGCAGCCTGGCCCGCGCGGCCTCCCCTTCCCGTCGCGCACGGCCCCGCCCCGCCTTGCCTCTCCCGGCGAGTCCCGGGCGGCGGCTGCTTCCCGCTGCCGGCTACTGCCCTGGTGGGGGCCTGACCCGAGCCCCGCCTCGCTGCCCGGCCTGAGGGGCGGGAACCGGACGCAGCCGGAGAGGTGGCTCCCGCCCGGAGAGTCCCGCCGCCACTTTTTGGCCGGGTCCACATCTGCCTCCCGGCCGGGAATGATCCCAACAGGCACATTCCGGCTCTGCACAGGCGGATGAAGCGTGCCCTG
Organism: Ursus maritimus; assembly: GCF_017311325.1. NCBI lineage: Eukaryota > Metazoa > Chordata > Mammalia > Carnivora > Ursidae > Ursus > Ursus maritimus. The sequence continues at coordinate 32,775,036 of NW_024425563.1, forward strand.
GGGACCGGGACCCGTATTCCCGCCACAGAGGAGCCGGAGAGCCCGCTGGGTCTTATCGCTTAAACGCTTAGAACTGAGATTCTTAAGGGCTGTCCAGGGATGATGGACTTCCTGCAGGGAGGCAGCTAGATGGTTAGGAGTGCGGGTATTCAATCACAGGGTTTGTCTTAGCCTCCCTGCTCTACCGTTTACTGTGTGTGCTCAGGACCTCAGCTACCTCCTCGTAAAATGGGAGCAACTGGGGGCGCCTGGCTGGCTCAGGTCGTGATCCCATGGTTCTGCTCAGCAGAGAGCCTGCTTCTCCCTCTGCCCCTCCCCCCTGCTTGGGATCTCTGTCTCTCTCAGATAAATACATAAAAGTCTTTTTTAAAAAATGGGAGCAATTGTTCCTGCTTCATAGAGTTGTGGCTTGAGAATTAAATTCCTGTAAAACTCTTACATGATCTCTAATACACAGGACACACCTGTTTGCCAGGCAATCCCACAAGTGCTAGAGGATCCAGGAAGCACATCAGTTATTCAGCTATCCCAGTGTACACAGATGTGGGAGCCTGCTGGAGGCAAGGGGAGGAAATGGAATTGCTTTGGTGAGCTCCGTGCCCCTAGGAGTTTGCACTCTCAAAGTGGAGAGGAGGTCTCTCTCTCTTTTTTTTATTTTCTAAATTAAAACGCTTGATTTGCCTTTGAATGAAGTCCTGTTGAAAAGATGTCAGGTATCTCCAACATGCTGTCACATACACAACTACCTGAAGGAAACATGTGATCAGACCCCTACCATAAAGCCACTCTGCAGTAGAAGAACCCGACTGCTGAGTGCTCACTCAAAAGCTTTCAGAAGGGAAGAGTGTGCGTGTTTATAAAGGCTTCAAAGTCTGGTGGCCTTAGACACTTGTTTGGGGAGGGAAAGTACTTAGTGAAAATTTGCCAAAAGCAAAAGGGCCTTAGACTTGTGAGGGTGCCTGCTGCTTGCTCAGGGCCTGAGACATAGTAGGAACTCACTTAAGTATTGCTGAAATACAGTGTATTTGGAACTTACTGCACGTATTAAATCCTAGTGTGTGAACTGGATTTGAAGAACTACTTATTCAGAAAAAAAAAAGACTATTTTTGAAACAATAAAAATATATGCAGAGAGCAGGATCTGAATAGGAAAAATATTTTGGAGCCAAAACCTCAGTATTTCTAATAATTAAATGGATAGCAGTGTTGTAACCCCACGGTTGAATCTCATGCCTGTCATCGTGCCCCTCTTGTCTCAGAGGTGGTCCTGCTTGCCCATTCTCTTCTTTTCTTATTTTTCTTTCCCAATTTTATTCACGTTCAGTTCATTCCAAAGTAATGACTTAGACATTTTGCTTATTGCTTTTTCTATCCTTCTCTACCTCTTCCTTTCACCTAAGCAGACTGACTCTAAGAGTTGGGGCTCTTCTAGAGTTGTTACCCAAAAACTGTTTATCAAAGTGAATAGAAGAAATTAATACTTAAGAAAATTCATAATAATGATTACCAGGAAAAGGAAAAGAAATGAGTTTAAGCTAGCTAACATTTTGTAAAAGTTTATTTTCCTTAAAATAATCCTAGATTTTAAGATATTGCTGAAGAAGAAAGTCATTCCCATAGTGCTAGAGTGAGTTTAAGCAATGGCTCAAAATCTGGCTAAGCTTCTTTCCTTTCTTTGTCTTCTGATCACGTTTACATTTCCAGTGGGATTAGTAAGACATTTGCAATAGTTATCAGAAGTAATTGACTCATTTTTCAGGTATCAGGGCCAGGAGGCCAAAAAGTAGAAGAAATTAACATTGTCTTAATGGGACAACTTAGATTATAGATTCATTCGTAAAATGGTTAATTATGAAAATGTGACTCTAAAACCTAAGCTAAAAGAAACCCATCTAGGTTTGTCATATTTAGCATAGAGCTTAAAAAAGAGGGATTCACTCACTCATCCACTATCACATTTTTATTGAGCACCTCCCCCATGGGTTGATCTGTGTGAGGTTCTTATTTTGATGAATTTCTTCTTCTTTTCATCATTGTAATACCATAGATTTTTTGAGAGGAGCTATAAAAATGATTTTGCTTATCTTATTAATAGATGCTTAGGAAATGTTAGCTACTATTCTCAAGGAGTTTAAACCAGTGATTACCAAGGCAAATGGTCCCTACTAACTGGAAGGGAAATCTACCAAGAAAGGGAGAAGACAGGAAGTGAGTTGGAGCTAAATGGCTGAGCACACTCTAGTGTCTCCCAAATCACAGGATTACTCCTTCAATAGCTTACTTTAGGTTTTTTTTTTTTTCAATTGCTTTATAACCAAGGGAACTAAAAAATTTCACAATAAATATATGCTGTTATATTCATCTTCTAGCTGTTAAAACTTCTGACAAGATTTTCAGATGGCATTTTAATATATTTGAAGAATAACAACTTGGTAATTGATTAGTTTTTATGAGTTGGATAGTTTATAATTCTTTTGTTCCTTACTTTTCTCAGTGTATTGTCTGAGAAAGGTGATTTTTCTGGTTCATTGAAAATTGTATGTGAATGCCTTTATGAATAAAAATAGCTAAATTTTTACCCTCCACTCTTTCTTTCCTTTCCCTCTTCCATTCCCTCCCCTTCCTCTCCTTCCCTTTTCCTTCCTTCCTTCCTTCCTTCCTTCCTTCCTTCCTTCCTTCCGTAAATCACAAAGGTGTCATTTTTTCATTGCGTGTAACTTACATATAACTTTAGGCAGGGTTTGTTTTTCAAACTGCCATTGTGAAATGGGTTATTAATGAAAATAATAAAGACTCCTTAATTTCACCATACGGTATTATGAATTAATAATGTTTAAAACATTTGGAGTAGACTAGGTTTTCTCAACGTCAACACTATTGACATTTTGGGTCAGATCCCTCGTTGTTGTGAGGGACTGTCTTGTGCATTGCAGGGTGTTTAGCAGCATTTCTGCCCTCTGCCCACTAGTTGCCAATAGCACTCCCCAGTTACAGCAACCAAAAACATTTCCAGACATTGCCAAATGTCCCCTGGGGGCCAACGTCACCTTTCCCCTCCTTTCCTAGGCTGAGAACCCTTAGATAGGACGTTGTTGGAACAGTTCTTCATGTGAATGGGAAAAATTAAGCTCCGGCTGTCCATTTACAAACCCATGCTTAAGATAAATCTCAGAATCGTAACACTAATTTGTCAGAAATTCCAGGGATTTTTGAAATTAAACTTAAGGATACTAGTTTGCTCTCTTAAGTTTTCAGAAGAACCCTTTATCATTGATTAGTTACAGATTTTCAATACCATGCTGGTATTATTTGAGGGATACATATACCTCATTTAGAGACCAACAAGAAGCAACTGCCAGGCCCTGTCTACCTTGCAACCTCCTGCTCTACCCTCATATGGGCCAGAATGGTTTGAATAATCATAGTTAGAAAAATGAAATTTGGGACTTCTAGATTCCCTCAGGTTGTAAGGTTTAGTAATTTTTGAGACTCTTCAGCAACTGAATAGCTTTTCAAGTTTTAGGTGACCTTATCAGAGAAGTCCATGGACCTGTTAGTGAACAGCCAGGCAATTGCTTAAGCATCTCTTCCCAGACTTGCTTACTATCAGCAAGGACTAAGCCTGAGAAATTTGGAAAGACTTCCAGTGTCCTGTATGACCTATTCTCTCTGTGGATAGTGGTCTTCCCATAAACTGTTTCTTGCATTACTCCATGTCCCCTAGTCCTTCTTCATCAGTGTATCTTTTCATCTTCTCCCCTCTCCATCCCCACCCTCCAGTTATCCCTTCCTCAATACACAGGACAGCCTCCCACAAAACAGTTTAAAGTAACAGATAAAAAAGTACCTATTATTAAAGTTATTCAATAATCAACTGTTGTGGGGTGGTACCAGATAGTTTTATGGCATTTAATTAAAGCTTATTAATTTTTTTTCTTACCTATCACTTGTCTTTTTGTCTACATTCTGGGTAAAATTAGTCTTGTACCAGTGAACCAGGGAAATATTAGTTTAATATTAAGACATAGTCATTTGTTTGTAATTAGTGCCAACTTAATCTTCTGGCTGTTTCAAATAGCACCTCTTCTGGCCAAAAACCTCTTTTCATACACAAGAATTTCCAGAATTAATTTTTGTTTGGAAATACTTAACTAATAGAAATAGACAGGGAAAAGTACACTCTTAAAAAGTCTATATTCGTGATTAGAGCTGAGAGGATAGGTCATTCCATTCTTATTCAAAACAATGTATGACAATTAAGTTCAGATTTATTTTATCCTGTTTTCCATAAGTAAAGGATGTTCCTGTTTAATCTTTTGAGTATCCCATTCATTTCTGGAATACTCTCTATATAAATAAGACATGTGCATAGGACTTTGATATTTTATCTTTCCAGAACATGAAATAGGTGCTAATTAGCTTTTGGTGAGCACCAACTTTCAAGTTAACTTCTTAGTAAGTACAACTTCCTCTATATTCAAATAGGAACATATTTCTATAAAGATGAATAGTTACATGTTTTCCAAATACCAACTGAAATGTGTATAGTAAGATTACTAATTATTGAAACAACAGATCTAGAGGTTTTCTTGGCTTGGGGGTTTTATTTTGGACAGAAAAAGTATGGCTGAATTTGAAGCCGTTGTTTTCTCTAGTAATTCTTCTTTTTACAAACGTTATTTTACTTTCATTTAGAGTAAATGCCAATTTAAAAACATAACATAGCTCATCTACATTAGTCAAGAGAAAAAAGGATGGAATTTTTTTTTGTTTTGTTTTGTATAGTACATATTTCCAATATAAGAATAAAGACAAAAACATAGAATACCTTCCACCTGATTATTGTAAAGTAGTGTTTTAGTGTCTACTAGATGACCTTTAATGCTTGAGAGAGTCATCTGGGAATCAAGAGCAAAGGGAATCCAACTGCATGGAGCAGATGGAAGACTGGAAGACTGCCAATGGGTTGGGCAGGAGAATTTTTAGATTATATTTTTCTATCAGTAAATATGTGGGAAGAATTTTGTTTCTGCAGAGTTTACTAAAATAATATTTGTCTATTTCTGCTCTGTGGTTACACAAAACTATAAGGCATATTTTTATACTACTTAAAGGCACAAAATAAATTAAGCAATTTAGGTGTCTTTATCCACTCTTTCTGGGCCAGTGAAACCCAATTAGGCCGTCCGTCTGCCAAATGCTTTTTAACTTCTAGGTTCCTTGTTTAGAACAGTGACAGGATTGCATCTAAAGGTAGATATTAAAGAAGTTACTCTATTTTTTTAAAGAAGTTACTCTATTAAATACATCATATATAGGACTATCGTCATTCTTGTGTCTGAAAAATTTTTCTCTAGTTAAACAATTAGTAAGTGAATAAATGTCTGATTTCAAAAGCAATTTTAATAGATGTTTGCATTTTCTTAGAAAGATAGGAATCCTTCAGAACATTCAGAACATTTTCATCATGCTAATCTCAAGAGAAACAATAAACTTTTCATTGAAGTATGCACTGTTTCCTATAACATCTATATTCATGTCACCTTCTCACTTTTGGGACATGATAATTATTTCTCAAATAGAGTGGGTGACATTTTCTCCTTACTACTAGTGAATGAATGTAAGATTCTGCTTGTCACTTATTATCAGTCTACATACATTCACATAACACGTTTTATTAACAAGCATGCTTTTTCCTTTTTAAAAATTATTGTGATCATTGGAAACTGTTGGATAAACATGTCACTGAAAATAAACTTAGATAGTAAAACACTGTGGCCCTGAAAAACTGCACACTACTTTATTTGGAAATAGTAGAATTTGCAGAATGTTGCTGTAAAGGGCATGTTACTCAAATTACTTGGTTCTGAAGACTCTTACTATGAAAGCAAAGTATTTTCTGAAGGAGTAGAGCACAAATAGCTAAATGTTTGGGCCAAAAAATGGAGTTATTATTTTGTCACTTTGGAAAAGCTTATCCAGTTTCACCATGAATTATTGCAAGTCTTTTTTATTTAAAAAAATAGCATAAGAAAAGACATAAAGGTGACAAATGAATGCTAAGTTTAAATTATTTAGAATTATAGGATGCTGGTTATCTGTCAGAGTTCAACTATCTTTTAGGAATAGAATAAAATGCAGGTAAGTTCCTTTTAGGTGTAGGGAGATGTTTTAGGATATTAGAACCTCCTTTAGAGGCCTACACTCCTGCCGTGGATCTTATTTTCTTCTAAGTTTCTTCGGTGTTTTCTTGTTGGTTTGTTTTTTCCTGCCAGAGAAAGTGTTTCCATGATGGAACTGTTCCTTTTTTCCTCCTCTCTTTTGTGCTTTCTTGCTCTCTTCTTTTCCATAATGTTATTTTCCCCAGTTACACAGTCTTGCTCATTAATCTCAGGGTTGGGAAGAACTTAGAGGTTCTAGACCAATGTTCACCCATCAACAAATCTTCATAATTGACCTTACAGATTGTTGGAATATTTACCAATGGGGAATTATTTCATAAGCAACCCAAATATGGTTGCTATAAAATTCTTCATTATTTGTTCCAGAGTCATCTATCAGAAATCCTTCCTTCCTTCTTCCCTTCCCTCCTCCCTCTCTTCCTCCCTCCCTTCCTTCCTTCCTTCCTTCCATCCATCCACGCATCCATATAATTTTCTGCCTTCTATAGTTAAAACAAGAGTGTGAAATGTCAGCCCTTGAAGTGTTTGAAAGTAGTTTTTAAACACCAACCCCTGTTCCTACTAAATCCCCTTTTTAACTGAACAGATTCATTTCCTGAAATTGTTTTTCACATGTCACTGTTACCAAATGCTTCTTCTAATTCTTTTTCTTTGATCCTGTTCCTTATCTCAAAATCACACATAAAGCATAACACTTGGTCTGGGGTCTCAGCAGTATGGGGTAAAGCAAGCATACTGTATTTCCTTCTGTGTGTTGATTTCTAGACTGTTTGATTCTATCCTGGTGCTGATTCAAACTAATACCATTGGATATTAAACTTTCTAAATCTTTGGTATTCATTTGTATTTTGGTTAGGTCATCTCCTAATATGAAGAATTGATTATTTGACCTTAACAGGATGACTATATTATTCCTATTAAATTTCATCATGCTTTGAGTTTCTTTTCTTATTTTTGACAGTTTTCAGTGTATTACTTTATTGTTAATCTGTGATTTTGTTTATATCTTTATCCATAGTCACTGGTAAACTTTTGAATAGGGCCTGGTTGAGAACTGAGTTAGTTATAAATCATTCCAGTGTAATGGCTATAACTATTATCTATATGCTGATGATTGGAAACCTGTTCCTAAGCTTCAAATTTATATATTCTGCTGAGAACTTTGACATCTCAAACTTTATACATACAAAACCTAGCTCTTGATTTCTACCACTGGTCATTCTCATCACATAGTTGGACAAACTCAAAGCCTATGAGTCAACTTGCATTCTTCCATTTTCCTCATTGCCTCTTTCCCCATCAAGCCAGTTAGTTTTACCTCCAAACCCAATGCTTTCACCTTCTTTAATTTTTATTTCCTCTGCCTGGTCTAAATTAAGATCTCAACCTGAATCATCTCAGTAGGTTCCATGTTTGACTCTGCTTCCATTCTTCTCCCAGAAATTATTTTCTCCACACAACAGCCAAAGAATATATATATATATATATATTTGTTAAACTGTTATATGATATAATACACATGTATCATATATATACATATCAAATATATATATATATATATACACATATCAAAGTGAGCAAATTATAAGCATCAGCTCAACTTATCACAAGGAAAACACACCTATAACCTCCACTCAGATCAATAAATAGAAGATTACCAGACCTCAGAATCTGTCGCATGCCAGTCTCTGTATCACCCTCGTCTCTTCCCACAAAGTAACTATGATCCTGTACTCTAGCATGATGTATTAGAATTGCTTGTTTTAAATTTTGCATAAAGGGCATCATATATAATACCTTCTAAAAATTTAACTCATTTCATTAAACACAACTGTGAGACACATACATTTGTATAGAGGAATAGTTATGTCATTTTCATTTCATTTCCCTTCATTGCTGTGTGGTGTTTCATTGTATGAATAAACCACAATTCATTTATCTACTCTAATGTTGGTGGGTTTGTGGGTTGTTTCCTTTGAGGGGTTGCTATGAATAATACGGCTACGAGCATTTCTGAATATGTCCTTGGTGCAGATATATTCATGTTTCTGTTGGGTTTGTATCTAAGAGAATATTCACTGAGTTAAAGTGTAAATACATATTCAATTATAGTAGATATTTCTATTTTATAAAGTGATTATACTAATTTACACTTTCACTAGCAGTGAGTGAAAATTCCAGTTGCTCCACATCCTTACCTTGAATTTACTAATTCAGTAAGAATATAGGAAAATATTAAGGTTGGCAATGTTAAGAGTGAAAGGTGACAGACCCCTGCTGTCTTTTTAAAATCAGGAGGTGGTTGAAAAGCAAAATTGAGTGCTGGTTTGAGATTACTATTTTTTCCAAAAGGTGGATCACTGGAAAACACACTCATAACACAAAAGGGTCCACATAATCAACCTAGCTCTTTGGGGAATAGAAAATGCATTCTTATTCACTCTACTCGCTTCCTGGGAAGGGATATATCAAGTGTTACAGGATATATCTTGCTTTTAGAAGCTGTCTTGTAAAATATCTAATTATGAGTGAGTGGATTTTTTTTCTGAATATGGTGATGTATTCAGTATCACATTCTTCATTTACATGCTGAAACTTCTCTAATCCTCTTATCTTTGCTGTCCCTTTTAGCTTAACTGCATGCAACTTTAAATATATATACATAAATGTATATATATGTAAATATGTGTAAATTTTTAATACATTTCAAGATCTATAGTTTTGATATCTAGCAATGACAGTTGAGAAGTACTGCTCTAATTCCTTGATGATTCTGATTAACCTTCATGGTATAAAGCCAATGTTAACATCTCAGGTCCAAACTAAAACATTTCTGGGAGTGCAAGGAGGGCACTGTTGATAATTACATTATGATAACCAGTGAAGACAGAGACTGTCCTGGGCAAATTAAAGCCTATTGCCATTGAGCTTGACAACAGTCTTCAGACCATTTTCCCCCATTTCCAGGGTTATTGATGGCAGACACTGTAATTGGGGATGCCTTACAGTGATTGGAGTTGTTCAGGAGGTTGGGGAAAAGAGAATTTTCCCCGAAGGTATCATGTAATAGAAAAAACATGAGTTTAAGGTTAAGTTTTAATTCTTTTCTACAAGTCATTAGCTTTGTAACTTTGGTTGTTACTTGACCTTATTCTTGAGTTCTTCATTGTAAAATGGTAATGACATAAGCATGAAACAAAATGTCTGAGAAAGTGTTAAATTCTGCCATTATCAGAAAAGATACTTAATACATTTTAGTCTCCTCAGAGGGTCAATGCTTGCAGAAAACAAGGTAACCAAAGGGAAGGGAGGTGCCCTCCCTTATACTGAAAAAGGTTCAATTCTCTCAACCAGCTCATAATTCTTAATATTGTATATGTCTTTTATATTTTTCTTCAAATACATTTTACATTTGCTGCCAAGAACTGTCCTTTGAGTTAGACAAGACAATTGTTATTTTATCCACATTAGAGACAAAGAAACTGAGGCTCAAAGAAGTTTATAGAGTTAACAGAGTTTTCATTGTTATTAAATATTAGGTCTGGTACATTAACTCAAGTTTCTTGAGTTTTGGCCCAGGACTTTTTCTAACATGTCCAGGTTCTTCCTGTTTCTTTCAAGGGAATGGATGGGGAATTAATTAACTCTGATCCTTAAGCTTGAGATAGGTAGAACATTGATTTGAAAAAAACCTATCAATAAGATATTTAAGGTGTGTTTGCTTTTAGGGTACACTCTGCTTTATTTTTTGACACAAGTGAGGTGTCAATTATAGTTCTGGAAGCAGCTAAAGAATAAAATCACTAACCTCATAATCTGCATATGTATTATATATTTTATGGTTATTCTAAAACAAAGGTTCAATTTTACAGTGACTTTTCCCTGAATACTAGAAATGCCCCAGATAGCTTTCCTTCAACCCCCTATTCAGTTAGGAGCATTATGCCATGGGAGGGCTGATAGTACATCCAAAATGAAATTGATAATTTCAATCTGTGAAAAAAAGCACATAAATTATTTTGAAGGCAAATGGAAAGGAAATTGTGGGCCAACTATTGTTGAGAATTATTTTCCACCGCCTTCTTCAATTGATAGCATGAGGAAGCTAGTATTAATCCTAAAATATTTGGAGCTTAAAAGTTAAGACTTTGCTAGTTCTTCAACAACAAAGGAAAGAAGGGAAAACAGGTAGACAATGTTCCAAGTCAATGGGAGTGGCTCATGCCTTTCCAAAGGGGGATGGGCCTGTGGACTGACCCTGAGCACTGGCAAGGGAAAGGGCCACCCACATGGCTTCAGGTTTGGCCCAAATAGCTCTGAAGTGCCTCAGAAAGCACCGTACCAAAAGAGTAGAAAGAAATAAATGTACTTTGATGTCTTTGGGAGAATGGTCTAAATGGAAGATGGAACCACATGGAAAAAATTTGGGATATTTTTGGGTTTCTTTTTTTTAAAGTAACAGCTTTATTGAGCTATAATTCACATACCATACAATTTACAAATTTAAAATGCACAATTCAGTGGTTTTTGGTGTATCCACAGAGTTGTGCAATCATCTCCACAATCAATCTTAGAACATTTTCCTCACCCTCAAAAGAATACACATTAGCTATTATCTCCTAATCCCTCCACTCCCCTCCCACTTATCCCCCCCAACCCTAGGCAACCTCTGATCTACTTTTCATCTCTGTAGATTTGCCTGTCTTGAGCATTTCATATAAATGAATGCATGCAATATCTGGTCTTTTGTGACTGCTTCTGTCTCTCAGCACATATTTCTTTTTCTTTATACTTACTTTTTAAATTTTATTTTTTATTTAAATTCAAGTAGCCAACATATATTACATCATTAGTTTTTGATGTAGTGTTCAGTGATTCATTAGTTGTGTATAACACCCAGTGTTCATCATATCACATGCCCACCTTAATGTCCATTACCCAGTTACCCCATCCCCTCACCCACCTCCCTTTCCACAACCCTTAGTTTGTTTCCCAGAGTCAAGAGTGTCTCCTGGTTTATCTCCCCCTCTGATTTCTTCCCATTCAGTTTTCCCTCCCTTCCCCTATGATCCTCTGAACAATTCCTTATATTCCACACATGAGTGACACCATATGATAATTGTCTTTCTCTGATTGACTTATTTCACTTAGCATAGTAGTCTTTGGTTCCATCCATGTCGATGTTTTCAGATGGCTGAGTAATATTCCACTGTATGTATGAACCACATCTTCTTTATCCATTCATCTGTTGAAGGACATCTTGGCTCCTTCCCCAGTTTGGTTATTGTGAACATTGCTGCTATGAACCTTGGGGTTCATGTGCCCCTTTTTTCACTACATTTGTATCTTTGGGGTAAATACTCAGTAGTGCAATTGCTGGGTCATAGGGTAGCTCTATTTTCAACTTTTTGAAGAACCTCCATACTGTTTTCCAGAGTGGCTGTATCAGCTTGCATTCCAACCAACAGTGTAAGAGGGTTCCCCTTTCTTCACATCCTTGCCAACATTTGTCGTTCCCTGTCTTGCTAATTTTAGCCATTCTGATTGGTGGGAGGTGGTATCTCATTGTGGTTTTGATTTGTATTTCCCTGATGACAAGTGATGTGGATCATTTTTTCATGTCAGCAAAATATTTCTAAGGTTATCAGTGTTGCATCCTATATCAGTACTTCATTCCTTTTGAGGGATGAATAATATTTCCTTTTAGTAATGTTATTTATCCATTAGTTGATGGACTTTTAGGTTGTTTCTACTTTTTGGTTATAATGAATAATGCTCCTGTGAACATTTGTGTATAGGTTTTTTTATAGAGACATGTTTTCATTTCTCTTGAATATATACCTAGGGGTGGAATTGCTGGGTCATATTGTACTTCTATGTTTAGTCTTTTTAGGAGCTGCCAAACTGTTTCCCAAGGTGGCTGCACCATTTTTTACTTCTACCAGCTGTGTATGAGGGTTCCAGTTTCTCCATATTCTCATCATTGCTTATTATTATTTATTTTTTTGAATATAGTCATATGAGTAGATGGTAAGTGGTATTTCATTTGGGATACTATAACAAAATACCACAGACTGGGTGGCTTATAAAAACAAATGTTTATTTCTCACAGTTCTGGAGTCTGGGAAGTCCAGGATCATGGTACCAGCAGATTCAGTGTTTGGTGAAGGCTTCGTGGTTCATAGCATAAAAAATGTATTACCTCAAAATCATATCTGTAGATATTATAGTGGAAGTCACATGGAATAATTGTTTCAAGAAAATAAAGGACCAAGCCAAATTTTTGACAATTAAAGAGAAGCTTGTCATGTATTTGCTCATACATTAATAAAATAGGTGATGATAGTATCAGATTGATGTGATATTTTTATTCCATTGGCTACATTTAAAACAATAATGTTAGTATTTATAATATTTTGGAAATTACATTCTTTGGAGTTATTTAAACTGTAGTAAAGAAGACTTTTTATATATCAACCTGGAAATTTACAAAGCAGTATATACTTTTTTCAAACTTTTTTCAGGAGGTATTGAGCAAAAAAAAAATAAGTGAAGAACATTGCTATGGATCAAGGAAGGATATTTTCCAATTGCACAGGCTTTGCTTTTATAACTTACTTTCCCCTCTGATGCTATCCATTACATTAATTTTGATTCTGATTTTATCTGAAAAGCCTAGTGTTGGGGGAGGGTGGGAAAGCAAATGAACAGCAGCTGTCCAGCCTCTGAGCACATTCTGCTTCTGGAATTCATCCCAGAAGATGCTCCTGAAAGATTCCAGTGAGATGTGAACCAAGCCTGCTTTTCAAGACCTTCAGAGAAGGCTTTTGATCTTTCCCCTCAGAGTGATTATCATCATTATTTAGGATTTGTTTGTTGGTTTGGTTTTTGGTCAATATATTAAAAGAATTTAAAAATACTTTCCAGTTAAAAGAAAAACCTAGTTATGTTTAAATTATGGTAGGTAAAATTTCAGTAAAGTGATTACATTTAAATATTATAAGAGTGTTACAAGTTGGTAAGTATATTGCAATGTTTGATTTGGCAGTGAGAAGTAAAGCTTTAACTGAGGGTAAGATTTTCATCTTTTCAAGCCAAATATGGTCAATTTTTAACTCTTGACAATGTCCATCCATATATAGGTTTCTGTTTATAGTGTGACTTGGATTTATCACTCATACAATCTTCCATGTTGCAGAATGGGTTTTCCCTGCCTTTGAACTTCTTGTGGTTTGGCACTTATCCTGGCTCCCTCTGAGGTCCAAGCTCATAAAAAATTAAGCTAATAGGAGGAGATCTTTGGTAAAATGGATACAGGGAATCTGTGTGCATTCAGGATCTTGTGAGGAAATGGGCAGGGTCATTAAGGAGAGTGTAATAAGAGACTTTTTCCAAGGGTATGAGGTGGATAAGGGGGACCACTACCTACAGTGGGCGCTGTTGCCAAATACAGCCCTGAGGGGTAGGGAGAAAGGGTTAGTGACCAGAACCCAGAAGCCACCTGATAGTGTGGACTTTGAAAGACAGATACAGCTATTGGCGGGTTTGGGGGGAATAAAACCCAGGTGCATTCTCCTCCCATCCTTTGATCTTCTGCAGGTACCTCTAACTGGCCAAACTGAGCTAGAAGACAAAAGACAGGGGCACCCTAGATGCAGTCCACAAGACCAGCTCTCTGGGACACAGGCCAGAGAGAGGAGAGAATAGGGGAGAATAGAGAGCATATTTGAAGAGCACGTTGAGAATATCCAGCATGCTGAGAAAAATAATACAATAGTGCTGTATGAGGTTGTCAGAGCAAGAGAAAGTTTTGTCTTGTAGCTCAATTGCTTATAGATTTCTAGAAGAATTGAGGGATGTGATGAACTGAATGTTTGTGTTTTCCTTCAAAATTCTTGTTGAAGGCCTAACCTCCAAAGTGATGGTATTAGGAGATAGTGCCTTTGGTAGGTAATTGGATTTAGATGACGTCGTGAGGGTGGAGCTCCCCTGATGGCATTAGTGCCCTTATAAAAAGAGGAAGAAACTCCAAGAAGAGGCACCTCTGCTACATGAGGGTACAGTGAGAAGGCAGCTATCTGTAAGCCAAGAAGAGTGCCTTTGTCATGAACTTGACCATGCTAGAACTCTATTCGTGGGCTTCCCAGCCTCTAAAACCGTGAGAAAAATAAATGTCTATTGTTAAGGCTCCCCAGTCTATGGTGTTTTGTTATGGTAGCCCAAACTGACTAAGACGAAGTGTGCATAGGTCCTAAAGTACTGTCCTCTACACAACACATACACATTTCGTATCTGGGAACCAGTACCCTGGGAAGTTATAGGGGCAATAAAAACTTTTAAGGCAGAAAGAGTATGAACTGATAAGAGGATTGATAAAGGAAATGAACTAGTTGATTTCATTCTCTGGGGACTCTGCTATTATCACTGAATAGCAGAATTCCTTTCTTGTAATGGATTTTTCCTCTCCATCTTTTCAAACATTAATGACACAGCTAAGAAATTATTTATGTATATGTATGTATATTTGTGTGTGTTTACACATACGTACATACATATATGCATATATATTATATGTTATATAAACGCTGTTCTGAATATTGGTTGTTAATTTTAATTTAAAAAGATAGGTTTTATTTCAGTGTTTAGAAAGAGATCCTATATCTATATGACTTCCAAGTTTTATGCCATAGTGTCAAAACTATATAATTCAAAACTATATTTAACTTGTTTGATTCAGAACGTGTATAATTCCATAGACTTTTAACACTATTCTAGCATTTAAACATTTACAAATAGCTAATTTTAAAAGAAATAAAAAGTATGGAAATGTGATTTCTATAGATATCCTTTAAATAGGATCAGTGATTTTATGATAAATTTATTTGTTCTTGAATAAATATATATTACTTTCTAACATTTTCTTCAGAAGAAAGTGATTTAAAATAAGTGAAAGAAACTGAGTGTTAAGAAGCCTCTTCAGTTATATAAATATTGGCATATTCTCTCTCCATAGAAGGAAAGAGAAATAAATGGTATATTTGTGAGGACCTATATTCCAGGCCTCTTGTCCAGGGGGAGGCAGTAAATAATTGTGGCACTGAGGCAAGATATGGTTGAGAATCAGGAGCATTAACTGTTTGGACAATTGGTGGAAGAGTTAGTTAAAGCAGAGTATCTCCTAAAATTTTCACTTTTCAGAAGAGAGCGTACATATTGAGGGAAATACCTTTCCAGTCTTATTTCAAACAAAGCTTGTAACCTGGAAGTAGGGGGGACCTTAACTCACATCTTGGGATCATGAAGGCAAAGCAACTGTTTACTTGGAAGGCAGATTACAGGAAGAAGCTAAGTATGACTAACTGAATAGAAATAGCTAGACACAATGAAATGTCATAGTTGGAGTGGAAAAGAGGAGACATCTAAATAAACCAGTGTTCATTCCACATTGAACTATGGTACTAAGCAAGCATGTCTGCCTTAAATGGAACAAAAGAAGGCATAATTAAAGAGAAATGAAGCGTTAGAAAGGCTAGAGACAAAAACAAAATGAAGCTTGAGAAAATGGTTAGGGGCAAAATAAAAATGTAGTGAAGGGCATGGATGGCTTAAAGCTCAATTTGATGCAAGATGATCAACAAAAGTGAAATTATCTGCCTTCTAGAGGGAGAATGTGGGCCAGTTAACCATTGCTAGAAGGGAGGCTAAATTGCCAGGATTATCTTACTTCAGTCCTATTTGTCAAGGAGGAAAAAAAAAAAGGTAAGAAGCTGTTGAAGCTCTTAATAAATGAAGAGAAAGTATGATTGTGAAAGTAGGAGTTTGCAAAATGATTTATTCTTTTTTGAGTTATAATTACATGTGATAAGATGCACAGATCTCAAGTGTGGAGTTTGATGGATCCTGACATATGTGTACACCTGGGTAACCATCACCCTAATCAAGATTAAGAACATTGCTATTATTCTAGAATGTTCCTCCGTGCCCTTTTTCAGTTAATCTCTATTCATTACCTCCCTGCTGAGGAAATGACAGTTCCAATTTCTATCACCATAGATTAGTTTGGCTGATTCTTTTTTTTTTTTTTTTTAGTTTGTCCAATTCTTGAACCTATATAAATGGAATCCTATTAGCATGTACTCTTTCTGTATGGCTTCTTTTGCTCAACATATTTTGGAGAGCTATCCATGGTGTTATAAGAAGAGCTGTGTTTGAGTCCTAGCTCAAACACTCTAATTCTGTGAGTGCCACACAGAATTCAAGCTCCACAAGGGCAGGGATTTTTTTATCTATTTTGTATGTCCCATCCCCAGTGGCTAGAATAGAACCTGATACATGGTAAGTGCTCCACTTCTCAAGTATGACATGAAAATAAAGGTAGTAATCTTTTATTATATTCAAAGGGATTTGTGGGGCAGAAGTAAGGAAAAATATCTTAAATTGCTTTGTAAGCTCTATAGCACTTTCTAAAGGTTATCTTTTATTACAAACAAGCCATGAATTCCTTGAAGACAGCAACCTTACTGATCTTGGAATTTTTCACATCTAACGAAGTGTTAAATATACAGCGTGAAGTCATTAATGTTCCTTGAATAGATTTCAGTTTGTTCTGAGAATCTCAAGTTAGTGTGCACAGCTTTGCGGGGCAAGTAAATAGAATCAGTGTTCTCTGAGTATCTACTCTACACACTTTTTAATGTGAAGGTACTTCATGTGTGCTAATTGCTTGTGTTGCCTGTGTCATAATTACTTGGTAATAAGAAACTCTGAGAGTTCACACTGGGCTAATGTTGGGCCCACTAGACTGGGAGGAGCTCAGAGAAATAAGCTGGCTGTGGAGCTGGAGATGCATCAGATCGAGTCCTCTGAGGAACAGACACCAAAATGGGATTATATAAGGGATATGCAGGAGATTTCTTGGGGGAACACTTTGTGGGAGGAAAAGGGAAAGAAGCCTGTAGGTGGTGGGGAGAATTGTCAGATCACAGTGCAATGTGAAAGAGGAAAGGAAGAGTTGGTTAGGAAGAGGCTGAGACTGCAGCAAAGTTATAAGAAATTTGGGGCTGGCCTCAGCATTCCCATGCTCAGTTATTGGCTGTGGACAACCAGTGAGAAAGTGTGGTAACAGCAGGAACAGGGTATGGATCGAGAGAGCAGCAGCTAGGGCCACTTATCAATTATGCTCCTCATGACAGGAGATCTGAGTGGTGCATTTTGGTGTGGATGGGATTAGAGGCAGTATTCCAAATTACATTGTCAATGGGATGAGGCAAACCTGGTTTAATCTAGCCAGCTGATCCTGAGAAGTGGGTAGAGAAACAGTAAATTAGTAAGGAAGAATGGTAATCTAAAAGCATGTGTCAAGGAGGAGCCAGTCTTCTGGGGTTGAAATAAGTGAAATGGAGAATGATAGGTAGAGACACTTGTATGGTTCAATTAACTTCACTCATAAGGTTCAATTAACTTAATTGAACAATGGGTACAGAATATACTTAATTATACAGATGTTGAATCTTTAGATTCTTTTCAGTGTGGCAATGTACACTTAAGAATGGTTGATGGAATGTGCTGTGTCAGAATTTAGAGAAAAGACATCAAGGAGAATTAAAAGAACAGATCACAAATCTACCTAGTAGTGTGAGAAAAGAGCTAGGTGGAGGCTTGGCTAATAAAATTCTGAAAATTGAAGGGACTGTTTTGTCCTTCCTTTCTATTTTTTGAAAGACCTGTTAGCATTCACTTGTGTTTACTCAGTTATATTTTCTAAAAATTAATACATATCTTATATATTTTGTTGACATATATGCATATCCTACACCACCCCTGCGCCCCCCCCTCCCCGCCAAAGAGTATCTTGAAACTATTTGCAAACTCAGCTTTGATCACATAACCTTGTGGCAATTATATAATCTAGGGTTGTGATAAATGATTTTTTAAAAATTGAAGTATAGTTGACACAAAATATTACATTGGTTCAGGGGTACAGCATAGTGATTTGACATTGTGATAAATGATTTTATAAGACAAATTCATCCCCTAGAATAGGGGATTTTCTATTTGTTCTGGTCTCCTAGATCTTCTGTGATCTTAGGATAATTGTGTGATGACTTTTCTTGCCATTACCTGATATTACCAATTAAAAAAAATTTTTTTAATGTGAATATACTAAGCTTACATTTAGGAGAAAATATATTATCATAAATTTCCATTTTCTTGATTTATTTAAATCTGTGTGTGAATAAATGGGAGTTACTATTTACCAAATCATGACTAACATTAATAGAAGAAGGTTTATTAAGAATCTTCTTAGGAATTGTAAATTTTTTTATAAGCAGTATAAGTGCTTTGCCAAATAGATGTTATATATTCTTCATATTTTACATAGCATGATAGATTTTGGTATTTACCTACTTTAATTATTGGCATTACTATAAGGTAAATACCAACATATTTAACACATACCTAGCACATTCTAACATATTTTCCACAATTTTGTTGTCCTTTAACTTATGCATTCTGTAACTCATTATAATCACTGTATTAAAATATTTTGTTAAGCATCTAAATTGCTTACTATGTCTTAAAATGGTAATTTTAAGGGTATTTTAGAATCTTTGGGATTTTGACAATGTTAAGGGATTTAAAAGAGAAAATACATTATGAAATGTAAAATATGTAAGGCACCATTTTGATGGCCTCTGAAATTTCAGTGAGTGTTTAATGCCCTATAAAAGGGTGTTTTTCACTATTTGGGTTGGTATACAAGTATTCTGGAATATAAAACATCCATAGCCCCCCTCCCACTTCCCAGTCAACACACATACACACACACACACACACACACACACACACACACACACACACACATCAGTGTGTCTCTAATCTGTTGTACGCATGGAGCTTCTGTTTTGCTGCCAAACTCTGAGTTTTACTGTAGGAAGGTATCATAGGAAATGGGGGAAGCAGGTAGATGGAAGGGAGGGCATGGCGTATGTTCCTAGCCTGGCTCTTTGGACTGGAATGGGGCCCTTGGGATTAGATTTAAAGAAAACTGTTCTTCAAAGACCTTGTAAAATTCTATAACTATTGGAGCTATTTTGGGACCCATTCTTGACTCTTTATGGATTCCAGTCCTGCTCTGACATCCCTAAGTTTAATGGCTTTGAGAGCTTCAGGATTCAGCACACTTCACATAGATTTTGGGTTGATGGGCACCATCA
This sequence comes from Ursus maritimus, assembly GCF_017311325.1. Taxonomy (NCBI): domain Eukaryota; kingdom Metazoa; phylum Chordata; class Mammalia; order Carnivora; family Ursidae; genus Ursus; species Ursus maritimus. Next base: position 32,794,435 of record NW_024425563.1, read on the forward strand.
GTGGAGACAATTATAGGTTTCTTCAGTGAGACTCAGTGAAATGAGGGAGAGAGGATAGTGGATGCCATTAGGTGACTGTAGCTAGAGAAGAGTGTTCAAATGCAAATATTGATGGCAACCATTTGGAGCATTAGAAATAATTGGAGAACACTTTGAATAGGTTAGCATTCAATTTGGTTATGTATATATGTACAGATACACACTGGTGAAACAAAGTGATAATTTGTTTGTGTTAAGAAAAGCCTTATGTGTGTGTGTGTGTGTGTGTGTGTGTGTGTGTGTTTAAAACCTACACATTATGAATTTCTTTAGCATAATAAATTTATTATAAAAGGACTTTTAAGTTCATTAAATTAATTTTAAATGGTTCTATTTGTTGCCTAGGATGTATGGGACTTTTGAGCTTAGTCAGAGGTGACTGTCCACAACCAGTTCTAACATGACAGTGAATGTCTTTGTTGAAACATTCAAGTTGCAATTATAACACATTGCTTCAGGTAGCAATTTCAGAAAGAAGTTGCCATATAAACTCCACTTAGTCTGAGGCTATACTCATTGTGTAGTCCCACCCAGGAATAAATCCTATACCAGCACTCTGTTAAAAAACAGTGTCAAAGACCAGCTCTAATTTCCCATAGTAAACAATTAGACAACAGAATAAAATAATGAAATAGATGTATTTAGTGATTGGGGAAGCAGCATGAAACTGTGATTCTTGAGAGAAAGAATGTAACTATGAACCCTGCAATCTTCCTGGCTTTCTGCCTAGAGTCAATTTCTAACCCTGGGCACAGAAAGGAAAACCCCATCAAATTCTGGAGGCCTACTGACTTGAGAAGATGAAGATCTGAGTCTGGGGAGACCAAGGCAGCTGGAAGCTAAAGGCTGGAGTTTTGGAAAGGCGGATACACTATACAAAAGAGCTCCATAAATCTGCATGGGGTCTCTCTAGTCTTTGTTTAGTACTAGGCTGCCTGTGTATGGAACAAAACTTCACAAAGATGGACAAAGAATCACCATGGAACTGTAAATGCAAATATTCCCAAAGGTCAGGAAGGGCAGGAAGATGCTTGAACTCTGACCATCCATAATGGAGAATTCTGATTGGTTATCTGGGAAATTTGATGGAGACTCCAGGTGTCCTTGGACTCAGAAGTAGGAGTGAACTAACATTGGAGTGAAGGCTATTGTAGACCCACCCTAACAAAATGTAAAAATAGGCTTCAAAGTGATGAAATGGATCTGCAAGTTATTTAACTCTATAAAGGAAGCAAACAACATCCAAACACTTAAGAACATAACATTCACAGCACCCAGCATCCAACAAAAAATTAATAAGCCAAGAAGAAGGAAAATGTGAACTGTAACCAGGAAACAAATTAGTCAATAGAAAAAGCACAAAAATAACACGAGTTGTTTGAATTAGCAGACAAAAATGTTAAAAACATGAACATAGTAGGGAGAGAAATGTAAACTATTAAAAAGGACCAAATAGAATTTATAGGAATAAAAATACTATATACGAAAAAAAGAAATGATGGCCCCAATTTTTCCAAGTTTGATGAAAGTTATAAACCCACAGATCCCTAGAACACAATGAACCCAAAGCAGGCTGAACACACACATGCTAACACAGATACATCAAAGTATACCATAATCAAATTTGTGAAAACCACTGCAAAAGAATATTTGAAAAGAAAAGAAAGGAAAAAGGCACATTATTTATAGAGGAACAAAGTTAAAATTACAGCAGATTTCTCATTTCATAATGTAAGTGGACAGTGGAATGACATTTTTAAAGTACTGAAAGGAAAAAGAAGCCATCAATCTAAAAGTCAATGAACATCAACATTGCTTCCCCAAATAAAGCCAAATGAAGACATTTTTCAGAAAAAAAATCGAAAAAAATTGTTTTAAAAAAACCTAAACCCCAAGAAAAGTTGAAATTCTTTAGGTGGAGATGAAGTGAGACCAGATGGAAATGTGAATCAATACAAAGGAATGAAAAGCACTGGTAATTCTAAATCTATGGTTAAATATAAAGACGAGTCCCCTTAATTTTTAGTTCTTTTTTGAAAGTATGTAATTGCTTAGAGTAAAAATAATGCAATGTATTTTGAGAGTTTGTAACATATGTAGAAGTAAAATGTTAATAGCACAAAGGAGAGGAGGGAGAAGTAAAAAAAGATATACAAATGACAAACACATGAAAATATGCTCAACATTTTTAGTCATTAGGGAAATGCAAATTAAAACCACCGTGGGGGGCCTGGGTGGCACAGGTGTTGGACTCTTGGTTTGGCTCAGGTCATGATCTCAGAGATCGAGAGCCCTGTGTCACACTGTGAGCTCAGTGCAGAATCTAGTTGAGATTCTCTCCCTCTCCTTCTATCCCTCCTGCTCATGATCTTTCTCTCTCTCGACCTCAAATAAACAAATAAATCTTAAAAAAAAAACCACTGAATTACCACCACACATCTACCAGATAATTTAGTTTTATTTTATTACTTTTTAAAAAAGATTTTATTTACTTATTTGAGAGAAAGAGAGAGAGAGACTGATCGAGAGATAAAAAGAGAGCACGAATGGGGGCAGGGGCAAGGGAGAAGCAGACTCCCCAGTGAGCAGAGAGCCCTATGTGGGGCTCAATTCCAGGATCCCAAGCTCATGAACTGAGCCGAAGGCAGATACATAATGGACTGAGCCACCCAGGCGCCCCCCAGATTGTCTAATTTTAAAAAGACTGACCATACCAAGTATTGGCCAGGATGTAGAACAATTAGCACTATCATACATTGATTTTGACCCTATAAATGGTATAGTTTGAGAGTTTCTTTTAAAGTTAAACATATACCGGGGCACCTGGGTGACTTAGTGAGTTAAGTGTCTGACTCTTGATTTCAATTCAGATCATGATTTCTGGGTCACGAGATAGAGACCACCATCCGGCTCCACACTCAGTGGGGAGTATGCTTCTTTTCCTCGCCCTCTGCTCCCGCCCCACCACGGCATGACCCCCCTTCTCTCTCTCTCTAATAAATAAGTAAATATTTGAAAATAAAGTAAAATGTAAACCTACAATGGGATTTAAAAATCCCACCCCTCTGTTTTTACCTGAGAAGTGAAAAGTTAAGTTCACATAGACTTATACATGAATCTTTATTACAACTTTATTTATAGCAGCCAGAAACTGGAAATAGCCTGGGTGTCCATCAAGAGGTGATGGATACACAAATGATGGTAAATGTATAACAGAGAATATTACCAGTAAAAAGGAATGAAATACTGGTGCATGCAGCAACATAGATAAAGCTCAAAACTATTACAGTGAGTACAAGGAACCAGATTCCAAGGAGTATATACTTCATGATTCCATTTATATGAAACTACAGAGAAGACAACATTTATTTAGAGTGACAGAATAAAGATCAATGGTTACCAGGGAACAAGGCACATGGGGCAAGGGTATTTATTGACTTAGAAGGGACACTAGGTACTTTAGAGGCCATGGACGTATACTGTATTCTGACTGCAGTGGTTATATGGTATATATACTTGTAAAAACTCATTGAAATGTATACGTAAAATGGTTATGTTTTACATATGTAAATTATACCTCAATAAAGTTGATTAAAAAATCTGTCATCACTAGAACAGAAAGGAAACTAATTGTATTTGTGTGAAGAGTGGACACATTTTGTAGAGTCCTTTGTCCCTTAAAGTCCTGCTTTAAGCTTGTTTACTGCAAGAAACAGAATACAAAAATATATAACTATAGCAAGAAAGTAACTGAATTCATTTGCTAGTTTGTATCCTTGATCTTATATATGCTCTTAGTGCTTGTTTCTGGTTCAAAATGAAAGTATCTTTGAATTATTTTGGCATCATCATTCTTGCTCATCTTAGAAACAAGTCCGGTCTCTTGCAGTCTGTGACAACTTAAGTGTCCACTGCCACTTAAAACAATTGTTCTGTGAAATAAATATAATAGGGGCTCCTGGGTGGCTCAATTGGTTGAACATCTGACTCTTGATTCCGGCTCAGGTCATGATCTCGAGGTTGTGGGATCGAGCTCCGACTTGAGCTTTGTGCTCAGTTCAGAGTCTGCTTCAGATTCTCTCTCAATCATTCTCTCTCTCAAATTAATAAATAAAATCTTTAAAAAAATGGAATAAAAGTAGTGTATGAACATAACATAGATGTAGCGGAATAAGTAATAAAATCATAGAATGGTAAGCATCTAGAAATTTTCCCAATATCTGAAGCCAAGGAAGATGAAATTACTGCCTAACACCACAAAACTAGTGAGTGGTAAACTCTTGACTTTTAACTGAATTTCTGCTTTTAATTGATTTCGAATTTTAAAATAGAGTCCTTTTTTCTTGCTTTTTGTTACTCTGTCCTTGTTCATTCTGCGTTATATCTCCCTAGATGGGGCTTTTTGCTTTTCTCAGGCTTGTTTTTCCTGTTCCCATCTCTGTGCCTTTGCTTATATTACTCCCTCATCTGGAATGTCCTTTTGATTTTCAGCAAATACAAATGGTCAAGGAAATTGCCATGATGTTAGAGTATTGCAATATGTTTCTGTTTCTTAAGAAAATTATAATAATATACTTAATAAAATACACTCACCTGTATCATTTTTACTGCAATCTTTATGTCCATTATTCATGTCATGGACTGAATTATGTTCTTCCAAACTGTATAGTTTGGGTCAAAGCCCTTTCCTTCCAGTTGATTATTTTTGGAGATAGGACTTTGAAAGAATTGATTAAGGTTAAACGAAGTTGTAAGGGTGGGGCCCTAATCCAACTGGACTGGCGTCCTTAGAAGAAGCGGAAGAGACACCAGGAATGCACATGCACAGAGAAAAGGTCATGTAAGGACACTGTAGGAAGGCAGCCATTCATAAGCCAAGGAGGGAGTCCTCAGGAGAGGACAATCCTGCCAGGACTTTGATCTTTGACTTTCAGACTTCAGATCTGTGAGAAAATAGATGTCTGTCCAGTCTGTGGTATTTTGCTACAGTGGTCCTACCAGAATAATACAGCTCCCTTTGAATACTTTCTTAGGTCCACCTACTCCACGGAAGTATTTCTAACCCATAGTTAGTGTTTCCTCTATCCTTAGTATCTGTTTTGTACTTTATTATGTTTTATTTGCTTTAGTTTTTTTATAGACAGTTATATCATAAGCTATATATAAAATAATGCTTTTAGAAAATTCATTATTTAGTGCTTATGGGTACTTTTATAGCAAACTAGAATTATTTGTTGGTTTGACCCGAGGCCTACAAGGCCTGATTATAGGCATTTCTCTATGATTATAAGAAAAATGCCCTTAAATTGAATAGCCATCTTTGAATTGTACAATTGATTTGCTTATCAAAAACTCATCCTCAGTTAATACTTTTTTAAAAAGATTGATTTATTTATTAGAGAGAGAGAGAGAGCATGAGCAGGAGGAGGGGCAGAGGGAGAGAATCTCAAGCCAACTCCCTGCTAAGTGCAAGGAGCCCCATACGGGGCTTGATCCCATGACCCTGAGATCATGACCTGAGCCGAAATCAAGAGTTGGACGCTCAACCGACTAAGCCACCCAGGCAACCGTCATCTTTGAATTTTGAGTCAATCTTGCATTCCCTGGAATAAACCCCACTTGGTCATAATGTAATAACTTTATTATATTTTGCTGTATCTGATTGGCTCATATTTACTAAAAATTTTTGCCTCTCATTCAGGAAGGATGATATTCTATTAATTCTGTTGAGGTTGAGATTTCACAGTTTACCGTGGTATCCTCTATCTCATTTTGCCTAATCCAAATGCTGATCTGTACCATATTCTCCCATTTTCTGTTCCAATTTATAGCTTTACTGGAGATTCTATGTCTCTCCCCTTCTTGCCCACCCAGTGTTTATGCTGGGATGTTGCTTTTTATTGATTTTTCTTTCCTTATTACAGGAAAAATTGAAAAAAATTTTGCAGAAAATCCTCAGTGTCTATCAATGTATTTGCTCAAAGTTTGCAATGAGAATGAAGATCTTCACTTTCAAATCATTCTCTGTAACTTTGATCGACGATTTCTTTAGATATATTTCTTTAGATATCTATAATAACTTTCATATAAAGTACCAGATATTTTCTTTTCTTTTTTTTCATACAAGATATTTTAATTTGGATTGTTGCACAAATACCTTCACCGTTTTCCTCCCTTTCCTCACCCAATCATCTTTTCCAGTATTTTCTGCTTTTGGCAACTCCATACATTTTATCACCCAAATCAGAGAATGTGGTTCTTCCTCTTTGTCATTCTCTATTTTTGATCTGTAGCCAAATATTGCGAACTCTATACCTTAAGAATTCCTCAGTACTACCTCCTTTTCTGTATCCTATTACTGCCTAGATGCTCACCATATCTCTCCTGGATCACAGAAACTGTACTCTAACTGGCTTCTGTTGCCATTGCCAGCCTGTCCTTTACATTGCTACTAGCTTGACTGTTCTGAAAAATAAATTTACCTTTTCTGCTTAAAAATTATTTAATGTCTCCTTTTTTGTCTTTAGCTCATGAACTAATTAATGCAGTTCCCCAATTCTTCAAGATCTGTTCCCTATTAAAGAAATGTCCAGAATGGGTTTGAGCTGAAAATGAATTCCACGTAACTTAGCAAGGTGAAAAACTATCACAACTTCTGTGCAATAACCCTAGTCAACATTTCCCCAATGATAACATAAGAATTAAACACTTAATTTAACACAGCTAAGATGATGGGAGCTGTCTTATTCCCAGTATTGTATGGACCAGTAGTTACATATTCAATTAAAAAAATTGTCAAGTTATTCACATTTATTTGGCTCTAAATCAATTTTAATTTGTGGGAGGTGAAAAGGCCCATGACCCTAATGGAAAACTCATCTTAATCCTATTCATATGGAAAATTAGGCTGCATTTGGTGAAAAGACAATGATTGACATTAAACATTTTAGCTCAAATGTCTCTTCATTCCTAATTCTTTACCCTAGTTCTAAAGTGAAAAATTATCCATTCTTTTCTTGTGCTCTGAAAGCACCTTTAAGCTCATACTGCCTTGCTTTGCAGTTGGTATTGAATGTTGAAGTTTTTAAGACAAGAACATAATAATATCTCGTGTGGAGTCTGGCTCAAAGATGTGACATAATAAATATGAATCAAATTATACCAAGATGAAAATCTAAGAATATAGACACAGAGCTATTACAAACATGAATCTTATACAAAGCCAGCTTTGGAAACTCTGGTTTTTCTCTTCCTCTCTGCCCCGCAAATCCAGAGTTTCATGGAAATGCAAATGTAGGAACATAAAAAACAGCTTCTTATATTTGTATTAGTTAGACTTTGGTACTTGTTTGTATTTAAATAATTTTTTGCTGAAGTTTTATGGTGTAAAGCTCATGTCTTGCCAACAAGGCCAATACATCTTTTGGTTTTCTATCCCCTTACGCTTCAGGTATTTGATTTTGGTATGCTATTATTTTTTATTATTTGTCATTATTGACTTTATTTTTGATGAGAGAAAATATTTTGTTTTTCCTTATTTTTTATTTTGTCTTACAATAACTGTATGAAGTAAATTAAATCAAGGTTTTAAATATGGTTGGAGAAAAATTTTATTGAGAAATTTGGAGTATGTTTTGCATATGGTCAACATATTTAAAAATTTCATTTGCTTTTTACTTTAATCTTGGATATAAGAAAGGCATCATAAAAGCAGAATCTTAGCAGATGCATGATCTTCACATGTGGTTCATGAGCACAGATTACTAATGACTAATGCCAACTTGTTTATTGTTTCCATCCCTTGTGGAAACTTTGATGAATAGAAAGTTAGATCATGAGCAAATTGTAGCTTTCCCCGAAAAAGTAATTTGTATCATGGTACAAAAAATAAATATGCAAATTTATTTAAGGCATAACGCTATATTAGATTTATTTTGAAACTTTTTCTATCTACACCAAAATCCTCTTTGATAAATTTGGTTGTTAAAACCAGTAAAAATGGAACCCCTAGCATATATCATTCTGGCATATTAATCCACGGTATAAGCAAACAAATTAAGTAGGTTTATATCCAATATTGGGATGAAACTACAAGATTTAAAATATCTGGTAAATGTAGAGAACATAGACACTTCTGTCATATTTGGGAAATTGTGGTTTTGTATCTTTTGTTTTTTCGGATACACTTACTAGTTGGATGATTTGGGACAAGTCTCTACGTTGTCTCCGAGCCTGTATTTTTAACTGTGACATGGAAAAACATGTCTGCCTCACCTACCTTAGTTAATCCAGTAAATATTTCTTAAGCTCCTATTATGGGGCATAATGCCTGTTCTAGACATTTATGTTACATAACAGAAGAGACAGAAATAAGTAAGAAGATACACAATAACCACAATAAATCAATGAACCATATAGCAAGTTAGAAGATGGGATGTGGAAAATATAAAGCTGGGTAAAGGCAGAAAGTTTCTGGTGGGAGGGATGGGTTCATTGCTATTTAAAATAGAATCGTCAGGGTAGGCTCCATTGAGAAGGTGGCTTCTGAGCAAAGACTCAAGATACATAAAGGAGTCAGGCACCAAGGAGAATTCCAGCCTTAGGGATTCACTAGGGCAAAGGCCCAAGGCATGTTTGGTGAGTTGACAGACAGCAAGGAGGCCAGTGTGACTAAAACTGAGTGAGTGGAAAAGTAGTAGAAATCAGAAAGGTAAGGAGGACAAGGGTGAAGGTTGATCATGTAAAGTCTTGTAAGCCATGGTAAGCAGTTTGCTTTGTTGCTGGGGGAGATGAGAAGAGTTATGAGGGTTTGATGAGGAGTGATATGATTTGAATTAGGTTTTAAAAGTACCACTCTAACTACTATCTTGAGAGTATATTCAAGAAAAAAAGAGTACGAGAAAGGAGATCTTTATGAAGCTGTAGAGGGGATCTGAGAAAGATGATGTTAGCCAATGCACCGGGCTGCTGGGACTGGAGGTGGTGTGAAGCGCTTGATTTGTAGATGTCTTTTGAGGCAGAGCAAACAGCATCTCCCGATAGATTGGTTGTGGGATGTGAGAAGTGAGTAGTCAGGGTTGCTCAAATAATTTGACCTGAGGAATTGGAAGGATGGAGTTGACATCAACCCACATAAGGAACCTGCAGTCTACTAGAGTAAATTTTGAGGAGGAACATCGGAAATTCATTTTGGTAACATTAAGATTGAGATGTCTATGTGACATCTAATTTAGAATAATCTAAATTATGCTATAGTTGAAACTAAATCTTAAAAATGTCAGTGGCTTAACATATCAAAAGGTTACTTCTCACTCATGTTATACATAAGACATGCTTTACACCCACAGACAAAGGGACCAAAGTTGATGGAAAGGCTGCCTTATTGTAACTGCTTTTACAAACATCTGGCTTCCAGGATCATGAAACAGGGGAAGAGAAGAACTAGGGAGTTAATCTTGGCTCTTAATATATCTGCCCAAAAGTGACACCACTCACTTTCTCCTACAACCCATTGACTAAACCTAGTCATATGGCACCATCTAATTGTAAGAGGGTGGGAAATATGGACTTTGATATATGAGCAGGCATTCAGGTGAGAGGTCTGTGCTGTGATATGAATTTGAGAGTGATTTGTCATGTGAATAATATTTAAATCCACAGGGGATTGTGAAATCACCAGGGATAGAACTAAGTTAGAGGAGAGACGAGAAAGAAGGATTGAGCTCTGGGGTTCTCCAATGTTTATAGGTCTGAGGGTGGAAGAAAAAAAGCTAAGGAGACTGACAAGGACCATATAATGAGGTAGGAGGAAAGCCAGGAGCATAGGGTGTCCTGAAATTCAAGTGAAGAAACGGTATCAAAGAAAATAGAGTGATGAACTATGACAGAACTACTGATATTTCCAGTAAGATGAGAACTGAGAATTGACCATTGCATTGACAAGGTGGAGCTCATTGGTGTCCTCCATATTTTGAAGGTCTGATAGCAACCTGTTGGAGTGCATCTAAGGGAGAGTTGGAGGAGAGGAATTGGAGATTGTAAGGTGAGGCAACTCTTTTTGAGAAAATATAATATAAAGGGTGAAATAAATGGAGTGTCAGCTAAAGAAAGAAGAGAGATGAAAAACAAGTTTTTTTTTTAAAAAAAGATTTTATTTATTTGAGAGAGACAGCAGGAGGGAGAGGGAGAGAGAATCTGAAGCAGACCCAAGCTGTGCCAGATCCCGTTGCAAGACCCAATCCTACAAAGCGAGATCACTGCCTGAGCCCAAACCAAGAGTTGGAAGCTTAACAGACTGAACCACCCAGACACCCCCAAACAAAATTTTTTTAAATGAGAAAAATAATAACCCATGTGTATGCTAATAGATGAATAGGGAAACACTGATGCAGGAGACAAGGGTAAAAGTTGCTGAAGTCATGTTCTTAAGCAAGGGGGAGTAGATATGTCTACTGCAAGTGGAAGAATTGATTAGCTAGGGACAAGTAGGAAGGCAAAATAGAAGAATGAGATGTGGTGATGGGAGTCTCTGTAAAGCTTGTGTGCAAGTGTCTATGGAAATTGTGCCTTGGATTTGGCATGAACACCAAATGAAACAAACGCAAAATAACAGAGGAATGTAAGTTATTATTAATCGACTATTAGCTTCTAATAGCTTGGCATTGGTAAAAACTTCCAAGAAGGAGTCCAACAGGAATACAGCAGTCCAGGCTCACTTGGAAGAAGATGGAGCCTGTGTAGAGGCTGTTGGCAGTACTAGAGTCTGATGCAGGCTTTCTAGAAATCATCTTTGCAGAGATGATGTTCGCTAGAGAAACAAGGGGAGACTGAGGATTATCCTAAATTATTCCTATAGAAAGATGAATTAGGAATTGAATGGGTAGAGACTCATACTTCTGTTCGTAGCTTGTGTTTATATAGTTGTGTTAGCTCATAAATTAATCTATAGCCAAGAGTTACTGTATTAACTCAGTTGCATGGGCCTAATTTGTATGTGTCACACGTAAGCAAGCAGAAGCCATTCACAAGGGGTCAATGCTTTGGGACTCAGAAGGCCACATTTAGAAGAAACGTACCTTCTAAACGGTATCATTTGTATGTTTACTTGAAAACATTTATGTTCTGTTCTACAATAGTAATTAATACCTTCCTAATATGGGATAAAATGAACTCTCTCAGGCTCAGAGTGCTATCCAGGAACCTGACAGACTGTTGACACTTCTGTTGCCTTAGTCATTATCATTTCCTTTTGGGACAAAACTAAACAATGCAGAAATTCATTCTAGTGTGTGTGTGTGTGTGTGTGTGTGTGTGTGTGTGTGTGTGTGTGTGTGTTTCTTATAAATTCAAATTGGCAATAATTAACCAATTAATTCCATGAATCATTAGAACTTTTCTAACTTTTTGGACCTATAAAAACTCTTTTCTCTTGAATTAGTTGATGTTATATCATGAAGCTGCCACGGTCTGGAAAATCAGACTCTTTTCCTGCTATAGTTCTAAAGATTTTCCAAGATTACTAGTAATCATAGAATTATCCAGAGCCTTCCTACACTGCAGAGGTTTGTGTCCAGAGGAGTGAAGTGAAGGATTTTAGAGGCCATGAGGTAGCCCACTGCCATCTGTATTGCCCAAAGAAGGGAAAGACTGTGCACTAGAGTTGCCAGGGAAGCCTCTCTCCGGTTTTGTCAGAGAGTCTTTTATGAAAAACACAATTAATTCATTCTTCCACTCCAGTACTTTTAACAGGATAACAGTTGACAAACTGCCAGGCTTTATTAGCCAAAACAGAAACAGACATCACTATGTCATAACAGTCCTAAACAGGAGCTTCTATGTTTTCTATTGCAGCACTGAATGATTCTGCATTTTTGATGCATTTGCCTTACATACCCACCTTGCTTATGAGGCTTAAATTGATATAGTGAACATATGGAGATTTTCAAAACATTTTATTTTTTCTTACATACATTTGAATTCTTGTAAACATGCCCATTTAAAAAAAACATATAGAAGAGTTTATAATTAAAAGCCATTGGCCCTACTCATCTTCTCCTACATGTAATTCTGTACCCCAGAGGCAACAGTTTTCTCTTTTAAGTGTTTCCATCTAAAACTTCTTTGCTAGTTAACTTTATATATCTCTATGTTATGTATACTATGACACTGTTTCTTAATTTTCTACAGACATTGTTCACCAACTTTCTTTTAGATCCAGATTTAGATCAGTTATCTCCTCCACACCCTTGGCACCACCACCATCACCACCTTCCAGTTATTTACGGCACTATTTTATGACTTCTATTTGTTATCGTTATTTGTGATTCTCCTGATTACAGACAGTATCTCCATAACTCCTCACTTCATAAAACGACATCGATGCTCCCAGTCTGCGTTTAAACTCTCCTCCTTGTTTCCATCTCCCAAATTATATTGTTTGTACGTCCGTTTATAGTGTCAAGTTGAAAAGCATTTCCATTGTGTTCTGTACTCACAGTTAACACGTTCTGATGTATATACAAGTTGACTCTAAAGTTGAAAATTGACGTATTCTGGGCTGTGACTTTTTTTTTTCCCTGGCCAACTTCAGTAGTTATCCTATATCATTCTACTTTTTATCTCCTGCAATTTCATTGAATTATTATTATTATTAATATTATTATTTTTACACTGATGGTTCATCTTTGGTTCTCTTTTGTTGTAGTTTTATGCCATCTTTATTTCTTTACTTTTGATAAAATCTAGAGAAGGAAAGAGGATAAAAAAGTATCTCAGTACACATTATCTTTCTCTGGAAGCTCCTTTTTAAATTGGATCCCCCACTCCCTCCTCAATACATATGTAACAAAAGAAAAGTGTTGTACCAACAATAATCTAACTAGACTCATGTTTTGAGTAATCCACTATCGGATTTCCATTTTATACATACTGTCATTTTACTTCTGCAGTTTAACATTTCATTATTGCTTTCAATTTAGGAAGGAAAACGTTCTAATCCAAAACACCCTGACACGGCAAATGAGAAAGGCAAACACACTCTGGAAAATGGAAAGAAACATGTAAAAACTAACCATTGATTTTAATTGTCTTTTTATGCTGACATTCTTAAAAATATATCAAAAAATGTTTTCTTTTAAAGTTTTGGCATGATATCTTGATTCCTTATTTAGTTTCCTACAATTACAGTTTATACTATGCCTGGCAGGCAGTTGCCCGTTTTGATATCTTCATCTGCACTGCAGGATGAGATAGTAACATACTTTCCTCTTTCCTCTGCCTTCTGTAAAGCCTGGTTTACGTTTTAATAATTCCTTGGAACAAGTTACTGTACAATATAAACATATATTCCTGTTTATTCAGAGTGACAATTTTGTTATTGCTGTATTATGAAAACAATTGTGTTTCTAAATAAAACATACTCATAAATTAAAACCAAGAGATCAGCTTAACTACAATATGTACACAATCTAAGGTCCCAAGAATTTTGTCTCACAAAGTCATCTTGCCTGAAACAGTTGTCTACAATAAAGGCAATGTCTGCATGATTCTTATTTTAAGTATGTCAAATTAATGTCTCCCTGTTTTCTTATTATTTCCTGAAAGTACACTTTTTGGGGGGGCTATTTTCTTTACCACTTTGTGAGGCTTGAGGAATGTCTTGATGTGCCAGCGGGACAGACTACTTTGTCCTGGACTGAAGGTGGTCTTGTGAAAAGCTGACTTCAGAAAAAGAGAGGTGTGTGGCTTAGTGGTGAGGGCCTGGCTGGAGGCCAGGTAGTGGGTGCAAGTGCTGGCTCATCTTCTTACTGACTACGTGACCTTAGACATTTGACTTACTCTTTCAAAGCTTATGAATGGGAAAAACAATAGTATTTACCTTAGATAGAGGCTAAGAGGCTAATATAAAGCAATTCATGTAAAACATGGCAAAATGCCCACACTTACAAAATACTCATTAAATGTTAGTTATTTTTATTCTTATTATCTTGACTTGTTAATTATTCAAAAGTATTAATTCTGTTGGAGCACATAGAAATATCTACACACATAAATTTTTCCTTAAGTTTTTGAGGACCTAAAATACATTCTGAAGGATAGCTTTCTAATGGGAAAAGGATAGGAACTTCTCTTTCACATTATGAGCATGATTCAAATTTTGGGAATTGCTTGCACATTGGGCAGATAGAAGTATTAAGCCAACCTTAATCTTTCCTCCACTTATGAGGTCAAGTTTGTATATAGTTTATTTATATTTAAATCCCTGTTTTTTATTAAGGTGCTTTCAGTGGTTTACAATGGAAATTAGTTTCATAAAACCTATTTCACTTTCACTTGACATAGCAAACAAATCCCTAAATTTCTAAGGAGAAGTTTGTGAGTCTCTAACTAGGTAAAGGAGAGAAGATGAACCCCGGGGTAATGGTGGGGGTCTGAGGGGAAATACTAAAGACTCGTTTAAATTCTGGCTATACCACTAAATTTGTGATTTAAGTCAAGACACTTTATTCATTCATCATTTTATGCATATTTATCCTGTACAATGTTCCAGAAACTAGAATAGAGACAAATAAAATTCCTTTCCTTAGGAAATACAGTTTAGTTTGGAAAGCATACTGAGTACAATACAACATATATGACAATACATACACAGTGTGACAATACATACACCACCAAATGACATGTATGCATATATGATGTGTGTGATGGTATGTGGTATAATGTATATAATACTATTAAATCTATCTTACCATATTTTATTACTTTTTATCATTTATTTTTTTAATAATATTTTTTATTATGTTATGTTAGTCACCATACAGTACATCCCTAGTTTTTAATGTAAAGTTCCATGATTCATTACTTGCGTATAACACCCAGTGCACCATGCAATACATGCCCTCCTTAATACCCATCACCAGCCTCTCCCATTCCCCACCACCCTCCCCTCTGAAGCCTTCAGTTTGTTTCCCAGAGTCCACAGTCTGTCATGGTTCATTCCCCCCTCTGTTTACCTGCCCCCCTTCTTCTTCCTTTCTTCTCCTACCGATCTTCCTATTTCTTATGTTCCATAAATGAGTGAAACATATGATAATTGTCTTTCTCTGCTTGACTTATTTCCTTAGCATTATCTCCTCCAGTCCCTTCCATTTTGCAGCAAATGTTGAGAAATCGTTCTTTTTGATGGCTGAGTAATATTCCATTGCATATATGGACCACATCTTCTTAATCCAGTCATCTGTTGAAGGGCATTTCGGCTCCTTCCACGATTTAGCTATTGTGGACAATGCTGCTATGAACATTGGGGTGCATATGGCCCTTCTCTTCCCTACGTCTGTATCTTTGGGGTAAATACCCAGTAGTGCAATTGCTGGATCATAGGGCAACTCAATTTTTAACTTTTTAAGGGACCTCCACACTGTTTTCCAGAGTGGCTGTACCAACTTGCATTCCCACCAACAGTGTAAGAGGGATCCCCTTTCTCCACATCCTCTCCAACATTTGTTGTTTCCTGCCTTGTCAATTTTTGCCATTCTAACTGGCGTAAGGTGGTATCTCAGTGTGATTTTGATTTAAATTTCCCTGATGGCTAATGATTTTGAATATTTTTTCATGTGTCTGTTAGCTATTTGTATGTCTTCATTGGAAAAGTGTCTGTTCATATCTTCTGCCCATTTTTTGATTTGATTATTTGTTTCTTGTGTATTGAGTTTAAGAAGTTCTTTGTAGATCTTGGATACCAGTCTTTTATCTGTAGTGTCATTTGCAAATATATTCTCCCATTCCGTGGGCTGCCTCTTAGTTTTTCTGACTGTTTCCTTGGCTGTGCAGAAACTTTTAATCTTGATGAAGTCCCATAAATTCATTTTATCTTTTGTTTCTCTTGCCTTTGGGGATGTATCATGAAAAAGGTTGCTTTGGCCGATGTCGTAGAGGTTGCTGCCTATGTTCTCCTCTAGAATTTTGATGGATTCCTGTCTCACATCGAGGTCTTTCATCCATTTGGAGTTTATTTTTGTGTATGGTGTGAGATAGTGGTCAAGTTTCATTCTCTTGCATGTAGCTGTCCAATTTTCCCAGCACCATTTATTGAAGAGACTGTCTTTTTCCCACCGGATGTTTTTTCCTGCTTTATCAAATATTAGTTGCCCAAAGAGCCGAGGGTCCATTTCTGGGCTCTCTATTCTGTTCCATTGGTCTATGTGTCTGTTTTTGTGCCAGTACCATGCTGTCTTTGTGATCACAGCTTTGTAGTACAGCTTGAAATCCGGCATTGTGATGCCCCCAGCTTTGTTCTTCTTTTTCAACAAGTCCTTGGCGATTCGGGGCCTTTTCTGGTTCCATACAAATTTAAGGGCTGTTTGTTCCAGTTCTTTGAAAAATGTCATTGGTATTTTGATCGGGATCGCATTGAAAGTGTAGATTGCTCTGGGTAGCATGGACATTTTAACTATGTTTATTCTTCCGATCCATGAGCATGGAATATTTTTCCATCTTTTTGTGTCTTCTTCAATGTCTTTCAAGAGTGATTTGTAGTTTCTAGAATATAGATCCTTTACATCTCTGGTTAAGTTAATTCCGAGATAACGTATGATTTTTGGTGCTATTGTAAATGAGATGGATTCCCTAATTTCTCTTTCTTCGGTCTCATTGTTCGTGTATAGAAATGCAACTGATTTCTGAGTATTGATTTTGTATCCCGCCACATTACTGAACTGTTCCATAACTTCTAGTAGTTTGGGGGTGGATTCTTTTGGGTTTTCCATATAGAGTATCATGTCATCTGTGAAGAGCGACAGTTTGACTTCTTCTTTGCTGATTTGGATGCATTTTATCCCTTTTTGTTGTCTGATTGCTGTTGCAAGGACTTCTAGTACTATGTTGAATAATAATGGTGAGAGTGGGCATCCTTGTCATGTTCCTGATCTTAAGGGAAAGGCTTCCAGCTTTTCCCCACTGAGAAGGATATTTGCTGTAGGCTTTTCATAGATGGTTTTTATGAAATTGAGGAATGTACCCTCTATCCCTACACTCTGAAGGGTTTTAATCAGGAAAGGATGCTGTATTTTGTCAAATGCTTTTTCTGCATCTATTGAGATAATCATACGGTTCTTGACTCTTTTCTTGTTGATAGGATCTATCACACTGATTGATTTGTGAATGTCGAACCACCCTTGCATCCCAGGGGTGAATCCCACTTGGTCATGATGGATAATCCTTTTAATGTACTGTTGGAATATCATTTACTTTTTTTGTGTGTGTGTGTGTGTATTCTGCTTGATATTTGCTAAGTTTCTGGAGTCTTTAAATTTATATCTTTGAGTTAAAAACAGAACTACTTTATGATTCAGTAATCATATTACTGCATATGTATCTAAATACAAAAACACTGATCCAAAGGGGTACATGCACTCCTATGTTTATAGCAGCATTATTTACAATAACCAAGATATGGAAACAGTCCAAGTATCCATCAATTGATGAATGGATAAAGAAGATGTGGGATACACACACACACACACACACACACACACACACACACACACAATGGAATATTATTCAGCCATAAAAAGATTGAAATTTTGCCATTTGCAATGGCATGGATGGAGCTAGAGTATAATGCTAAGTGAGATAAGTTAATCAGAGAAAGGCAAATACCATACAATTTCACTCATGTGGAACTTAAGAAACAAAACAAACGAGCAAAGGGAAATTGAGAGAGAAAGAGACAAATTGAGGAACAGACTCTTAACTATAGAGAACCAATTGATGGTTACTAGAAGGGAGGTGGGTGGAGGGATGGGTGGAATAGGTGATGGGGATTAAGGAGTGCACTTTTGATGTGCACTGGGTGATGTGTGAAATTGTTGAATTACTATCTTGTACATCTGAAATTAATATTACAATGTATGTTAATTGACTGAAATTAAAATAAGAACTTAAAAAGCAAAAAAATTTATATATTTGATAAAATTTGGGAAATTTTCAGTCATTATTTCTTTAAATATTTTTTTCTGCCCCATTATCTCTCTCCCCTCCCTTCTGGGATTGCCAATATATGTATACATGTATGTACATATATACATGCATATGTATCAAAGAAATCTTCTGCTGTTCTCCCACAGATATTCAAGACTCTGTTAAATTTTCAAAGTATTTTTCTTTTTTCTTCTTTTTTCTATTATTTTATATTAAAGTTCACTGACATCTATTTAAATTATTAAAATATTTATTAAAATATTAAATAAAAATATTAAAATATTTAAAATATTAAATATTGAAGTTCATTTGTCATCTTTATTTTTATTTATTTATTTATTTTTAAAGATTTTATTTTTATTTATTTATTTGACAGAGATAGAGACAGCCAGCGAGAGAGGGAACACAAGCAGGGGGAGTGGGAGAGGAAGAAGCAGGCTCATAGCGGAGGAGCCTGATGTGGGGCTCGATCCCGTAACGCCGGGATCACTCCCTGAGCCGAAGGCAGACGCTTAACCGCTGTGCCACCCAGGCGCCCCTCATTTGTCATCTTTAATTTGCTCATAAACTGATATATTGAAGTTTTATTTTACATATGTAGTTTTTACTTCTAGAGTTTCCATTTGGTACTTTTTTATAGTTTCTATTTCTCTGCTGAGATTTATTACATTTGTTCATTCATCATGAGCATATTTTCTGTTGTTTAGCATAGTTATAATATCTGCTTTAAAATACTTTTCTGCTAACTCCAAAGTCTGGGTCATCTCAGGATTTCTTTCCATTGATTTCCTTTTTCTAAATATGAGTCATGCTTTTCTGCTTCTTATAATCTAGGAGTTTTTGATTACACTCTGGACTTTATGAATGATACGTTCTAGAGACTCTGAGATTCTCTTATATTCCTCAGAAGATTGTTCACTTTTGGTTTTAGCTGGCAATAAACTTGGCTAAATTTACCCTCTCATCTCTGTCTTTCCTATAATGCATAACAGCTAAAGTACCTATTTGGTTCTTTTTAGTCCCAACTGGGCTGTTTATAGTCTACCCTGAGTGTGTATAGTGCAGGGTTCACCAGAAATTTGGGTAGAGTTTATGCACAGCATTCGGAGCACTTCCTCTCTTGCTCTCTCCGTTTTGGGATTTACCACTCACTTTCCACCTGCTGTGGTCACCTGCACCCTGTTCTCTCATTCTTTACACCAGAAAGACTATTGGATTCTATCAGAGCTCTAGATACCAAGCGCTGAGCCAAACTGGGCCCTGTCCTGGGACAAAAGGCTGTAAGAAATGGGGAGCTCATTAGTGCTGATCCCTTCTCTGTGTAGATTCTTTCCCATATCCAGATCCTCCCTGCTTTGGCTTGTTTTCCAGTATTTTTAGGCAATTATTTTTTATATTTTGCCCAGAGGGAATAATTGTTAATCTGCAGGAAGATTGTCCAATAAGAGCTCTTCAGCCATTACCAGAAAGGGAATTCTTGATTTAGAAAATGTAACCATGCCAAGGTTTAGGGTTAGCTGATTTAAGCATAGATATAGATATAGATATAGATATAGATATAGATATAGATATAGATATAGATATAGATATATATCTATCTATTCTGGGTGTTGTAGTATGCTATAATTTAAGGATGATGCAAGGTACTTGAACTCACCCCTTTAAAGTTTATTTTTAGAGTAATGTAAAGTGATAAAAAGAGCAGTTCGTCTTAAATATATGACTTAAGTATGCTGTTTATCTGTGTCTGAATATAGGTGTGTTGTCCAAAATGGTAGTCATGCTACATGTGGCTACTTAAATTTAAAATAAAGTAAAATTGGGGCGCCTGGGTGGCTTAGTTGATTAACTCTTGATCTCAGCTCAGGTCTGAATCAGGGTAATCAATTCAGACTGCAAGTTGGGCTCCACACTGGGACTGGATCCTACTTAAAATTTTTTAAAAAAAAGATAAAGTAAAATAAATATTAAGTTCCTCACTTATACTACCCACATTCCAGTTACTCAGTAGCTACAACTGGCTGAGACTACTCTCTGGGATACAGAAGAATAGAATATTTCCATGATCAGGGAAAGTTCTACTAGACAACATTGTTCAACAGAATGCTTCTCTGTCAAGCAGACAAGTATACTTATTGGGAATTGCATGTGTTCAATTGGTCATCTGAAATCCACAGGGATAGAGGAGCCTGCGTGGCTCAGTCCGTGAAGCATCCAACTCTTGATTTCAGCTCAGGTCATGATCTCAGCATCATGAGATAAAACCCTGAGTTGGGCTCTGCCCTGAGTGTGGTGCCTGCTTAAGATTCTCTCTCTCCCTCTGCCCGTCTCCTGCTCTCTCACTCTCTCTTTCTCTCTCTCTCAAAAAAAAAAAAAAAAAAAAAAAAAAAAGGAAAAGAAGGAAAGAAAAAAACTAAATCCACAGATACAGAATTCATTACCAGCTAGAGCCATACCTCAATGGACACCGATGTTCACTCTTTTGTCACGCTGGCTATTTTTTCACTTTGTGGGTTGACAAACTACATACATCACTGCTTTGTTCCTTAAATATCTCTGTAGTCTTAAAAGCAGTGAGAGTTTGAATGATTTCTTCTTATTGAGGACTTAACTATGTTCTAGGCACTGTGCTCTGCACTTTATTTGCATTATCTCGTGAAATCATTACAGCAACTATATGTCGTAGATGCTCTTAGTATCCCCATTTTCTAAGTGGGGAAACCAAGACAGAGAGTTAGGTAACTTGCTCACAGACCTGTAATAAGTGAGGAGTGAAGCCAGGATTTAACTGTGGAAGAATAAGGGAAGTGGAAGAATATTTGATATTTTGATATTCCCTGTGGGAAACTGCCCAAATATTAAAACTTGAAGATAACACTGCTTTACTTTCATGAAAAGAAGTGCAGCACAAAAGAATTACACAGAAATTAGTCACATCTTTTTAGACTCATATCAAAAACTTGTTATGTATCATGCCTTAGTCAGTTACATAAATTCCTGATCTAGGAGTGTTTGTGGAAAAATATTTATACTGCCTTCCCTTTCACCTCTCTCAGATGCCAAACTTCCTTTCAAATTACAAGCCTTGAAATCACAGTACATTTTTCTGATTCTGACCCATATTACTCTCCAGACTCAGGGCCCCTCACCCTATTTTATACTCTTATAACAGTATAATTTTTTGTTTGTTTTTAATTTTCTACTTAAAGATGATTTACTTTTTAATACCTCATATTAAATATGCATTTTCATGTTTTAAACTTCTTTATCCTACATAAAAGAATTCCTTTGCTAAATTAATTTACTTTTATTTTGGAAGGTTTCATCTTTTTTATTAGTATGCATTGATTGTACTTTTTCACTGATTGCTTTTCCACCATTACCCCTTCTTGTACTCCTTAACATTCTATGAGAAAAGTTTCAATGGTTTTGAACTCTTAAATTTAACAATGAGGTAAAAGTTTCCTTTTCTAAGGAAGTGACCCATCCAAGAGAGGAAGCACTGTGGTCACAATGCTGAAGCTGGAGCACAGAACTGCTTTCTTGCTCTGTTTGTTATTTCTCAAATACTGTACCGTTTCTTGTTACCAGAAAATGTGACTTGGTGGTTCCAGCAGCTCAGGCCTCATCAACTGTCTTTAGAAACAGAATAGACTGAACTGACTGTCTAAATCTCCTTTAGCTCTATATTTGTTACAAAAGAGTAACATCTGTAAATAATATTTTGCCCAGCAAAGGAAAGCATGACCATTATTATTGTGACATACTTTTTCTTAGATGTGATTGGAAGAGTACTCTAAAGAGTATTTAGTAAAATCTAACACCAAAACCGTAAAAAACACCAAAAAAATCTGATTATCAAATAGAACAAAGATTTTACAGTGGTCTTTGGCCTCATGTAAATGAAGGGAACTTGTTCTCATCAAAACATTCCTTGCTTATTATATAGCCATCATATAAAAAAGAAAAAAAAAAGAAAAAAAAGTCTGCAGGGAGATCCAGTAAGTTTAAATTACTGAACTTTGTTTATTGTATTTAGAAACAAAAACAGGAGATCCCTCATAATTCCATCATACACCACAAGAACAATAGTTTTAGAAACATGCAAATTTCCCCTTTGATATTCAGCTGCAAGGAGATCTTTGAAAGAACTTTCCAGCCATACTTATTTTGGAGATGCAGCTGGATTATTAACCACATGTAGCAGAAACAGGAAGGCCTCATTTCCTTAACATTTTCCCACTCAGCTCTTCAAAGGGAGTGTGAAAATATTTTTATAAAAGAATGGGATTCCCTGGGTTTCCTAATAGTTGAAATTAGCTGCTCTTCATTAAAGTGTTACATTTTTCCCTCTGGGTGGAGCACCTGTGTTTTGGTAACTCAGTTTTTTTTTTAATAGACATTATGATTACTTGATGAATATAATTACTGTAGATTTTTGTGAATCTCATAGCAGATCAATGTATTACCTATTGAAATAATCAAGGGAAAAAGTCCCTTACACAGAAAATTGGAAGAATCAATCATTACTCTATTTACAAATGAATTTCTCCATCATGGTAGCATATCTAATTTAGGGTGATTTATGATTTACTTCTTTTTCTTTTACTTTGTATTTTAACTTTGTCAGTAATGAATATTTGTTGTGTGATAAAGGAGAAGAAAGAACAAGAAAATGAAGCATTTACTTATTCTATTTTACTCATGAGACAAGGAAGGCTAGATTTAACAACCTAAAGGACTTTAGTCTTCGGCATATCATTTTCTCTGATAGACGTATTTCACCATTGTTAGTACCATCTAGATAAGTGTTGTCCAACAGAACTTTGTGGTGATGGAGACATTCTGTGTCTATGCTGCCCATTACTCTAGCCACATGGCTAGTGGCTACTGAACACCTACCATATAGCTATCGTGACTGAGGAACTGAATCTTTAGTATAGCCAGGTATGGCTAATGGCTTCCATATTGGACAGTTCAGACTTAGATATATCCAAAACAAAAATCAGTCATAGGCATCTAAAAAGTATTGTAGCACTGTTTGTGATTACACAATCCTGCATCTATTTATACATAGTCATTTTGATATTTATTTTCTCTATAAATGATTATGTATGTCTATAAAATGGAAGTCTGTATTTATTAAAAGTAAACTAGAATCTTGTTATAAAACTATTAGTTATAGGAGAAAGTAGGAATGATACAGGTCAGTTGGGGCACCTGGCTGCTCAATTGGTAGAGTATGCGACTCTTAATCTTGGGTTCAAGCCCCATGTTGGAGGTAGAGTTTACTTAAAAAAAAAAAGAAGAGGGATAGGTACCAGACCAGCCTAAACAACCACGGAACCAGCCTGAGACGCAGGAAGACGCATCTGGATCTCTACAAATGAACATCTCC
Source organism: Ursus maritimus (assembly GCF_017311325.1). NCBI lineage: Eukaryota > Metazoa > Chordata > Mammalia > Carnivora > Ursidae > Ursus > Ursus maritimus. The sequence goes on from NW_024425563.1 coordinate 32,817,848, forward strand.
AGCGCTGAGTATTGAGGTACGAAGCGGGGAGCCATGAAACTGTGCACAGATATCGGAAGATAAACGGAAGGGGGAGAGGCAAAAGCGTGGGCCAGGAAGCCGGGAAAGCAGGCGCTGGCACCCAGCCACAGCAGAGGCGACTCAAGTGGGCGAAACGCCATAAGCAGCTAGGCCCTAGAACAAAATAGAGCAGGTGTGGCAGCGCCACTGGGCGCATCTCATGGAGGCACCGGGACTCCGATGGCTACCTGGATCAGGCTTCCGGGGCCGGGAGACATCAGGAGTGCGCCGCACAGGCGGCTTCCTAAGGCTCCGCGATCCAAAAGCTTTAAGGGAACAAAGGAGAAGCCAGCGCGATGAGCAGGGGCTGGGGCGCTAATTCATAAGGAAGCGCATCCAGAAAAATTTGAACACACTTTCTGGCACCAGAAACTGGAGGTAAAAATTTATTAAGGTGCATTATTTGAAGGCTTGGGGCACTTGGGAAAATAAAAGCTGTTTGACAGGAGGCTGAAATTTGGCACCTGCTGCTCACCGCTCATAGAGAAGGCACAGCCAGCCAGGAAAGCAAGAGAGCAAAAGCCAAAACCGGCTCAGAGTGCCCACTTCCCCCCCACTGGGGACGCGGAGACTCTCAAACAGGGCTGCCTGAGTATCGGCCAGCGGCAGGCCCTCCCCAGAACACAGAAGGCAGGCTGAAAAATCAAGAAGCCCACAACCCGAGGCGCCTGGGTGGCGCAGTCATTGAGCGCCTGTCTTCGGCTTAGGGCGTGATCCGGCATTCCGGAAGGAGTCCCTCATCGGGCTCCTCCGCTGGGAACCTGCTTCTTCTCTCCACTCCCTGCTTCTGTTCCCTCTCTCGCTGGTTGGCTCCATAAATAAATAAATAAAATCTTTAAAGAAGCCCACATCCCTAAGATCCCTGTAAAACAAGGGGCACGGCCTGGGACCCAGTCAATAATTTGGGCTCTGAAACCCGCAACCTCTCTTCATCAGAATGACAAGAAGGAGAAGCCCCCAGCGAGAAAGAACGTGATTCGGGCTCTGCTGCACAGAAATAATGAATATGGATGTAACAAATTATCAGAAATGGAATTCAGGCGCGATGGTCAAAATGATGGGTAGAATTGAAAAAACTATTAACGAAAAGAAGTTGCTGGTAGAATCCCTAAGGACAGAAATGAGAGCGAATCTGACAGAAATTAAAAATTCTGAGCCAAATGCAGGCAAAACTAGAGGCTCTGACGGCCAGGGTCGCAGAAGCAGAGGAGCGGGTTATGAATTGGAGGATGGGTTAATAGAGGAAAAAATGAAAATAGAAGATGGTCTTAAAAAAATCCACACCCACGAATGAGGTTACGGGGAGATTACTGACTCAATGAAACGATCCAGTGAGAATCATCGGCATCCCGAGGTGGAGAAAAACAGAGGTCTGGAAGAGATATTTGAACAAATTGTAGCTGAAAACTTCCCTAATCTGGCAAGAGAACAACATTCGTATCAAGAGGCAGAGAGGACCCCTCCAAAGCTCAACCATGACAAACCTCGCCGTCACGTCCAGGTGAATTGCAGAGAAATATTAGATGCAAGATACAGTATTGAAAGCGGCCAGGGCAAAGAAATTTCTCACGTCCAAGGCAAAAGCATCAGAATTACGTCAGACCTGTCTACACAGACCTGGAATGAGAGAAAGGGTTGGGGAGCATATTTAAAGCTCTTTCAGAGAAAAAAACATGCAGCCAAGGATCCTTATATCCAGCAAGACTGTCATTCAGAATTGATGGAGAAATAAAGACATTTCAGAATCGCCAGTCACTAACCAATTTTGTAACCACGAAACCAGCCCTACAGGAGATATTACGGGGTTCTATAAAAGTAAAGGCCCAAGAGTGATACAGAACAGAAAGTCACAGCCAATACAAACAAAGACTTTACTGGCAGCTGAGCAACATTAAAATCATATCTCTCAGTAATCAGTCTAATGTAAAATGGTTTGAACCATCCCAAAACGCCACAGGGTTGCAGATTGGATAAAAAATGACCCATCCATTTGCTGTCTACAAGAGACTCATTTCAAACCCAAAGATGCATTCAGACTGAAGTAAGGGGATGGAGTACCATCTTTCCGAAATGGACCTCAAAAGAAAGCTGGGGTAGCAATTCTCATATCAGATAAATTGGATTTTAAACTACAGACTATAGTTAGAGATGCAGAAGGGCACTATACTATTCTTAAGGGAAGTATTCAACAAGTGGATATGACAATTATAAATATATATGCCAACAGGGAAGGCAGCGACACAAAAGCCAACTCTTAACCGAGAATAAAGAGACATATAAATAAAAATACATTAATAGTAGGGGACCTCAACACTCCACTATCAGAAATAGAACACCCTGGCAAAAACTAAGCAAAGAATCAAAGGCTTTGAATGATACTGACGAGTTGGACCTCATAATATATATAGAACACTACACAGAACCAAAGAATACTCATTCTATTCTAATGCCCATGGAACATTCTCAAGAATAGACCATGTTCTGGGACACAAAACGGGTCTCAACCGATCCAAAAGATTGAAATTATCCCCTGCATATTCTCAGACCACAACGCTCTGAAGTGGAACTCAACCACAAGGAAAAATTTTGAAGAAACTCAAACACTTGGAGACTAAGAGCCATACTGCTCAGGAATGACTCGATAAACCAGGAAATCAAAAATCAAATTAAACAATTTATGGAGACAAATGAGAATGAAAATACAACAGTCCAAAACCTATGGGATACTGCAAAGGCAGTCCTAAGGGGAAATACATAGCCATCCAAGCCTCACTCAAAAGATAGAAAATCTAAAATGCAGTTTTTATATTCTCACCTCAAGAAGAGCTGGAACAGCAACAGAGGGACAGGCCTAATCCACGCACGAGGAAGCAGTTGACCAAAATTAGAGCAAATCAATCAAGCAGAAACCAGAGTACAGTAGAGCAGATCAACAGGACTAGAAGCTGGTTCTTTGAGAGAATCAATAAAATTGACAGACCACTGGCAAGACTTATCAAAAAAGAGGACCCAGATTATTAAAATTATGAATGAAAAAGGAGAGGTCACGCGAGCACCATTGAAATTGGAAGGATTATTAGAAATTTTTATCAACAGCTATATGCCAATAACCTAAGCAATCTGGAAGAGATGGAATCCTTCCTGGAAACCTATAAACTACCAAGATTGAAACCGAAAGAAATTGATTCCTTAAACAGGCCAATTAATTATGAAGAAATTGAGTCAGTGATAAACAACCTTCCAAATAACAAAACTCCAGGCCGGACGGTTTCCTGGGAATTCTACCAAACATTCAAAGAAGAAATAATACCTATTCTCCTAAAGCTATTTCAAAAAGAACAGAAGGAAAGCTACCAAACTCATTCTATGAGGCCAATATTACCTTGATCCCCAAACCAGGCAAAGACCCCTCAAAAGGAGAATTACAGACCGATTTCCCTAATGAATATGGACGCCAAAATCCTCAAGAAGATACTTGCTAATAGAATCCAACAGTACATTAAAGGATTATCCATCACGATCAAGTGGGATTCATACCTGGGATGCAAGCGTGGTTCAATATTCGCCAAATCAATCAGCGTGATAATCATATCAACAAGAAAAAGACTCAGGAACCATATGATCCTCTCATTCGATGCGAAAAAGCATTTGACAAAACAGCATCCTTTCCTGATTAAAACCCTTCAGAGTGTAAGAATAGAAGGTACATTTCTCAGTCTCATAAAAGCCATCTATGAAAAGCCTACTGCAAATATTATTCTCAATGGGGAAAAGCTGGAAGCCTTTCCTTAAGATCAGGAACTCGACAAGGATGCCCACTCTCGCCACTATTATTCAACATAGTACTAGAAGTCCTTGCAACAGCAATCAGGCGACAAAAAGGGATCAAGGTATTCAAATTGGCAAAGAAGAAGTCAAAATGTCTCTTTGCAGATGACATGATACTCTATATGGAAAACCCAAAAGAAGCCACTCCCAAACTATTAGAAGTTATAGAGCAATTCAGTAACGTGGCAGGATACAAAATCAATGCTCAGAAATCAGTTGCATTTCTATACACGAATAATGAGACCGAAGAAGAGAATGGGAATCCATCCATTTACAATAGCAAAACCATAAAATCGACCTTGGATAACTTAACCAGAGCGTAAAGGACCTATATTCTAGAAACTATAAATCACTCTTAAAAGACATTGAGGAAGACATAAAAAGATGGAAAGATATTCCATGCTCATGGATGGGAAGAATTAACATAGTTAAAATGTCCATGCTACCCAGAGCAATCTACACTTTCAATGCTATCCGATCAAAATACCAAGGACATTTTCAAAGAACTGGAACAAACAGTCCTTAAATTTGTATGGAAACAGAAAAAGGCCCGAATCTCCAAGGAACTGTTGAAAAGGAAAAACAAAGCTGGGGCATCACAATGCGGTTCGACTGTACTACAAAGCTGTGATCACAAAGACAGCATGGTACTGGCACAAAACAGACACATAGACCAATGGAACAGAATAAGACCAGAAATGGACCCTCGGCTTTTTGGGCAACTAATATTTGATAAAGCAGGAAAAACATCCGTTGGGAAAAAGACAGTCTCTTCAATAAATGGTGCTGGAAGAATTGGACAGCTACATTCAAGAGAATGAAACTTGACCACTATCCTCACCATACACAAAAATAAACTCCAAATGGATGCAAGACCTCGATGTGAGACGGAATCCATCAAAATTCTAGAGAGAGAACATAGGCAAACAACCTCTACGACATCGGCCAAAGCAACCTTTTTCATGACACATCCCCAAAGGCAAGAGAAACAAAAGATAAAATGAATTTATGGGACTTCATCAAGATTAAAAGTTTCTGCACAGCCAAGGAAACAGTCAGAAAAACTAGAGGCAGCCCACGAATGGGAGAATATATTTGCAAATGACACTACAGATAAAGGACTGGTATCCAAGATCTCAAAGAACTTCTCAAACTCAATACACGAGAAACAAATAAACAAATCAAAAAATGGGCAGAAGATATGAACGGACACTTTTCCAATGAAGACATACAAATGGCTAACAGACACATGAAAAATGTTCAAAATCATTAGCCATCAGGGAAATTCAAATCAAACCACACTGAGATACCACCTTACGCCAGTTAGAATGGCAAAAATAGACAAGGCAAGAAACAACAATTGTTGGAGAGGATGTGGAGAAAGGGGATCCCTCCTACATTGTTGGTGGGAATGCAAGTTGGTACAGCCACTCTGGAAAACAGTGTGGAGGTCCCTTAAAAAGTTAAAAATTGAGTTACCCTATGATCCAGCAATTGCACTACTGGGTATTTACCCCAAAGATACAGACGTAGTGAAGAAGGGCCATATGCACCCCAATGTTCATAGCAGCAATGTCCACAATAGCTAAATTGTGGAAGGAGCCGAATCTTCAACAGATGACTGGATTAAGAAGTTGTGTCTATCTCATTATGGAATATTACTCAGCTATCAGAAAGAAACGAGTTCTCAACATTTGCTACAACATGGACAGCACTGGAGGAGATAATGCTAAGTGAAATAAGTCAAGCAGAAGAACAACTATCATATAGATTTCTCTCATCTATGGAACATAAGAACTAGGATGATCGGTAGGGGAAGAAAGGGATAAAGAAAGGGGGGTAATCAGAAGGGGAATGAAACATGAGAGACTATGGACTATGAGAAACAAACTGAGGACTTCAGAGGGAGGGGGTGGGGGAATGGGGATAGACCGGTGATGGAGTAGTAAGGAGGGCACATATTGCATGGTGCACTGGGTGTTATACACAACTAATGAATCATCGAGCCTTACATCGGAAACCGGGGATGTACTGTATGGTGACTAACATAATATAATAAAAAATCATTTAAAAAAAAATAAATAAAATAAAATTAAAAAAAAAAAAAGAAGAATAATGTAGGTCAGAATTAAAAGTAAATACTACAACAATATAAAATCTTTAAGAGAGTCACAAGCCATTGTCCTTGATTCTAACAATTTAGAAAAGCTCAGGTGTATGTTAAAACATGTTAGACCCTCAACACTCTAGTAATGGGGGAAGGAAATAAGCTAGGAGTAAGCAAGACAGATATTGGTGAAACTTTCATCTGTGGGACCTGGCCCTACATGAATAGTGAGAGATACATAGCAAGAATGACCTTGATTTTAATGGGGGTCACTATGGAAAGAGGTATATGTAAGTGTAAGCTAGTATCATTAAAATAATTAGGCCTTTGAATTTATGAGTAGGGAACCTTTAGTCATATTCTTGTTTCTGGTAGGTGCAGGGGGTTTTTGTAAGCCATAAGACAAAGAATCAGAGAGAGATAGGCGTGAACATCTGGGAACGGCTCAAGACTTGAGGAGTAGACTAAGCTATGAATAGAATTCATGCTAGTCCCAAGGGCAATGGACATTGTGTCAGGACATATTTTGACATATTTGACCAATGGAGTGGTTTGCATTTTTTGGTGTTGAGAGGAGGGGGAATGGTAGTGATGGGAAGAGAAACAGCAGTCCAAATTGGTAATTGCTACCCTATTAATCATTTTTTTTAAGAAAGTAAGTTTCATGAAGAAAGAGACGATGTTTGTTTAATTCCGATGCAGAGCCTTGCATGTTGTTGGTACACTACAAATGTTCATTAGATGAATAAATAAAAAGACTTTTTAAAAGAAGTTGGGTGTCATGGAGAGGATGGCCTCCTGCACTGCTCTGGTTGTTGGACTAGCTGACCTTTAACATCTTCCAATTCTGAGATGACATGATTTCATGACTTGATATTTTAGTTCCAGCCAAAATGTCTGGATATGAAGCTAACATAATTTCTTAGGATTCTAAGCATTATTTGCTATAACAACATAGGTATTGTTTGATCTTTTAAAAATTAACATAACATGTTAGTCGACTTTAATAAAGCTCATGTTTTCAGGATCAAAGTGAATCAACAGGTTTTGGTGTTATGAAGTTCATTATTTTACTCTACTATTTTTCAAAACCCTCTATGACTGAGGTATTCCTAACTGATCTGGATCAGTTAAAAGAAAATGAGTAAGGGAAAGTTTCTTTGGAATACATTTCATCCTCTTTAACACTTCTGTCATTCCTTTATCCACTCTTGTCTGTTAGGAGGCACCCAATGCTCTCACTTTTCCTCATCCACCTAGTCTGACAGATCTCTTCCATAGCTCATATCATGTCAGGTCTAAACTTGTTAGCATTGATTACACAGCCCTCCCGGGTCTGAGCTCTGCCGGTCACTCTGACTTTGCCTATCTGCAGGTCCATACCGAGGCACTTTATATTTGGTGAATCAGTGTGTCATGCTGTGTCACATCTCTTTTCTTTTACATGTTACAGTCACCTTTTCTTCATTAAGAGCCCTTTATTCTCCTCTGCCTCATGCCAATATCTCTGGCAAATTCCATTTTATTCTGGAAGCACACTTTTCTCTCTAATCCTCCCTTGTTTTCTTGCCCTCCACCATACCATATATTTCACTATATGATAGCACTTATCAGTGTCCTGCAGTCTTAAATTTTTTCCTGTATGGGACTCCAACTGTACTTACAGTCTGTGAATAAGTTATAGGTAGTGAGCATAACTTAGTTATGGAGCTCAGACGGCCACTCTAATGGAAATGCCATGAGGAGTGAGACTCTGTTTTGCTTACTACTGTAATCCAAGAGTTTAGAACAGCAGCTGGCCCACTGTAGTTGTTAAATGAATGTATCTATACATCCAGTATCTTTCATAATAGAGAGACTTAATTATTTGCTGAATGACGGAATCGTTCAGAAGTTCTAGGTTCTGTCCTGGATGTACTAGCAGTCCACGCTTGATCTTAAGAGTTAATCTGGCTGCGAAGTTTGAACTGAAATTTGCAGATTCTTTAGGACCAGAAGAACCTTAATAAAGGTTACCTTCTATTGAGGCATTGATAGTGTATTAGGTACTGTTCTAAGTATTTTACCTGTATAAACTCATTTTTATTAATTTATTGTTATTAACTTGTAACATTGTGAGACAAGCATTATTATCGCCATTTTACAGATGCTGGAAATGAGGCACAGCAAGTCTACATGATTCTTTAAGGTTACACAACTAGGGAATACAGAGCTGGGAGTCAGGCAGACAGTGTAGTTTCGAAGTCCCTTCTCTTTATCTCTGTATTACTACTTCTTTGTGATGTCTTTATAGTCATTTTCTATGTTATCTGCTTCTACCCCTGGTGATGCCTTAGTTGTAAGTTGCAAAAAATCCGTTTTAAAATGTAGAGGATTTATCAGCTCATGTAACCAAAATGTTCACAGATAGGTCAGACTCTAGGATAGCTTATCTGGGCTGTGGTTTGGTTCCCTGTGATTCTCACAGCCCTGTGTTTCTTGAGCTGTCAGACTCATTCTCAACTAGGTGGAAGAACTGGTAGGGAGTTGACTATAGTTGTTCTAGGAGCTATTATCTAGAGGATGATACATTGTCTTCAATTGTTCCCCAATGAGAAAACTGTCACAGAAGCACCTCTAAATACTTCTTCTAACCTCACAGACAAAAATAAGTCATATACCCTCCAGTACCAATGGCCAGTGAGTGAATGGGTTTGTGCAGATCAGTGTATGCCTGAACTTCCTGCCTCACCTCTAGATCCAGTGATGAAGTCAGCTTTCCCTGAAGTACATGAATTTCTTATGGAACATACGAATAAATAAACTGAAGGTGGTTGTGGGGGAGATAGAGGAGTGGATAGAAGGCAGGGAACCCCAATTCTTCCTACATTCCTCATTTTGAGAGATGTGGTGACTTATCACAAAGTTGGCTAAAGATCCATTTATTGTTGAGCTATAAATTTCTGATTCCAACGATTTTTTCAGGGAATCTTTAAAAGTCATGTCTTATTAAAACTCTTCAGAGGAAATAGCATTTATCTCTAAATTTTTACAAAATATGAAATAATCAAGACTACTAAGAAATTGAATTAAGTGTGAAAGAGAAAACAGTTTGAAGATAAAACAATGTTCTATAATGTTATATAATTGTCATTGTAGACTTAGTAATATTTATAATTGTAAAAACAGTATATATACTACTATGTAGTAAAATCTGCAACATAGCTTACTAATTTAGATTTGGTTTTCCATTTTGCCGTTAACCCCTATGCAACTAAATATAACCAAAATTTTTCTGAAAAGTAGGTGGTTAGGATATATCACAGAATGTCTGTTCATCAGCCCATTGCAATCTCAGTTCTTCCGTGTTTCCCTGAAATTACATATGCCATGTTTAAAAGTGATCTCAAAGCTAACTCCAATAGACATGCATTCATATGTTCTCTTATTTGATGAGTTCTGTAGTTGAGCACCAAACTCTTGGGGATAGGGTGGTGGGTACTTGTCAGTTGTGTGTGAATTCTCTGTGGATTCTCAGAATTTCTTCCCTGAGAGGCTTTCCCTAATTTGTGCCTCCCTCCCTTACCAAGCCTTCCGACAGCCTGACAACAGAGAGCAATTTTTATAAAACTCAAATTCAATTATACCTTATTTCTTTTTTTTAGCCCCTGTATAATTAACATACAGTGTTATATCAGTTTCAGGTGTACAATATAGAGATTCAGCAATTCTATACTCAGTGCTCATTACAACAAGTGTACTTTTTTTTTTAAGATTTTATTTATTTATTTGACAGAGAGAGAGCACAAGTAGGCAGAGCAGCAGGCAGGGGAGAGGGAGACGCAGGCTCTCCGCTGAGCAGGGATCCTGACGTGGGGCTCGATCCCAGGACGCTGGGATCATGACCTGAGCTGAAGGAAGCCACTTAACCGACTGAGCCATCCAGGCGCCCCAACAAGTGTACTCTTAATCCCCATCACCTATTTCACCCATCCCCCACCCCCCTCAGCTTTGGTAACCTCAGTTTGTTCTCTACAGTTGAGTCTTTGTTTGTATATCTTCTTTTTTTATGTTTGTTTTGTTTCTTAAATTCCACATATGAGTGAAATCGTATGGTATTTGCCTTTTCTGACTGACTTATTTCACTCAGCATTGTACACTCTAGATACATCCATGTTATTGCAAATGTCAAGATTTCATTCTTTTTTTATGGCTGAGTAATGCCATTGTATGTGTGTTTACCACATCTTTATCTATTCATCTATAGATTGACACTTGAGTTGCTTCCATTTTAAATAACGCTTTGATGAACATATCTTTTCAAATTAGTGTTCTCATATTCTTTGAGTAAATACCCAGTAGTGGAATGATAGATCATATGGTAGTTCTATTTTTAATTTTTTGAGGAATATCCGTACTGTTTTCCACAGTGGCTGCATCCATTTGCATTCCCACCAACAGTGCACAAAGGTTCATTCTCTTCACATCTTCACCAACACTTTGATTTTAGCCATTCTCATGGGTGTGAGGCGATATCTCATTGTGGTTTTGATTTGTATTTCCCTGATGAGTGATGTTGAGCATCTCTTCATGTGTCTGTTGGCCATCTATATATCTTCTTTGGAAAAATGTCTGTTAATGTCTTCTGCCCATTTTTTAAATTGGATTGTTTGGGTTTTTGGTGTTGAGTTACATAAGTTCTTTATATATTTTGGATATTAATCCCTTGTTGGATATGTCATTTGCAAATATCTTCTCCAATTCAGTAGGTTGTCTTTTTGTTTTGTTGTTTCCTTTGCTGTTCAGAAGCTTTTTATTTTTGATGTAATTCCAATAGTTTATTTTTGCTTTTGTTTCCCTTGCCTCAGGAGACATTATCTAGAAAAAATTTTTGCTATAGCCGATGTCAGAGAAATTACTGCCTGTGCTCTCTTCTAGGATTTTTATGGTTTCAGGTCCTACATTAAGTCTTCAGTCCATTTCAAGTTTAGTTTTGAGAAAACAGTCCGGTTTCATTCTTTTGCATGTAGCTGTCCAGTTTTTTCAACACCATTTCAATTATACATTATTTCTGCTTAAATAATTTAAATGGCTTTCTGAGACTTAAAGGAAAATATTCAAAATCCTTAGAACAGATTACAGATGTTTTCACAAGACCTGGACCTGACTTTCCAGCTACATCTTGTGTCAGTCTTTCACACATACACCCCCAAACCTGCCCACTTTGCTTTAAATAGAGATTTTTTTTTTTTAATACTGTGCCTTTGTACATGCTGGCTCTTCTGGGAGATCCTTTCCTGTTCTCCTCTACCTAAATCCTATTCATGCTTCAAGAACCAGCTCAAATATTACTTATTTTGTGCCTGCTTGTACAAACTCTGTAAGCAGAGTTATTTGTCATTTATTATATTCCCATAAAATTTGATGTGATTCTGTTGTTCCACTTAATACATCACATCGTAATTTTTTAACATATCTTTCTTGTGAATCAAGATATAGTGTTGGTCTTTGCAACCCTGAATTATCATTTTATCAATGTACCAATCTGACCAATGAGCACTTTTATTGTTTCTAAAAAATATTTTCTGATTACTTTTTCTAGGCCAGTCACTGAATGCATATTTAGCTCCAAAATATGGCATGAGGACTTCATTTTATTTTTAATAATCCAGGTGCTTTTTGGATGGTTTGATGTTTATTTTGGCTTTGGTGATCTTCCAAGATGTATCAGAGTGAGAAACGCTACTGCCACAAGTTGACTGTGTAGTAGAATTTTTTTCCCTGTATATAAAAATATCCTGATATGACAAGTGTGATTTGATACCCTTCCAACAGACTATTTATGATGATGGCAATTCAGTATTAAAATCGTTGGCATTTCCTTCCTTTCCTTCTACATAATTCTTATGCCTCTCATATAGTTGAATATAACAATGTTTAAATCTTTCATATTTCTATCTGTAGATTATGGACTGCAGAAATTCCAAGAAGAAAAAAAGAAAATATCTTTGTTTTGAATTAACACTCTTACTTGACCTTCAGATTATAAAATTTTGTTAGAAGCTTTAGTGAATCAGTTCAGAGTTCTCTGATTGATACATGAAGCTGAAAAATCTATTTTCATGAAAGAAAAATTGTGGTACACTTAAGTGATTTTTTTAAAAAAGTTCAATTGAAGAATAAGCCTTGGGCTCATAAATCCTAATTCTGAATCCATCAGGCATGCTGCTTCTGTTCATGAATATTTTTATTTTAAATATGCACAAAGTATGGAAAGCTTATGCTGTTTCCCTGTTATAAAAAGGTTAATTATGAGCACTACATTGAAAAATTGTTAGATGATATCTCAGAATTAGTTCAATCACTTTCTAGTTACTATGGAATGTATTCATCTTCCTTCTAATTAATGATTTTAAAAGTGGAATTGGACTTTCTTTTCAAATTTTCAAGAAGTACTTTGTTGTAACTGATTTTCTTACAAAGAGAGTTTTGATTCTTCCTTCTTTACAGTTACTGGTTCTTTGCCTAGAGGATGAATATATTCCATCGAAGTATAAAGAAATGCTATCCTTACCAAATAATTATTGTATCAAATAAAATTAGGACAACACTTACCAGGCTTTTAGAAAAATTTGGGTTTTAAAACAATCGAAAGCTAGGTTAATGCTGAATGATCATTTCACAGAGAATATAATATTCCTCTGGTCATCAGCAGGGAGTCTAAGCAAGGCAGTCTGAATTTTAATGTTAATTAGAGAGAATTTAATCTTCCTATTCCTTTGTAAATAGATTGACAATACACCTCCCTGTTGAGTTTTGTGCTTGTTTGTCCTGGATGTTAGAGCACTAGGATATGCCCTTTTGGGTCTCTCTCTCTCTGTCAAGCCTTGAGAAATATAGTCTAGTGGTACAAAGTGAAGCATTAAGGCAATGAAAAACAGTGTGACAGGCATAATTGTTTTAATTTGTCCCTGCCAGTTATCAGTTACAGGCCTTAGACTGCACTTGTATCTCTAAGAATTGGACTAAGGATCTCACCACACACACAAAGAGAGTTAACTCTGTGAGGTGGTGGATGTATTGATTACTTTGATTTTGGTAATCCTTTCACAATGTACATGTATGTTAAATCATCACATTGTACACTTTAAATTTGTACAGTTAGGTTTGTCAATTATTCCTTAGGGAATCTGGAAAAAAATAAATACAATAAAAAAGAAAAGATATCTGAACAAAGGAAAGATCCTTCCAGGAAACACAGGAAAGAATTTAACATTTCATCAGTCAGGCTCATCACAGCCTCTCTTGAGCTAACCATTTGGCCTACTCAAAGTTCTAGCTCTGCTGTCCCTACATGAAGACAAACTATAGCACACCATGCAGATCAGACTCAAGCTAATGCCACATTTGAGACAATCCTACTCTGTCTTATTGCAGACACAAGAAATGTATGGCAAGATGGCACAGGAGGTATTAATTTGTGGTGGAGTAATAGTTCAAATATAACCGATATGAACTTTCTTGTTTTCCCTGTTGAACTGCCACCTTCTTCCTATTGGGCAATGAGGGAGGGGTGCACCTGCTGATCAAGGAAGGAAGAGCCCACAGGTGAGAAAAAAAGCAGTTCTACATTCCATATCCTAAGCTGTTTTTAAAGCTGTTATAAGGCAAAAGGCATATCAGTTTAAGAGTAAAAGGTTTTGATGTAGGTCCACTAGCAGGTAGAATAGATGTCTTTCTGCTCTCATACTTCAAAGGAAGAGGAGAGTTTAGAAAGTAAGTAAATTAGTATTGTAGTGACTACATGTTTTGCCACTCCCCATTAGGATTCTGGTTTGTGGGGAAATGGGGCATGGGGAGGAGATGATATAATTAAATTTAGGTAAGAATAGGAGAGTAAATGGTCTTGTGTCCCACTACTCATTGAAAATCTTGAAAGGCAGCAGCCTTGTAGATGTGGAACACTCTACTAGGGACAGTGAAATGGTGTATCTGCATTTGGGAAAAGGGACAAGTTGACCAAAAGGTCTTGAGACTGGGAAAGCAGTAAGCAGAGATGTGAGTGGACCATATACCAGCAATGGGTAAGGATTAGCAATGATAAAGTGCCAGGTGACCCACCCACTGACAATTATTCTCTGAGTGTAAAATATGCTTTACACATGCTCCTCAGTTCCACATGAATCAAGTCACATCATTATAAAGAATCTCAGCATAAGATGGAGAAAAAGGAAGACTAAAAGAGTTTTTGTTCCCACCACCACTGTGGGGTAGCAATTCCCTAATGACCACATATCCCCTTGACTAAGGAATATGAGTTAGGGATAAAACAGGAACACATATACCTTAAATGTGAGTGAAAAAAAATTAGGATCGGTTTAAAGAAATCACTGGATCTAAGAAAAGTGGAATTTGAATAAATTGAGATTTTTTTGTATCATGCAGATACAGGAGCTCATAATAGATAATAAATTTGTTAGATGAAATAAAATTATATGCTCACAAAAGTGAGAATTTTGTGGACCATTGTGTGGAAAATGTACACACATGTAGAATAATTAGCAGAAAGCAAGATGGCAGATTTTGTGTGTGTGTGTGTGTGTGTGTGTGTGTGTTTATGTGTGTGTGTATCCAGAATAATTGACTCTAGAAAGCAAGAGTTTTGTGAAATTCATATCAGGACTGCTGTCATGATTAGGTTAAATTTGATCATTCTTAAGGTGCATAATTGTAAAACTGTATTTGGGATAACTGAGCCAGTTACATCTTTTCTATGTTTCTGTTGAAATCTAAAAGTTTTTTTTTAGCAATGTTTTTCCTTGTAGTGAAGGGTAGTGGGCATATGTGTTGGCTCTGATGAGGGAAAGACAGACAGAGACAGAGGGAAACAGAGAGGTCTTAGGAGCAGCAAGAAGCCCCAAACCCAGAAGACATGCTGCTAGCATTCTGCTCTCTGCCTGGTAGCATAGGTCACCCTTCCTTTATCATAACCAACTGCAAAATCCTATGATAAATGGCTGAAATCACACAGCAGCAAAAAAGGAATTCTAACACACTAGGAATCACCAAATAATTGAGAAAAATAAAATTGAAGAAATTGAACTAAAGGAGAAAAGAGAAAACTTAAAAAAAATCATTAATATCTTCAGGAACATTCAAGAGATAGCATATCAATAAAACAAGAACAGGAGGTTCAAGAATAAAAGATTTAAAAACATAAAAAATATGAAAATCAAAATTTGTATCAATGACTAACAAAATAAAGCATTGCAATGCTAATATCAGGTAAAATATAATCTAAGGAATACATTAATTTAACATGGCTTTCCATTTCATTCTTAGTTCTAAATTAATTCTTCACATACTACTGTACACCATGGGACAGACTCTATCTTGTTCACTATTATGTCCTAGCTAATTACCTTACACTTAGTAAGTACAGTAATTTTTCCTTAATTTAATTGAATTTAATTTAAATCACATGGTCTCCTTTCTCAGTAAGCTAGACTGAGGAGCCATATAACTTAGTTTTTTTGTGTGTGTGTCATAAGGGGATAAATGTTAGTGAAAATTTTAAACTCTTATATAGCAATTTCATATATATAGTGATGCCTTTTCTAGTTCTATTCCTCAGCCATATTAATTTGCTTTATAAGAGAATGTCAACTCTTGGAATGCTATTTTAAATTTATCTTTATGATTATACTTCTAAGGTCAAATGACTCACAGTTACACTGGGTCTGTAAAGGCTATGGTGACATTGGCTTTAAGCCCAGATAGAAAAAAAATGCCTTTGACTTCCAGTGAGTGGAATTTCTGAGTCATACATCCTTGCCCTGCTTCATATGCAGATGCATCCTCAGAAGATGAGAGCCATTCTGAAGAGGCATTTCCCTGTTTTGGTCAAGGGTCTCCAAAACAATTAATTATTTAATTTCTTCTGAAGTTTTTTTGTTTTGTTTTGTTTTTTGTTTTTTTGTTTTTTTTGTTTTTTTGGTCTTAGTGCAGTATTCTCAGAGGTTCATTTCAGGAGCCCTTGATGTATTTATCACCTACCTTTCTAATGAAATTCACAAGTACTTAAGAAATTATTATCTAGACCTCAACTTTCTATTCCCTGAGGAGCCAGATGCTACCAACAAGACTGTAGGAGAATCCTGCAGAAGTTTGCCATGTGATGACTTTATTGTGACAATGTGTTGATTTGTCTCGAAAGTGAAATCTATTCAGTGAGATAATATCATGTACACAAAGGAGTAATCACTAAAAAACACACTCATCCAGTGGAGACAGGGAATTTTGTAATCTAGGCAGACTTTAAATCTAGAATACCAACATATTATGTCAAAATGCATCTAATAGCAGATTTGCAGGTCCCTACTCTACTGGTATTACATTTATGATCCAATATATCCTAGCATTCCCAGAACCTTATGGCAGATTCCCTTTTTCCAAATCTCTCAGACTTTGAGATTTTTGTTCCTTCAGTGTAGATTTATTATCTACTAAGCACCAAACATGGCTCTGTGCACCATGGATGCAATCATGAGTTAGAAACACTCTGTGCCAAAGAGTTCATATTCTAGAGGGAGAAAGTAGTAAACAGGTAACTAGAAATAATCCAATGGTGCTGTCATAGAAGTGTGCTCATGGATATATGGAACTACCAATAGGAAAACTCATCCTTATTTGGGGATTTGCGGAAGACTTCCTGTAGGATATAATAATGACACTAAGTTAATTAGGTGAAGAGTGGGCAGGAGACCATTCTAGAGAGATTAGACTGCACATGTTACTGCATGAAGGCAGGAAAGCATGGTATGCAAGGGATTTACAAGCAGTTCAGTGGAATAAGGGATGGCAGAAGTGATGAATGACAAACCTGGAAAGATGGAGGGCCATATGTGCAATGGTAACTTTACATTATCTTGTGATTTAGGTGGACTAACATGATCATATCTTTATTTTAAATCTTTTCCCACCTGTATGTGTAGAGAATGGATTTGAAATCCAATTCTGGAGCCAGGAAAACCATTTCAAAGGCTCCTACAAGGGACAATTAGATACTAAGTTAAGGATAGAGAAGTGGGGTAGACTGGTCATATTTTTAAGATGTTAAAACAGCAGAAGACTTATCTGAAGATAAGTCTGAAATGGAATACTAGTATAAGTTTCTTAAGCATAAGAAGTTTCATACGCATAAGTAAATTTTAGTAGAACTCATCACCAAGAAAGAAACTGGAGACCTCCATCTTGTGTTCTAGTATATTTTCTAGAACTTGTATCTATTGGATCTTGGCAATCATGACTTGAGAAAAACATAGTTATTCTTCTACCTAACTCTCATATACTGTTGGTGGAAGTGTACAATGGTACAACCAGTTTGGAAAACAATTTGGCAATTTTTTAAACAGTTAAACAAAGTTGCCATATGATCCATTCTTCCCACTTCTCGGTATATCCAAATAAAATGAAAGCATGTATCCATGCAAAAACTTGTACATTTATGCTAATAGTAGCTATACTTGTAAAAGTAAAAAAGTAGAAAATCCAAATATTCATTAACTAATAATGGATAAATAAATTTGGTATATCCATGCAATGGAATGCTACACAACCAATAAAAATGCTACAACATGGACGAATCTCAAATAATTATTCTGAGTGAAAGAAACCAGACAAAAAGTGAGTACATACTATATGATTTAATTCATGTAAATTCTATAAAATGAAAACCAATGTATCCTAACAGGAAGCAGATCACTGGCTGCCTTGGAGGGGTGGGACAGAAGAGAGAAATGACAAAAGGACACAGGGAAACTTTTGGAGGTATAAATATATTTATTATTTTGATGGATTAGTGATGGTATCAGAGATGTATACATATGCAAAGCTTCTCAAATTATACACTTTAAATATGGGTAGTTTATGGTATGTCAATTATACCTTAATAAAATTGTAAAAAGAAATAAGAAAAAAACTCTTACCTGGTTCCCAACCAATGGGTACCTGAAAAATACTATACCGAGGGGTGGCTTAGTCATTTAAGCGTCCAACTCTTGATTTTGGCTCAGGTCATGATCTCAGGGTAGTGAGATTGAGCCCCATTAAGGGCTCTGTGCTCAGCACGGAATCTACTTGTTCCTTTTCCTCTGCCGCTCCCCCTGCTCATGTGATCTCTCTCTCTCTCTGTACATAAATAAATAAAATAAAATAAAATACCATACCAAATTTCCTGAACAGGAGTAGGTGAATTATTTTCCCAACATAATAACTTGCAATTCCTTAACTAAAGTAGAAATGTATTACATTTTGACAAGAACATAGTCTTGGATAACAGTTCCTTTTTGAAAGGTGAATGATTCTCTGTTATTATAATAAATTAAAGAAAAGTTCAGGGACATTGGCACAATAGTCATTTTTAAAAAAATATTTGTATTTTATTTATTTGACAGAGAGAGACACAGTGAGAGAGGGAACACAAGCAGGGGGAGTGGGAGAAGGAGAAGCAGGCTTCCTGCTGAGCAGGGAGCCCAACGTGGGGCTCGATCCCAGGACCCTGGGATCATGACCTGAGCCCAAGGCAGATGCTTAATGACTGAGCCACCCAGGCACCCCACAATAGTCATTTTTGAATAAAATTTTAAGTAGCAGTCTTTTCCACATAGGTTTTGGGGGGAAGGGTGACAGGATGAGAGAATATGTTCTCTGGTCTTATTTTCTCTTTCTTCTCATTTTTTTTCAGAAGGAAGTTTGGACAGATTTGATATTTTCTTAGATCACAAGGCATATCGCACTGGTTAATAGTGTGGGTTTTAGAGTTAGTCTCTTTGAACTCAGATCCCAGCTCTGTGATTCACCTTCAGCAAGTGAATTAATCTTTCCAACCCTCAGTTTCCTCATCTTAAAAATGGGGATAATAGTAGTGCATATCTCACAGAGTTGTTTTAGGGACCAAATAAGATAATGCATGAAAACATCACGTAGAGTCAGGTGTATACACAAAATGTCAGCTTTTATCAAAAATCCTTGAGAAGTTCCCACAAATTGTGGAAAAACCTAGAACTGAGCACCCTGACATGGTAGGGAGCAAGGAAGGAAGTTAACAGAGACAACTGTAAAAATGATACTTTGGCACATTTCCTTTATTTAGAGAAATAATATCACCCCACTGGTGTAAAACCAGAGAAGTAAACATGGAGGGAAGTCCTGATGTGAGAAATAATAAGGAGACTAGCTAACATCTGTGCAAATAAACAAACTCTCTAAGAAAAAGACATTGGAAACACCATTATATGCATCACTAAGGGGCTACTTTAAACTGAAGAGAACTTTTTTGGGGGTGGGTGGGTGGAGGTTGTATTTTGAGAATAGTTGTGGTAGGTGGAGAAGGAAGAGGATCCATAAGTTGGTTAACTCTTTTCTCGTCTTTGGTTCCACACTCAGTCACTCACTCCGTGGGAGCCTATATAGCATCCAACAGAAAATGGAGGAACTGGATACACAGGCAATTTTTGTACTTCCTTCTGCACTTATGTTGTTTCTCTCCATATCCTGGGCTCAGCTACCTTGTATTGCTTCATCTACATGCTCTTAAGTTAAAATAAACTTTCTATATTAATAGAAGTGGGTTTTTTTTTTCATGACATAGTTTCTCATGAAAATTTGGAAAGGTGAGGCTGAATTCCTTACATTTCTTTTGTCTCCACCTTGTTTTCTTTGGCATAGCATCAGTTCTTAGGTTTTGGACGTTAAAACGTATGTTAATAATCATTGATTAGACTAATCTGGCAAATATGCATAAAGATGGCTAACTTCTCTGCAATGGATGATAATGAAAAAGTATAGCAAATGACTACCATCTTTCCTTCTAATATGAAGTGAAATACATTTAGACAATCAGTCTAGTCTTTCCTAATGATAGGATATTATATTAGATTTTTCAATCCTTCCTCCTCATTTCATAGTTACATTTTTTAATGTTTAATTGATTTTGGTTTGAGATCTTACTTTAGAAATTTTTACAAGACCTCTCTGGATTCTTCCCTTTTTGGAGAACTATTTGGGTAATGGTGTTCCCTGATGATACTTTTCTTGTCTGCTTGTATCATAGTTAAATGTTAGCAGTTCAGGTTAGTCCTCTCATTTAAACACAGGGATTATTTTCTTTTTATGAGTGCTTATAATGTGCCAGGTGCTGGATGAAATACATTATCGTTTGCATTTTTTTCTTTGCTGATATCTTTTTTATGAGCTTGTCAGTAGCATCTGAATTAGAGGAATTTTTTTTTTGTTTGTTTTAATGAATATTTGCTTCCTGGAATGATGGTCTCTTTAGCGGCACTCTGCCTAAATCCCTGGGAATGATAAATCAGGTAATTTTTTTGTATTGGCTGTAGAAGTGGTTTGGAGAGAGAAGGGGGAACACATTGGGCAATAGAATCCATTGAGGACTGTGTAAAATATATTTTTCTCTGGCCTCACATGACTTGTGGCTTAGGGAATATTAGCAATCTTTACTGAAGGCACACTGGAAGGCAAAATAATAACCAAGATATGTACTAAGTACATTTGGAAACGCATGTATAATTTAATTGTTTGGGTAATTTGTGTGTAAGCTAATTATACATGTAACTGTACAGTAAGCCATGGCTTTTTCTCCACTGCAGCACACTGTCATTTGGTAGGATGGGATACAAACTTACCAGTAAAATAAAATAACAATTCCAAGTACACTACAAAGCAGTAATATTTACAAGAGGAAGATCTGTTTCTTGTCTGTGTGTCCCCTTGAAGGTCTTGTGGTCCTAATGTCCCTTCCAGGGATAGGCGGGATCTGCAGAATATGATTCTACTCCTCCAGATAAAACCAGGACCCTAGAAGGAGAGTAGAATGGAGTAATTCAGTCATTGGTGTTATTAGTAAGATGGCTGTTACACATGGAGACACCTATTTAATATGGTTCATGTGTTCTTTTGTGTGTGCCTTTTGCTAACGAAGCCTCTTTCTCTTTAATCTCTTTTACTGAAGACCGGGAATGGGATTGGGGTTGGGAGATAGGAAGAAAACTAAGTCCTTATACATATTTAATGTATATCAAATATCTTTACCCAAGATTGTGAGGAAATTGCTCTGAAGTTTTAAAAAATGTATTAGTTAATGCCACCATTTTAACTCTGCAATTTATTTAAGTGCTGTTCTTAATTGGGAGTAGGTTTTATATAACATGATAACATGGTTTAAGTAAGGACATACCCTCTGAACTGGTATACCCTAAATGCACCCCATTCTTTCATGGCCAGCTCTTTTAGGAGTGTTTTGTTTGTTGTTTTAACATTCCAGAAGATAAGGCGAATTGCTTTTCTAATATGGGACATTGGAGTTGTTTGCTTGGAACACAAACACAGTAACTTATTTCAGATTGGCAGAATGAATATTTACAAACACCTTAAAAGAAGGATTTCATGTTTTCCAAGCCTTCATTGCATGAAAAGAAGCTGTCTTTATTGTAAATATTGACAATGATTAAGTTGCTTGGCATATAGTAGGTAGTTTCTAAATTGGATGACTGAATGGATGAATGAATAGGAATGTAGAAACATTAAGGAGCAGACTGAGTTGAAAAAGGATTTTCTTTCAGAGCAAGTGTGCTTTTATAAGAACTACTAACTACGCTGGTACAAGTCCTCTGAAAAATGTTGTTTAGTTGAAGTTGCTGTGGGGGTTGATGTTCTGTTCCCTACTCCACCTCACCACACTTTTTAAGTAAAATTGCCTGAAAGTCAGTTGATCAGTGTTTTTTTTTTTTTTTAAAGATTTTATTTATTTATTTGACAGAGAGAGACAGCCAGCGAGAGAGGGAACACAAGCAGGGGGAGTGGGAGAGGAAGAAGCAGGCTCCCAGGGGATGAGCCTGATGTGGGGCTTGATCCCAGAACGCTGGATTCACGCCCTGAGCCGAAGGCAGAAGCTTAACAACTGCACCACCCAGGTGCCCCTGATCAATGTGTTTTAAACCAGGTAATGAGGGAGGAAAAGTACAACTAACATTTTGCAGGCAATACTTGTCTAATTTTCTGATACTGAGAGAAATTTGTCTTTGGAAGTGATTCCTTCTATCTCTCTTTCAGACTTGCAACCTTTTTTCCTGCCACCCTTGTCCCAGTCTGGCTCAGTGAGTGTGGAGAACATAGGTGCCAGCGTCCCACCAACCCAAGTGTAGCAGGCCCACATTCATGGTCTGATCTCCGTTCCTTGTTTTCATTCCTTGCCCACCACCCAATACTTAGTTCCTGACATGGCCCTGATATGGCTCTGCCAAACAGCTACTTCTGCTGTCTAAGCCTTTTACCACATGATCCTCCAGACCCAGGGACAATTATTTGTAGTTGCTTATCATAGGGACAAGCTCTTGAGAGGTAGGTGATTGTGAAAGAGCCCAGAATTGAGCATCGGGAACATGGTTTGCAGTCCTGGCTTTGCCACTGCAGCCATGAACCAACCCTTGGCCACACCGATCAGCTTCTGTGTTTTCCATATCCTTATCTGTAAAATAAGATTTAATGTTAGGTAACTAATAAACTCTCTTCTGGATCAAATATTCTCTGTTAACATGAAATAGTCATTTCAAAGAAGAGAAATACAATTGGAAATCTTTTGATGCATAGCTTGTGGAATACTTGTGTTCATTTTGCATAAATATTCTGAAAACTGTTCTGTGAAAAATAAGCTACTGTTAAGTAATAAAAGCCTTGCTTTTAAAAATCCCTTTTGAAAGATAAACTTGTGCCTTTTAACCTTGCCTAGTATCTCTTGTAATTTTCAATAAAGAGGTTTAAGAACTTTGAATAATTAACAAATCATTTCAAATTAGTGAAAATCCACCTCAATATAAATTAGGAGAAATGAATATCCTGATTTATTTTGTTCCAGACTAACGACTGAAGTCTCAAGAATGCATAAATAAGCAAGCAAAATAGAACTCATTGGAAAATCACATCTGTCCACCATCATCATACAAAAAGGCACATTGTGTGGTCTTGAGAAAGATTACATAGCATCCAAGGGAGGAAGCTCTGTCTTTAAGAGACAGATGAATAACTAGAAAAGCAAAGGGTTCTGTGAGAAAAATCAAAGACTGGGTGGGTAGAGCCAGAATTAGTGGAAGAATTGAGGCAAGAGGAAAAACCAAGGACAAATAGAGTTTTTAACTAGACATTCAGGCTTGCAGGCGCCATCTGAAATTGCAAAAGGAAAAAAATAATTGAGCCTGGGAAGTGATTAGGATAGTTATTATTGTGTATATTGAACAAAATATGAATGAATGAATGTGGATGATTTAGGAGGGAATGTATTTTTTTCATTCAGTTTCCTTATCTGCATTTAGTATTTGAATGTGAGTGTAGAGTATATAACCAGAGTATAGAGTATATAACCTTGGTAATAGTTGGATCGTAGTAAGCGGGGTGGCTAGGGCATCTAAAAAAAACCCTGCAGGCCCCCAGAACATGTTGTATATTGTATGCTCAAATTCTATGAAAGAAGGAAGAACTCCCTAACTTATAAGCGAACAGTGACATTAGGTGTTACTCTACAGGTGTGGTGTGCTTCCTGATTATTTCCAAGAAAAATAAAAATAAATGGTTAAATTAGAGCCTAGGATCCCTTTTGTGGCAGATGCTGTTAGTTGGCTTGCTCAGCATTTAATTTCAACTTTTCTCCCTTTCAAACCCCAGTTATAGAAACTGAAAAAGTGAGATTCTCACTCTTCCCAGACTCCCTTAGAACTGAGGGTGGCCGTGTCATGTGACTAATGAAAGATAAGCAGACATCTGCCAAGATCTCCTCTTGTCCCACTTGTGCTCGAGTGGGGACATGTTCCCTACAGTTCTGGCAGTTATCTAGTGACCACAAGGAAAGGGTGAATGAATCAGACAATAGATATCATATCATTGAGCCAAAAACCCATGTCGCCAGCCATTTACCTTTAAATTTATAATAAAATAATTTCCCATTTGTTTAAACTCCTGTTAACCAGTTTATTCTTTCTTGTAGATGAATGGATCTTAATGTACCTTCCATAGAAGCAAATTCTATGCTATGTTTCCACATTAGGCACTCTGACCCCACAGTGAGGTGAGACTTATTTTGCTTCAGGCCTCTTATCAAGCTTTCCATAAGCAAATAGAATCCCTTCTCAGGGCATCTTTGCAGACAGACACAGGTGCTTTTGGAAGTCACTCTGGCATCCTGTGTGGTAAAAGGAGTAGGGTAAAGGCTGGCCTCAGAAACCTCCATTCTCTGTCCTAAGCAGAAGCAGACTGGGGTCCTAGAACTTAGCATGTTCCTTCTTCTGCATCTTCCTTCCTTGCATCCACAGGACAAATAGCTCAGGGTTTCTCTGCCTAAGGAACTGTACTGTGTGCGTGTGTGCGTGTGTGCGTGTGTTTGCGTAGTCACCTCTACACTTTCTCCACTCCCTCTATGTAAGGCAAGGAAGGTGGGAATGGAGTTCAGCATCACAACTAGAAGGGATGAAATTCACCTTGAGATCCAGCAGTAGAAAGGTGACTCCAAGTTTGTTGTGAACAGCAGTAGTGAAGGGAAAGTCTTGGGGTGGTTTAAATGAGCTACAGAGAGGCTGAAATGTATGGGAGTTCCATAAAAATAGTTGAGAAAATTTATACAGAATAATTATTTTGGGAAAATAGAAGATGTTCACAAAAAAGAGAGAAGAAAGTGTGAAAGATTATTCTGGCTTAATTTTCTTTTCTAGTCACTCAGTTTGTATTAGCGGTGAAAGTAAGTGGTCATGCACATGTACAAGTGAAACCTGAGCCATATTGGTTAAATAGCTACTTACGGAGTTATTCTATGGAAAGCTTAGTTGGGGTATTCTCCAAATCTGCAAAAGACCTTGCAAATATTAATAAAAAATATCTGGACTATTCAAAAGGGAGAATAAATGTGAATGACAAATAGTACTCACTGGAGACATCTGACCTTCATAAATCCACGTATCATCTTAACAGGGGTAAGAAAACATTTGCCACAGTCTTCTGTCATGTTGCTCAATAAAAATTGTGAAATATATAACAGAGACCACTGTTACCATAGGACAGATCTATTTAGGTGTCATCATCAATAATTAGCAATATTAATATTACTTATTTAAATATTTAAAAAATTTATTTATTTGAGACAGTGAGCGGAGTGTGGGGGGGAACAGGCAGAGGGAGAAGAGAATATTAAGCAGACTCCTTGCTGAGTGTGGAGCCCGTCATACGGTTTGATCTCAGAACCCTGAGATCACGTCCTGAGTAGAAACCAAGAGTCAGACACTTAACCAACTGTGCCACCCAGGCTCCCCTAATATTATTTAATGTTAAATTGTAACTGACATATTATTTGTGCTAAAATAAAATGGTACCTAAAAATATTAATATAGAACATCTAGTTTACTTCATTTAACTCTCAAACACATTTAAGGTGAACTCTTTTTTAAGATTTATTTTATTCATTTATTTGAGAGAGTGCCAGAGCGAGCATATAAGTCAGGGGAGGGGAACAGGGAGAGGGAGAGAGAGGATCTCAAGCGGACTGCACTGAGAGTGGAGCCTGACTTGGGGCTGTATCTCACTACCATGCGATCATGACCTGAGCCGAAACCAAGAGTTGTTGGCTTAACCAGTTGAGCCACACAGGCACCCCTAAGGTGAACTTTTTAATATCAAGGAAATGTCACTTCACTTTAAAAAACTAAGAGTCCCTCTGATCTGAGTTGATGATCAGATTTTCTCTATTAATTATGAAAATTTAAAACTATCTAAATCATACATTTTAGACAATTGAAATAATTCCATATATGGATTTTGACTTTCTGCCACAGAAACTGTAGCTTCAATAGTATTTTGGAAATTATTTACAAATCACTTATTAACCGTAGATATCCTTTTATGAGAAAATTAAGATTAATATATTCACTTACATTGGGAGTTGGGAACTTCTCATTTCCACTTTGGCTACCTGTTATCTTTATTTCCAGCTATCATTGACAATTGATGAACGAGGAGTTAGAAAGAAAATAAATCAAAACTGAAGAATTCTGCTGTTGAGGGCAGCACACATATTTTCCCAGAACGCTAAGTTGAGAAGTGGAAATACAAAGTTTCATTAGTACTCTGAATAGTACAGTTTAATATGATCTGATGGATTTTCCATTGACTCCCTAGAGACTGAAAAAGTTTGAATGTCAGGAAACTTTTCTTGGTTTTTTTCTTCTATTTTCCTTTTAATACTTTCCAATCACTATTCCTCATTAACATCCCTCTAAGGGCCACCTTAAGTGATTCCTCATTTTAGTGGTACTTATGCTCTTTTTCTATTTCTTGTGAGGTTGCCATTCCGTCAAATTATACATTTTCTTAATCTTCACTCAAACCTACTACCTCCAACACTTTAATGCTCATTGAACATTTCTTTAAATATGGCTCTGTCTTTAAACTACCAGATAGATACCGAATGTAGCAGCATTATCTAGACATTTTTAATTTAATAGAAATTATACTACAATAATAAAATCTAGAATTCCATATGACTTTTCACTACTATATTTAACCATGGATTTGCATTTAAGCTCATCAACATTTGTTCTTAAATATTTTCCTTCAATGTAATTCCCCCTGAACCAAGTCCTTTGTCTTTACATTCTTTAAACTAACTTATTTCTCTGATGAAAGTTTGTATTATTCATTTAACATTGTGTAGTATGTATTTTCTGTATCCAAAACAACAAAGTAAACATATCCTGTGCTCTTAGCATTTTTTATATATTTCATACTATATTGTAGGCACATAATTTCCAGGATTTCCTCCTGACATATGCAGGGATAATTCTGAGGCAGTTCTTTGAGGGGTCCTTGTTATTCTTAACAGATGAGTTCAAGAGTCTCGCATACCAGAAAAACCTCTGTTGGAGGAAGATTTGGACTGTTTACTCTAATGTCTAGTCTCTGATAAGAGAACCCAAGTTTGACGGATTAGATAATTTAACATAGAAAATATGAAGCTCCTAAAATAGCTAGGGAATCCCTTTGATCATCAGTTTTATGAAGAAATATTCCGACTCATTTTTAAAGGAATTTGGCAATCATAGTTATGTGAAAGTTATTTGAATAAAATATACAGTTCTACATGATCTCTTATCTTTTTGTTCTAGTCAGAATCATCTTGGTCTTGTACTTCAGCATTTAGTCATGAAATCTGGGAGAAGAAAGAAAAGATTAGGATAAAATAGGACTGATTAACTTCCAAAAACACAGAACTAGTTTTCTCTGAAAGTGTTTGTTGCCCCTCTTCTTCTCTTTAGCCCACCAATATGGTGAATGGGCCTTTCAGCCAGGATGAGTAAGGGGTGCTTGTGCCTCTGTCCAGGGGGTGCCTTCTAGGCCTTTGGCTAGCAGAATCGCTGTTGCCAACGGTGAAGGTTTTTTGGATGTCACCCATTGCCTCTTGACACCAAGCATCTTTCACAATCCCTTCTAAGATACTAATTCATTTGGTTTATAATAGATGAAAACAGATCATATATTTTCAAGTCAGATAATACCTAAGTTATATAATTCCAGAATTTATAGAAAAAAAAGTAGTGGAATCTTTAAAAAGACTATAGTGTGGTACCTGTGGGAGTTCTACAGAGTTCTTTATTAACCTTTAAAATATAAAGCCCCAGGCTCTGGCTTCGAAACATTTTACAAATCTAGGGAGTCTCGGTGTAGAGTATCACTTGCTTATTACTGTTTTTCTAAATGATGAATGTCATCTCCCAATGGTCATTAATATTCTCCAAACTTTCCACCTGTCAGAAATGGTGAAATGTGATCTAGTGTAAATAGGATGAAGAATTTTCATTGGTTTCTGTGGTCTACCCTGGCTTGCTGCTGCTCCCAAGGGGAAAGAGAGGTATCAGCTGGTTGTGGGTTTTTTTTTTTTTTTTTTTTTTTGTAAAGTGCTACATCTCTGCTCCTGGCTTGACACTTGCAGGCTAGAAATTTTCCAATTGTGTTGATCAGAACTTCTGTCTTCTAGTGGATATTCTACCACTTCCCCATTTAAATTTCACTCTCACCTTTGTTTGAACTAACACTTGCATTCATTTTGAGCCAATACAAACTACAAGAAGGAAACATCTGTATTGTTAAGTAACTAATGTTACTGATACTCCAGCAAAATGAAAATCTTATTAAAGATCATAAGGGTAAGATTTCAGTGGATGATTATTTCAAGACAGAATAAAATTTGGTACTACAATTGTTAATATCACATATATTAAATTACATTCATATCTAATTTGTATTCGTAGTGTCTTATATTTTACAACATTTTAAATAGATACTATTCCATGACATTTGTTCCTTGAAATAAGTTGAAGGATAGGTATGTTACATAGATTTAGCTTTGGATATACGAATAATTAGTAGAAGAGCTGATAAAAGATTCTAGCAAATTCCTCACAAAAGTTACCTGCCTGTGTTAGAAAATATTGTTGCACTGTAAGTGAATTATTGAGGATATTCTCCATTGACTTGTTGATAGTCATTTTAAATGATATACGAGCTTTCTGGAAGGCAATTTTAAGAACCTTTTACGGGGGCACCTGGGTGGCTCAGTCGGTTAAATGTCTGCTTTTGGTTCAGGTCATAATTGTGGGGTCCAGGGAAGGAGCCTGGGATCAAGCCTGGAATCGAGTCCTACATCAGGGCTCCCTGCTTAGCAGGGTGCCTGCTTCTCCCTCTCCCTCTGTAGCTTCCCCTGGTTGTACTCTCTCTCTCGCTCTCTCTCTCTCTCCTGTTCTCTCTGTCAAATAAATAAATAAATACACCCTTTAAAAAAAAAACACAAAAAACCAACTTTTACGTTTGCATATCCTTTGACCCTAGAACCAGAACTAGAATAGCTTTCTTAAGTTGAGGTAAAAGATTGTACAGTTTGACAGATACTGTGGGTTGCTTACCAAACAGCCTTTTTCTCCCCACTCCTCAATACTAGCAAAGTGCTTGTCAGTATGGAACCTGAAAATGTCAGACTCTGGCTTTCCCAGTTATTCTTGCAGCTGAGTCATCGGCATATTATTCAGTCCTGTCCAGTGAGCCAGGGAGAAATCTACCTGGGAACTCTCAGAAAGGTATTACTCCTGGTAGTGAACTGTGGTCTCAAAACTTCTTTGTATCCAGACCCTTTGCAGCATGACTTTGTGATTTCCATGTGTAGAGGTGGAGTCTGTTTCCCCACTTCTGGAAGTTAGGTCAA
Organism: Ursus maritimus; assembly: GCF_017311325.1. Lineage (NCBI taxonomy): Eukaryota > Metazoa > Chordata > Mammalia > Carnivora > Ursidae > Ursus > Ursus maritimus. The sequence goes on from NW_024425563.1 coordinate 32,847,130, forward strand.
TCTTGTGATCTAATTTTAACAACAGAATATAACAGAAGTAATGGCACACCATTTTGAAGCCTAGCCTCAAGAAACCTTGAAAGGTGAGACACCAAGAGTAACAGAGTAAAGAGCTTGGTGGACTCTTCCCCAGTGAAAATTAAAAAACAAACAATTATTTAAAGTCTCTGAAAATTGTCCATATGATTTCACTCATATGTGGGATTTAAGAAACAAAACAAATAAGCAAAGGGAAAAAAAGACATAGAGAGACAGACCAAGAAACAGACTCTTAACTATAGAGAACAAATTGATGGTTACTAGAGGGGAGGTGGGTAGGGGGATGGGTGAGGTAGGTGATGAGGATTAAGGAGTGCACTTGTGATGAGCACAGGGTGATGTATGCAAGTGTTAAATTACTATATTGTACACTCAAAACTAATATAACACTATATTAATTAGCTGGAATTAAAATAAAAACTTAAAACCCCAAACATTTAAGAACTGGTAATATTTCTGAAAATGGGGATGAAGGTAGAGATAAAAACAGAAGGAAAAATTGGATATCTATTTAAAGAGTATTTAGAGCCCCAAATCCCCTCCTTGTCTCAGCTTGGTAGATGGATGCCATGTCTATTCTCACCCCAACAGAAGTCTGGGATTTATTCTCTGGAGAAGTCTGTGAACTGCAGGATAAAATTTATATATATATAAAATTTATATATTTATATATTTATATATTTATAAATTTTATATATATATATTCCATATATAATGGAATGTTACTCAGCCATAAAAAAAGAATGAAATCTTGCCATTTGCAATGACATGGATAGACCTGGAGAATGTCACTTGTTGTGATAAACACTGGGTGTTGTATGGAAGTGTTGAATCACTATATTGTACACTTGGAACATTATTGCACTTTATGTTAAACTAATTGGAATTTAAATAGAAACTTTAAAAAAGTATCTGAAAATTGTCCTAAGAACATACAGTAAATGGAGAAACATTCATACAATAAAATCTACCAAATCGGCAAAAACAGTAAGAGTTTATGCAATTGCTGCAGTCGTTTTGGAATTATGAAGAAAAGCATTGGCAACACACTGAGGAGAGAAGAACGGAAATACAGAGAAGAAATTCTTGATAGCATCACTGAATCTGTGAACTGACTAATTCTTGAACTATTTCTTTTTATGTGAGAAAATACTTTTCCTATTGTTCTTAAAAAATTTTTAGTCTGAATACTTTATTTTTGCAAACTAATTGATATTCACATGATTCTCTGAATAGAACCAATCCCTGGCAAAGTCACGTAAAGTGTGATGTTTGCGCCTGGGTGTGTTCATTCTGAAGCACTGTCCTTGACTCACCCACTCACCTCCACCTGCCTGCAAAGTGCTTCATCTCCAAAGGCTACTTTTCCTGGTCCAGTGTGCATGCATGTCTGCATGCTCCCACCATTAGTATTTATGACTCATTCAGATCCACGGTGTTGAATAACAAGTGTTTGCTAATTCAAATGGGATTACCTACACTAAACATGTGCAGTGTAGCATTTGCATCCTAGGCTCTATCAAAATGTGTAGTCAGGTATCATGAGATAAACAAGGGGCTCATTGGAGTCCTTAGATAAACACTGAATGCTGGCTTATTTTCAGAACTTGTTTTTATTGACCTGGGTGTGTGCATGATGAATCTCTCTGCAGAAGAGCCTTAAAGGCATGACACAGCCTGTACAAAATTGAATAATCTAATGTAAGAATCCAAGTCGTCTGATTCCAAAATTAGTGCTGCCTTCATTGGGTGCAGGTGTAGACTATTTGTCAGCTGTCTGAAGCCCACTTATGTGTATGTTGGAGGAGCAATCACTTCTAGGAAACATTTTGTTTTATTATTTTTTTTTCTGAGAAGCATTTTAAAATTCGTGCATTTTATAATGTCATAATTACTTCAAAATTTATTATGTTTTACTGTCTTTTCTTTGTAAGAGTACTTGCCATCAAAATAATATGGATGACAATGGATGAATAAATATTTGGCAATAGTATTTTTATCTTTAGTTTTAGAAACTTTATCAATTTTTCATATTTGAGATATAAATAAAGAGAAACTGTATAGTTGAAATAAAACAGCTCCCTTGAAAGAGAAACAGTGACATATCAGCTTTTCATATTTAGTAAACTTAGCTTTCCTAGGTGCTATTTCAGTTTTCTCCTCAATAAGAAAAAATAACAAATAGAGCTCATGATTATATGTAGTACCAAGATAGGGACTTGGAGGAAAATAGAGCCTCCTACTAATGTAGCTGAGTATGTTTGAAATGCATTTCAATTTATATTCTTTTCATGAGTTGCTTGCTCATAGTTGATCACTTCCCCTGTGTTGGCTCCTTTGCAGTATCTGGTTTCAGAAATTGCCTCTTGAAGGCCTTGCACTTGGCCCTCGGTCTTTCATTTTATAGTAGTGGAGTGCTCTCTGGCTGGCCTCAGATTCAGGCAATCTTAAATCTTATCTGCTATTGTTTCCTGGGGGAATTTTCTTTTCATGGGTTGTATTTCACTAATAAAAGTGTGCTGACAGCAAAGGCTTTGCAGAATAGGAGAAAACTGGAAGCCAGCAATTTCACAAGCAACTTATGAAATAGAGTTAAGGGTATGACACTTCACATATCCCTATTTATAGGAGAAGAGAGTATTTGCAAATTGAGAATACCTTGTTTTTTTGTGCACTATTATTCCTCTAGCCGTTTCTAGATAGCTGGCATACAATCTATACATACACTCTATACCCTAAAAATCAACACTAAACTTGGGTTGGAAAAACCCTGGTTCAAGCCTTTTCTACACTTGATGTGATGTGATTGAGAAACCTCTCTAGGGGTCAGTGAGAGTTTTACTCAATAAAGAATTGTTTTTCATAATTTTTCTTGATGGTTTTGAAAATAAGCCATATTTATTGGTATTCTACTAATGTCAAGGAGAACTGGTAAAAGGTTGCTTCTTATTACTAAATTTGCCTTTTGGATAATTAAATATCTAACTCTGAATTGCACATCAGCATTTTTTCACAATAATATATATTTTAAAAAAATCCACTGAGGCTATTCTCACCTGACTAAACTGAATATGCCCGGTACCCAGTGCTGCCCTTGAATTGAACAAAATACTGCTGTTTGGAACTTAACCTTACCATGATAGTTTCCAAGTGATGATAGCCATCTATGGCTAAGAAAGGATTCAATTTCACAGTATCTGGTCTTGCCCTGGGGGCATAGGAATAAGTTGGAAGAAAAGAGCAAGTTCTTGGTTATTTGCATGGGGAGAACCCTTCATTATAGCCTTCATTATTGCCTTAGTTATAGCCAAAGCATAAACAGTCTTGCTTTGAGTATAATGCAGCCTTTCATCTGTAAGACAATTCCCAGTACCTTCATAAAGATTTAATATTATGTCTTTACTAATTATTAAAATAACTATAGAGCAACACTAACTGAAGACATTTGTTAGACTAAACAGAGCAGGCAAATATGAGCTAATAAACCTTGGATAGTCAATCAAGTGAAAGTTTTTAGGCTAAAAATAGCTAAAATAGGGTTGTTAGTAAGTGCTAGATAACTGGTCAGATGTATAGAAGAACAAAGAAAATAACAAGGAATAGAGAAATGGACGTTTGGTTATAATCTAAGCAAAGTGCGCAAAAGATTTTGAAATGTCTATTGTGGTACTTCATTGAATAGCAAAATGATGCAGGCTTTTGAAAGAGAAATGTGATGCAGTGATTTTTTTTTTAAATGATCATGTCTGTCTTTGTTGTTTGCCTACCCAGTATTGGATTTCTTCCTTATCTCAGCTCTGCCACTCTTCCTTATAATTGGAATCCCAGTTTTGCTTACATGTCAGGATGTCAATTGCTCTGACTTTTTTCTACCTCAAGATTATGAATCTTGATTAATCTAAGTCAGGGGATGGTAACCTGCAGTCTTGTCACCTGTTCTGTAAATAAAAAATTTTTTTAAAAGATTTATTTATTTATTTTAGAGAGAAAGAGAGAGAGGGTGTGTGTGTGTGTGTGTGTGTGTGTGCATGCCTGTTTATGCATGTGCACATGTGCAAACAGGTTGGGGCAGGGAAGGGGCAGAGGGAGAGAGAGAAACAATCCTTAAGCAGACTCCACACTGAGCACAGAGACTGCATCCCAGGACCCTGAGATCATGATCTGAGCCAAAATCAGGAGCAGGGCCTTAACTGACTGAGCCACCCAGGTGCCCTTGTAAATAAAATTTATTGGAACATACCACACCCAGTTATTTAGTATCATCTGTAGGTGCTTTCCTGTTACAATGGTTGAGTTCAGTAGTTGCTTCAGAGATCAGCTGGGACACACAGAGCACACAAGGAGAATATTTTCTTTCTCCTGACCTTTATATGTTGTGTGAGGATGTGATGCTGGGAGCTGCTGCAACCGTGTTGTAACCACAAGAAGACAAACTTAAAGCTAACATTAGGAAGATGGAAAAGAACTTAGGTCTTTGATGTTATCACTGAACTGTTAAATGAGCCAACTGTAATGTTCATATCTTAGGCATTCTTATGTTGTAAAATAATAAATCCTTCTGTTGTTGACATTATGAGTTGGGTCCTTAATTAATTGTTGCTAAAAAATCCTGACTAATGCATATAATACATATAACTTGTAAGAGACCAAATTAAAAAAGACAACAACAAAAAAGATTGTAAGTAAGCATGACGTACATGCACTATTACTAGCAGGTTTGTGGGTATAGGATAAAAATTCTGGAAAAAATGAGAACTATTAGGATTAAGCTATTGTATACATATAAGAATGATTATTATGAAATAAGTATAATAGAAAAAATTGTACACAACTTAGAAGTTCGGTCATAGTGGATAGATTATGGCTGGGTTGCCTCACTGAACAATTGTTTGACCATATAATGGTGCTTCAGGTGCAGAATATAATGCAAACTCAAATTCAAAATACAATGCAAAATGCAATGCAAATGCAAAATTGGATTCAGTTCTTGTCACTTTTATCTCTAGCCCTATAAGTACGGTTGTATGATTTGGATGATCTATTATATTTGACAAATGATATTCTTTCTACTGTTTCCTTTGCTCCTAAACGATCTCTCACAGAAGTTGTAGCTTTGACTTACTTGGTTTCTATTTCATATAAATGAATGGTCTAGTTCTACAAAGTCAAATGCAAAGATTCTCCAGATATCAGAGTCCCAAGAGATAGTCTCTACATTCAGGAAGTGTGAAACACACAGTCTTTGCGTGGCTGCCATTTCTTTCAGAGTAGTCTATACCCAAAGGTACATTATTACTCACATCTTTGGAAAGGATGAGAAGAGTTCCATGCTCTTCGATGTAAATTCCTTTGCTTGCATCTTCCCAAATGTGTAATGTAAACCTTGAAAATGACTGGCAAGTTTTTTTTTTTTTTGAAAGAAATAGTTACATTGGGGAGCCATCGCTCCATGCTTTAAAAAGAAAAAAAAAATAGCAGTTGGTTGTGTGACAACCACTAATCCAGTGATCCTTTTGGTTTTTCTAATCTATGAGAAAACATCAGCACTTTTTAAAGAAGCAGTACATTATTATCATTAATCAAATGCTTTGATCTGGAGAATCAATTCATTTTTTTGAGAGAACCATCTGTGAGGTTTCTCTAGGAAATCATAATACTTAGGAGAGCTCAACATTTGTGGCAACTTGGAGAATTCCTCCTGATCTTCAGGTCTGATCTCAGAATAAACTATAGAACGGTTTATCAGGCATTTCAAAGGACTTAGAGCCACTTGGAGGCAATATAATGTGAATTTGGGGAACTCAGTGTATTTAGCAACATTGGAAATTTTATGGCTCCAGGAAAAAAAATTGGAAAATATAACTAAGAGTTTTCGTCTTGTATACCATTACAGAAAAGAACATTCCTGTTTTTAATTAACTGTTCATTTCCTTTGCAGAATGTGGCTTCAAGCAATCAAAGAAATTATTTGTAACAATGTCTATGGCTTTCTAGCTTGTTTCATTAAAGCATCATGTTAATGAGCCCAAGTTTCAGATTCATCCCCAAGTGAGCCAATAAATTTACTCTGGGTTGAAACCAACAACTCCACCCAGATTTAGCCAGCCATCTTACAACATTGTTCCTCGAGACTGGTTGAGTATGGATGGATGGATCAGTACAAATCCATTCTCACCACCCCCTGGAAAATCCACTCATATTCATTTATGTCAATAGTAGTGTCTTCATAAGGAGCAGCAGATTCTTGGTATAAATGTTGCAAGGCCCAATGGTTGAGCATATGGACTTTCCAGACAATCTATCTGAGTTTATGTCCTTGCTCCGGGCTCAGTAGGCTCCAGCCTCACTCCACTCTGGGTAAATTACTTAACTTCTCGGCCTTAATCTCTCCATTTAAGAAGTAGGTCAGATAGTAGGTTGTAGTAATTCATAGAGCAGTTGTAGCATTAGTTGTGATGATATATTTCAAGTTCTTAGTGTAGCCTCTGGCACTTTAGTAATCGCTCAGAAAATGTTACTACATAGGTTTCTTGTTTTAAAAATCAGCTTTTCAACACTGATGGCATTTGTGGAATTCAAAGGATCATAGATACTTTTCTTGTGACCCTGTTTGAGTTCAACACAAAGGATGATCACTATGGATTCAACATGAACAGTGTGCTCTGGCAGGCCTGGATTTCTGCTCTTTATGGAATGTAGTGAGTTGGATGTCACCTGCCACCAGCTAATTGCCATTTAAATGAATGCAAATAGAAGCCCAGACTTCTACCCCACAGCTGAGTGAGTCAGGGATTCCAACCCAGCAAATTGCCTGTTTTTGGAATAAATCATTGAAAGCTCTCTCTGTGTGGCATTTTCCAGGTTTACCTGAAATCTGTCGCTGAAGCCAGTGGTGGTCTGAGAGAGGGTGTGTAGGAGGAATTTAACCATGAAAAATCTTATCTTAATCTTTTCCACAAGTACTCTGTGTCTTGACAATCTCGGGAATTTTATTGGCAGGTTGTCATGTGCCTTCTGCTGCAGAGATTGGAATGCACCACTGGATGAGACAAACAGATGGTGTGGATCAGAGATTTTCCACTTTTTACTGAGAAATTTGAAAAGATGGGGGAAAATTAGAATCACCATTTAAGGTGACAAAACTTCCCGATTCTTTATCAGTTAAAATCATTACCTGAAGCAAAAGTGTTTCTCCAAACACAACATTATGTTTTATATAAAATTATTTTCTTTCACTTTCTGTAGTGCTTAAATAATTTTCCAAAGATACAAGTGAATTTAAGTAGTATACAGGACTGCTGAAATTCTGTTGTTTGGGTTATAGCATTTTCCTTACATTAGTCATTAGACCTATTTCTAAGTAATTTGTCTGTGATGTGGTATTTTTTTGGTTTGTTTTGCTAGTCTCCATTTATAGCTCAAGCATTTCCACAGTTGTTTCTGTGCTCACACTCTGCTTTCGTTAAAATGTATTTTTTCTCCATTTATGAATGTCAATATCGTGCCATTTCTAAAGCCCCTTTCGCACTTTTTAAAAATTGAGGTATAACTGACATATAACATTGTACTCATTTCAGGTGTAAAAAGTAAGGATTTGATATTTGTATGTATTGTGAAATGATCACCACAATAAGTCTTTGTAACACCTACAACCATACAGAGTTAGAGAATTTTTTTCTTGGGATGAGAACTTTTAAGATTTATTCTCTTAGCAACTTTCAAATATGCAATATAGTATTATTAACTGTAGTCACCATCCTGTACATTACATTCTCATGACTAATTTGGAAATTCATATTTTGTGATCTCCTTCACCAATTTTGCCTTCCCCTTACCAGCCACCTCTGGCAACCACCAACCTACCAATTTGTTCTCTGTATCTGTGAGCTCATTTTGTTTTATTTTTAGATTCCACATATACGTGAGATCATCCAGTATTTGTCTTTCTCTGTTTGACTTATTTCCTGTAGCATGTGGCCCTCAAGATTTATTTGTGTTGTCACAAATGGCAAGATTATATTCTTTTTAATGGCTGAATAATATTTCATATATCAACCATATTTTCCTTATTCATCTATCTATGGACATTTAGATTGTTTCCATGTCTTGGCAATTGCAAATAATACTGCAATGAACATGGGGTGCATATATCATTTTGAATAAGTGTTTTCATTTTCTCCAGATAGATACTATATGTTAGTTCTATTTTTAATTTTTTGAGAATCTCCATACTGTTTTTCATAGTGGTTGCAACAATTTACATTCCCACAAACAGTGTAGTAGGGTTTCCTTTTCTCTACGTCTCCTCCAACACTTGTTATTTGTTGTCTTTTTACTAATAGTTCTTCTACCATCTATGAGATGACATCTCATTGAGGTTTTGATTTGCATTTCCCTCATGATTAGTGATATTGGGCATATTTTCATGTACCTGTTGGCTATCTGTATGTCTTCTTTGGAAAATTGTCTATTCAGATTCCCTGCCCATTTTTGACTCTGGTTTTTTTTTTGATATTGAATTGCATGAGTTCTTTGTATATTTTTGATACTAACCCCATATATATGAGCTATATGATTTGCAAATATTTTTTTTCTATTCAGTAGGCTGCCTTTTTATTTTGTTAATGGTTTTGTTTGTTGTGAAGATTTTTAGTTTGATGTAGTCCCACTTATTTATTTTCACTTTTGTTGCCTTTGCTGTGGGAGTCAAACCTAAAAAAATCATCACAAAGACCAAAGTCAAAGAGCTTACAGCCTAAGTTTTTTTCTAGGAGTTTTATGGTTTTAGGTTTTATGTTCAAGTCTTTAATCCATTTTGGGTCAATTTTTGTGTATCGTACAAGATAGTGGTCCAGTTTCCTTATTTTGCATGTGGCTGTCCAGTTTTTCCAGTCCTGCTTATTGAAGTGTCCTTTACCCATTGTATGTTCTTGGCTCCTTTGTCATAAATTGACCATATATGTATGGGTTTATTTCTGACCTTTAATTTTATTGATTCATGTTTTTGTGCCATGTCTGTTTTTATGCCAGTATCATACTGTTTTGATCACTATATCTTTGTAATGTAGTTTGAAATCAGGGAGCATGATGCCTCCAGCTTTGCTCTTCCTTGAGATGTAGTATATTTCATTATATTTGCATACCTCTCTAAACGGCACTATTGATATAAAGACATGATGCCCCCATACAGTTTTTGTTAAACTAGTTGAGTCCCAGAATTTTCGGGACCTTTGTCATTCTGTGTCATAGAAATCATGCATTTGGGGCAAAGGGAAAATATAGCATCATACTTATTAATTAAAGGTTTACTTGCTAGAATGCAATGTCCTTATTTTTTAAGATAGTGTTTTTCAGGTCCTCCTTTTTTTGTTGTTGTGTTTTTTTTTTTCTTTTTCTTTGTGAGAGGGTATAAACAGGAGGTTAGCCCACAGAGCTAAATGTAATATTGCTTAAGATGAATAAATGGTCAAATGGAAACTGATAAAGTGAGGTAGGTAGAATAATGCCCCCCCTCAAAGATGTCCATATGTTAATCCCCAGAATCTGTAAATATGTTACCTTACACAGCAGAAGGGACTTTGCGAAAGTGATTTATTTTATTTTTCAACATTATTGAAGTATAACTGACAAAATTGTAATGTATTTAAAATGTACAATATGACGATTTCATATATGTATACGTTGTGAAAGAATTACCACCTTCGAGGTAATTAAAACATCTATCATTTCACATATTTATTTAGTTTTTGTATTTTTGTTTGTTTTCGTGAGAACACTTAAGCTCTACTCTCTTAGAAAATTTTAATTTTACAACACAGTATTATCAACCATAGTCACCATTACATTAGATCCTCAGACCTTATTCATCTTATAAGTGAAAGTTTGTATGTACCCTTTCACTAGCTTCTCCCTGTTCCCCATCCCCACCTCACTCCCTGGCAACCACCATTCTTGTCTCTGTTTTATTAGTTTGACTTTCAGAATATGTTTAGATTCCACATATAAGTGTTTGCCTTTCTCTGTATGATATTTCACTTAGCATATTGACCTTCAGATTCATCCATGTTGTTGCAAATGGCAGGTTTTCTTTCTTTTTTAAGGTTAAATAATATTCCATTTAAGGCTGAATATATATAGATGTAGATATAGTTATACACGTACACAGACACACATACCCTAACACACCACATTTCCTTTATCCATTCATCCACTGATGGATAATTAGGTTATTTCCATACTTTTGCTACTGTTAATAATGCTGCAACGAACATGAGAATGCAGATACCTCTTCGAGATAGTGATTTTGTTTCCTTTGGATATGTACCCAGAAGTGGGATTGCTGGATCACATGGTAGCTCTATTTCTAATTTCTTAAGGAAACGCCATGCTGTTTTCCATAGCGGGTGTACCTGTTTACATTTCTACCAACAGTGTGCTGGGGTTCCTTTTTCTCCACAGCTTCTCCAGCATTTTTTATCTTTTATCTTTTTGATAATAGACATCTTAACAGGTGTGAAGATACAGCTCAGGGGTAGAACACTTGACTGCAGAAATGATTTAAATGAATGCAAATGGAAGTTAAAGGTCTTGGGATGGGGTGATTATCCTGGATTACTTGGGTGAGCCCAGTGTGATCATGAGGGTCCTTTTTTTTTTTTTCCCCACAAGGGTCCTTATAAGTGAAAGAGGGAGGTAGGAGAATCAGAGTCAGAAAGAGATCTGAGGAGAGAAGCAGAGGTTGGAGTGATGTGATTGCTTGCTTGAAGTCAAAAGGGAACTTGACGATGGAAGGGAATCACTAACCGTGGAATGCAGTTGGCCTCTAGAGGCTGTCAAAAATAACAAGAGCTTTTTCTCCTGGATCCAACAAAAGGCACATAGCTCTGTTGACACCTTGATTTTAATCTCTATAAAAACCTATTTTGGACTTTTGGTCTCCAGAACTATAAGGTAATAAATTTGTGTTGTCTTAAGCCACTAACGTTGTTCTAATTTGCGGCAACGGGAGTTGAATACACATAGGAACCAGTTCACAAACTGTGCTATTGAGAACCCAGAGCTTAGAACTCATTTGCTCTGTGAATATAGAGGCAACTGGCATCTAATGCCACTCTAGTGACTGTCAATTTTTCCTGGCCAAGTGTGTCTATTTTTTCATATCCCAATGCATCCTCAATGCCTTCTTGCCTGTATGCTGATCCTCTTATTGTCCCCACGTCTTGGAATGTCCCCTTGTTATTCTGTTCAAATTCTTTTCCAGCCAGCAGGTTCACTTGTTTTATAAATACACCATTGTTTCTTTGTCCTGAATTACAGTCATTTAGCTGAGGGAAAAATCACCTATCTTGATTTAGCCGTGGAAACTACATACCCCTTCTGTGAGCAAAGATTATAAGCATAAATTAATCCTAAATCTAGTTATTGCCTTGAGTTGAGATGAGAAGGTTCAATTCCAACTCAAATATTTAGTGAGCCATCACTGTCTTCAAGTCATAATAATTGTATGAGAGGAAATATGCAGAATAAAGCCTGCACCTAGGTAAGGACATAAATAAGTACACAAAGATGTGTATGATAAGGGCTGTGTGTGATGATAAATGGAGATAATAGGACTTTGCCATAAGAAAGACTTGAATTACATCCATTTACTAATTTTCTGTTGTCCTTGATTTCCTCATCTTAATTTTTTATCTGAAAAGATTTCATATTAATTTCTACTTCACAAATTGCTGTGAGGATTAAATGAAAGTATGGATTGGTTGGTTTACAGATTAATTCAACAAATATATGCCTACTGCTTACTATGTGTTGGGCACTATTCAAAGTTCTAGAAATATATTTGTGAATGAAATAAAGTCACAGTGTTCACAGATCTTATGCTGTTGTAGGAAGACACATAGAAAAAGTAAATGGATAAATATAATATCAGCAAATGAAAAATGTTATCTAGTTAAGAAATAAAAAGCAGGGTATAGTCAGAGAATGACTGGGGCAGGGAGGGGAAGTGTTGAGTAAGAGTGCCCCCAGCATCATCACACAATTTCTGACATGGCATGCTGACCAAATAGATGTAAGTTCCTGTTACTTGAAGAAAGGTTTCCAGTTTGTAAATTTTGCAGAAATTGATGGTGGAGGTAGTGTTTGGATTTTAAGGTTGAGGAAGATTTCAGCAAGTAGGGATGGCAGGGAAAAGTACTGAAGCTGAGAGAGGAGAACATGCATTGACACAGAGATCCCAAAGTGTGTGTTACTTCTGAGAAAGTACATTAATTTCCACTCTCATCAGACCCTATTTCACACTGCATTTGGGTTCCATTTTTGAGTAAAGGGCATTAACGTCACTGGGGACTTTGGCCTAAAGTTGGAAAGCATTCTCTCCTCCAGTGATTTAGCTGATTGCTTCTGCTGCTTTCTATACTTCAGGCAGCTCTGCAAGTTTGGGCCAACTTGTTGACCGAGGAAACTAGACCACTGGACAGGCAATCAGTAACCAAGTTTTATCTCCATTCCCTCAGTAACTTTTTTTTTTCTCTCTCTTTAAAAATTTGGCTGCTGTTTCCAGTGGAATGAATCCTTCCTTGATTGCCAGAGATATTTGCCTATGTTGTTTTAATAATCTTAATTTTCTAGGTTAGACTTCCCAAGACTAACTCAGCTTGAGAAAAAAAAAAGTGAGGGGGGAGAGGTGGGCTGAGGATATGGGATGCTGGACGGAAGAGAGGGCAGGAGAGGGCAGGGATGCCTTTGGTTTACCACAGGATGTTCAGATTCTCTCACCAAAGGAAAAGCAAACAAATAGCAAACTGTCTGAATCATGGGCTTAAGCTCATGACTGTTTCAGAAGGACAGGGAATTCCTAAATGCTGACTGGGGTGGCCTATATGAGTGTGCTAAATGACAGGCAAAAACCTTAATTTTCAGTTCTTCAGAATTTTAATTTTTTTAAAGAGATTTTTGTTTTCTTAAGGATAAAGGATTCCCATCTTTCCTCATCTCTGCTCCTATTCCCAGCACTTGAGCTTTCCTTTTTCAAAAACAAGAAGCTGCCCTCCAGCTTTCTCCCCTCTCAAAGGTTCTGTCTTTTCCTTTCCTGATTGGTTTTTTGAAATAATCTATTCGTGTTTCCTACATTGCCTCACTACTTGACTCACTTGAAACCTGGTTCTTCTGGCAATCTGGTTTCTCCTGTCATCATCCACTGAAATTGTTTTCACAATAGTCAAAACTTTGCCAATTTGACAATTTTGATGACCTGCTCTGTCTTCTTCTTCCTCCTCCTCATCCTCTCTGTTCTCCTTGTACTCCTCTTTTCGCTCCTCTTCTCCCTCCTGCTCCTTCTCCTCTCCTTGTCCTTCTTCATCTTCTTCTTCTCCTCCTCCTTCTGACCTCTCTGCATCATCTGAGTCCTGGTAACCTCTCAACCTCTAGGTTTATTATATTCTTTTGGTTTTTCTTTTTATCTAAATACACACTCTGTAAAATTATTTGTTTTCTTCTCTCTTCATCCTCCAAATATGGGTATTTTTTTGAGGCTTCATTCTCAATTTTCTTTTCTTTCTTTTGGCATTTTCCCATTTCAGTAGCTTCAACTCTTCTCTTGAACTCTAGGTTCAAATCCCTAAATACTCAATACATGTTGCCACCTGTGTTCTCCCAACAGCTTCCCAATTTTAGCACATCAAAGTTGTGGTTCATTTTCTTCTTTTGATGCCTCCAATTAGGCATCCAAGCAAAGTCTCATAATTAGTGCATTTCTTTGAATCAATATGGATGAAAAATGATACACAAAAATAAGATATTCAGTACACATTTTTAAGAACAAAATTACAGAATGGGATCCAACATACTTTTCTAAAACTGAACATGAGAATTCAAGTGTTTAGGGGTGCCTGGGTGGCTCAGTCCATTAAGCGGCGGATTGTTGATTTCAGCTCAGGTCATGATCTCAGGGTCATGAGATTGAGCCCTGTTGGACTCTGCACTGGGTGTGGAGCCTGCTTGAGATTCTCTCTCTCCTTTTCCTCTGCCCCTCCCCCCTCCCTGTTCATACATGCACGCTCTCTCTCTCTCAAAAAAAATTTCAAGTGTTTAAAACTCATTTCTAGAAAGTCCTTTAGAAGAGCTACTTCACTTAATATATTTATCATTATAGTGTAGAGCCTTACCACATCTCTTTACAAGTTGTCTTACACTGAAAGTTATTTTATTTTGTACTTAAAAGGAGTTTTTTTTGACTGTCACAATTCTCCATACCACATGGGGAAGGCTATAGGAATATGATTATTTAACAACATTCCCAATGAACCTTCCTACCTCACCACCACCTGACACTTTATTGTACAAACACTAGGTTTAGAAATTGTTTTTCTTCCCAAGTCTCCAGCTGCTGCCCTGCCAGACACTGAGCAAGACTTGTGCAGCTCGTCACAGGCAGGGTTTCCTGTCAATAGGAGAGAGGAAGCAGTGCTTTTGGATGAACCCTCATTGTCCCCGCTGGAACTGTGATCACCAGGCAGTGATAAGGACCTTTTTCAACTTACACGATCTGCAGGAATCTGACTAACCTTGTTAGGGAGAAGAGGAAAAAAGGGGCGGTTACAAATAGTGTTGGAAACACTCTTTCCTTGGCTTCTCATATCCCAGCAACTGAAAGAATCTAAAACACACTGAGTAAGATGAATCTTTTAAATAGTCAGAATGTTTATCTTGCCAAGGCTTTTTTGGATCTTGTTGCTTTGCAAAGTGAATATAAAATTACATCATGGCATCAATTACAAAAATAAAGTAATTAATAGACTCGTAATTTGTAACTAAAAATTGGACATTGATAATGTGTTCAAAGATTATGTTTGATTTATTTCTATTCTTTTATTTGGAGTAATACGTGAGTTTAGCATCTTCCACTTAAGGAGCCTATGCCATAGGGTCTTTTTTGTTTCACTTTTATATATTCTCACTCTTTCCATCTCATTCTTGTTTTCTTTAAGGAGGTTTATATCTAGAAGGTGCTTCTTTTTTTTTTTTTAAGATTTATTTATTTATTTTAGACAAAGAGAGAGAGTGCACGAGTAGGAGGGACAAAGGGAGAGGGAAAGAAATCTTTTAAGCCTATTTCACATTGCACGCAGAGGCCAGATGTGGGGCTCTATCTCACAACCCTGA
Source organism: Ursus maritimus (assembly GCF_017311325.1). Classification (NCBI taxonomy): domain Eukaryota; kingdom Metazoa; phylum Chordata; class Mammalia; order Carnivora; family Ursidae; genus Ursus; species Ursus maritimus. Next base: position 32,862,331 of record NW_024425563.1, read on the forward strand.
GATCATGACCTGAGCTGAAATCAAGAGTTGGATGCTTAACCGACTATGCCACCCTGGTGCTCTTCTAAAACATGCTTCTTAAATATTTGTTGAATAAATGCTTGATACAGTGAAGATATATCATCAGCTTCTCTTTCCTTCTCCCCAAAATTGACATAAATATGATATTTTCTCAGTTATCGTAGAAGTTATTTTTAATATGTTAAACCAAAACAATTATTCCCATTTTCCAGATGACAAAACTGAACCCCACAGAGGTTAAATAATTATGCGTGTGTTTATGTGATGATGAGTAAGGGATCTGGGGATTGAACTGGCTTGTAGATAACAAGTACATTAACAATAGTGTCTGGCTTTGGCTGTTGTTCTTGGTGGCCTATGATCCTAAAATAGGCAAAGACTCCTGTAATTTAAATAATTTTCTTTGTAAAAAATATCAATTTAGTGATATAGCTAAGAGGAAAATTGAAGCAACTAAAAGATGATTTTTTGGGGTCTTCCTTACCCAGAAGTTGATAGTAGCATGACTCCAGTGTACGAAAGCATTTATATTGAACCTGACATCTTGTGAAGTTCCATCTAAAATGCTTCCTATCATAAAATTCTATTTAAAATTAAGTAAGGACTAGAATGGGCTCCTAAATCCAGGTGAACTGGGACTGAAAAGTATTTTCCAGGCAAGTGTAGGAAAGCAAAGAAAACGAAACAAAAGTGCTTTTATTTCTTAAAAACACTTTATTTTGAAATAAAATATTTTTAGTTCTTTCCATAGATAGTGAGCACAGGTTTGAGAGCTTTGGATTTAGATAATCTGGATTTGAGTCCCAGATATAATATCTTGAAATTTTGTTTAATCGCTCTGATGCTGACATCATTTTTACAATGTCAAAATATAAATGAGCAATAATGCATAATAAAGTGCCAAGCACAGCAGAAATAGGTGTTTAAAAATAGTAACTGTTGTAATTATTCATAATTAATTTAATTTTTGCTATCATTATTAATTTAAATATACTTATTTTTTTCAGTCAATAGTTTTACCTCTTTATAATGCTATCAGTTTTTCACCAGTGAATTCCATGTTCTGACTGAATATACTAAGTACCATTCGTGCTGATTATGTACATCTGTTTACAAAAGAACACTTTTCTGTTATTGAAAAACCGTAGAAATATATGATAGGTGTATGATATTTACTTCTGTTATTAACTGAGCATTTTTCACTAGAATTTATACCATAAAATAGTGTATCACTTTATAGAATTTAAGATCCATATTGTGTGCATGTGTATGAGTGTGTGTGTTTTACAAGTAAACCAAACAGATATATATCCTCGTCAAGATGGAAATGGTAGTGCTTGACTTGTTTAAGTAAGGTGTGTTTGATTTAATTCTTGGAATTTCTAGAAGTATACATATACATTCTAATATTACAAATGTAGTGTGAATACCAGCATGACAGATTTCTTTAAAGCCAAAAACCTTCCTAAAATTTGTTAGGAAAAAAATAAGTAAAACAACATGTAAGACAGAATTTTCAGTATGCATCTGGAGAACATTCTGAATATGTTCTTTATTTCAGGGGCATGTATTTCATTTGAATCTAATAAATTAAAATATTTAAGATCAAATCCTTTAGTTTTAAATGGTTTTATGATGCTAACACAATGTCATGGAAAGTGACACAAAATGATAGTATGGTATTTGGGAGTATATGTTTGACAACTGTCCCAGGTTTTACAAGTACTCCCAAATCCCTAGTAGGGAGTATATGTAAACACCTGGATTAGTTCCAGATTAGGTGCTCAGGTCAGGGGTGCTGGATCGTGTGTGTCTACTGGCTTTCCTCCCCTCATACACCGTTTGGACTTCCTCGTAATCCTTCCCCATCTCACCCCTTCCCCACTCCCTTATATGTAGAATAGGGTTACTAGATAATGCAACTCCAGAGGATGACATTTACATTAGAGTCTATGTATTCAAATGGTACCCCCTGGAGTTGTGCAATGGTTCAACCTGTTGACCATAGGAAGTAGCTAGCCCTATCCAAGAACTAGCCAAAGTAACATCCAAAGAAATAGCAGCTTAGAAGTACAAATTCATGGTGCAAATACTCTTTTCTTTTTTTTCAAATTATTTTTTAATTTAAATTTGAATAACAGGTTTGTTTCCCTCTCTGGTTTCATCTTGTTTCATTTTTTCCTCTCTTCCCCTATGATCCTCTGCCTTGTTTCTCAAATTCCACACTTTCTTCTTAACAAACTATGTTTTTGTTTTGTAGGGTATACCATTGTTAACCTTTACCCTCTACTCCCAGCTTGTTCCACCCTACCTATACCTCCAGGTGTTAAGTATAGACAGTTACAACACTGACACCTGACCACTTTATTGCCCTGTTATTTTGTAACGTATTTTTGGAAACCTATTTAATATAGAAAAGCTTTTGGATTTTTTTTTCTATTTCTCTTTGATTTTGGAATGGATATTAAGGAATATCCTACCTAAACCTCTTCATATCTTTCATGATTAAAGATAACATACAATAAAAAAAGGTAACTTAATATACAATTAAAAGTATCACTATTCTTTTTTTTTTTTTAAGATTTTATTTTATTTATTTGACAGAGTTAGAGACAGCCAGCGAGAGAGGGAACACAAGCAGGGGGAGTGGGAGAGGAAGAAGCAGGCTCATAGCAGAGGAGCCTGATGTGGGGCTCGATCCCATAACGCCAGGATCACGCCCTGAGCCGAAGGCAGATGCTTAACCGCTGTGCCACCCAGGCGCCCCAAAAGTATCACTATTCTTCTTTTAGTTTGGTCAGGACAGTGTTCTGTCACTGACAAGAGAACTGGGGCTTGTACAAGAGCCTCAAATAAACTCCATGACATCAATGTCAAAGGCTAAATGATAAATGCTAACATGTTTTACTTTGTGTTAATAGTCCAATTATTATGTGTTATTTATGAGTTGCCTAAAACCTTATTTTCTCTTTTTTTTTATTATGTTCAGTTAGCCAACATATAGTACATCATTAGTTTCTGATGTTCAATAGTTCAATGATTCATTAGTTTTGTATCATACCCAGTGCCTGAGAATCTTATTATCCAGATGTTTCTTTTTCAAAAAGTATAACCAACCAGAGAAATAGATTCTATAAATTTGTGTTCATTACATAAAGTAAATTCATAATACAATCATCTTGTGGGGTAGAAGCTGAAGGGCAATTTTCTGATTTCCTTATTCTTACTGTATATTACTGTATATTGAGACTTATCAGTCAAATATTCATTCTTTTAGATAAGTAGGCTATTTTTAGCCAGGAACTATTTGAGGTCAGGGACTTTACCTTATTTATCTTAGTTTCCTTAATGCCTAGCATGGTATTTGGCATATCATAAGTACTGAATGTGTGTTTGTGGAAGTTTAATATTCTTTTTTGGATCTATCTTAGTTTCACTGTATCTTTGAGGGAGAGCAAGGAGATATACAAAAAATATTCTGGATTTAGATGTCAGTTGTTTTTGTTTGTTTCCAGGGACATGTCAATTCCTTTTATTTTGCAGCTAATAGAATATTCTGACAAGGTAGCACCATTTTAATTTTTCTGAACCATAGAAGTAAATTGAACGAATGAACGAAAGCACTACTTCAAATATATATTAAAATTTCAACAGGATAATGTATTGCTACTGAGATTTTTTAAATTTAATTTTTATTGTAGTAAATATATATAACAAAATTTATCATTTTCACTGTTTTTAAGTGTGCAATTAAGTGGCATTAAGTACATTTACAATGTTGTGCAACCACCACCATTATTCATTTTCAAATTTTTTTTGTTTTTCTAAACAAAATCTTAGTACCCATTAATCCATAGCTCCTATTCTTCCCCCTGCCCCCAGCCCCTGGTAACCACTATTCTACTTTCTGTCTCCATGTGAATTTGCTTATTCTAGATGTCTTATATAACTGGAATCATACAATATTTGTCTTTTTGTATCTGGCTTATTTAACTTCGCACAGTGTTTTCAAGACTCATCCATGCTGTTAATTTGAACATAATGGACATATGTAGCTCAGTTTATGATAATAAAACCAGCTAAGTAGAAGTACCTGTGAACCCACAAATAGTAGAAATGAAACTGCCAAAAAGAAAAGTAGGGGTAGCCCTTATAGTGAGAGGTAAATGGTGATACATACTCAAATGCCATACAAAATAACATGTAGTTATTGCCAGAGAGTTACCTAGAAGGAGCATGTAGCACTGAGTGCTGCTGACTGAAGCCACACCATGATATCTGGAGAGCTAGAGGACTGGGACTGTGTTGGACATCTTTAAATCCCCTCAGAGAGGGAGTCGGCGTGACACAGGGGGCACCCAATTGGTGGAACTAATGAAATAACCATGTACTTACAGTAACCTTTTCCATAACGTTGTCTTGTGTTGGGTTGATAAATCAATTTTGTCTTTATAAAACACTTTCTATAATCACTCTCTCTCTCCCCATGTAGCTTGTAAGTGCTTACATTCCATAAGATGCCAATTATATTCCCTTGAGCACAATAGATGTTTGATAAGTATTATTTGCTTGAGTGATTGTCAAGAGAATGTGGCAGAAAGGCTCTTGCTTCTTGTTTTGGAGCATCTTTTTAAAAATTAGGTTGCCTGGCACATGGAAAGTAGCCTTCAGTAGCCCTTGTTTTTATTCTGTGTAGGACTTTCATTCCAGAATTTAGAAATGTTAGTTAATACCTAATAGATGCATCTTCCATTGGTCTGATTCTTGAGAAAGTACTTAATTAGCCCACTATTCTACCAGTAGCTTGCTCATTACTAGATTACTTATTAGTTTACTATATTCCTAGATTTTCCCTGTTGTGGGGATGGTACTGGCCAACACAAGGTCTAAGAATCATGCTACGTAGGAAAACGGAGACGGGAGCAGCACTTGAAAAGTCTGAACATTTCTCTCTCTTTTTCTGTGGAAATAGATAAGACAACGAGTTTCTGTGCTTTATTTTTTGTCATCATTATGCATACTCACTAAACATGGATTCCAGTTAATCCTCTGCCAACAGGAACATTCAAACAGATGCTTCAGAGATGGAATCCTTAAGATAGTGTTATTTCTTGAGTCAAGTCTTTGATTCCGTCCCTGTGATTCTAAGCATGGTCTCTCACTTTCTGTATCTATGAAAGAATTGACCTAAAATCTTTATTTAGGATGTTATGAGAAATGTGAGAAAATCTCATGAGAATTAGAGCACTGTAACTCACATTTTAAAAAAGTTTGTCAGCATCAGAATGCTGTAAAAGAATGAATGACTACAGTCTGGCCTAAACCATAGATGGCTTTTCTTCTTGGTGAAAGGGGTGGTGGTAATTTTCAGAGATTTAATTTTTTTTTTAAAAGATTTTTATTTATTTATTTGACAGAGATAGAGACAGCCAGCGAGAGAGGGAACACAAGCAGGGAGAGTGGGAGAGGAAGAAGCAGGCTCATAGCGGAGGAGCCTGATGTGGGGCTCGATCCCACAACGCCGGGATCACGCCCTGAGCCGAAGGCAGACACTTAACCACTGTGCCACCCAGGCGCCCCAGAGATTTAATTTTTTTAAAAAGATTTGTTTATTTATTTTAGAGAGAGAGAGAGAATGGGAGGGAGAGAGAGGGGGAGAGAATCTCAAGCAGACTCAGCACTGAGCACAGAGCCCAACTTAGATCTCACGACCATGAGATCATGACCTGAGCCGAAACCGAGAGTTGGTTGCTTAACCAACTGTGCCATCCAGGCACCCCTCAGAGATTTAATTGAAACCACTGTGGCTGTAGGAGAGAATTTTTTTCAAAGGATGTCTTTTGGAATGTCTCACTTTTTTCCCCGTTAGTAAAAATAGTAGGGTTAACAGTTAAGTTTTTAAGGGAAGATAATTTGGCATCATTTAATTTAAGTCAGTTTATATTTGGGATTAGGAATTGACTTTAGAGATTGCATCAAGAGACAAATAGTTCATTTGCCAGGAAGCTGAAACCATTTTATCTGTTCTTTCTGGCATGGTAAAACACGAAATTTTCATTTAGAAAAGGTGATTTATTGTGAGCTAGACTACCCACTAAAGGTCAAGTAAAAAGTAAAACATTTATACAGACTAAACCAAAGTTCATAATTTATGCAAGAGAATAGTATATTAAGACCTGCATTAGTTTCTAATGCTATGTAACAAATTACCACAAACTTAGTGCCTTAAAGCAACACAAGGTTATTATCTCACAGTTCCCATGGATTAGGAGTCCAGGTATGGCTTGGCTGGGTCCTCTCCTCAGTGTTGCACAAGGGTGCAATGAAGGCAATAACTGGACCCGGAATTTCATTTGGGGTTTGGGGTGCTCTTCTAAGTTCATTGATTGTTGGCAGAATTCAGTTCCTTGAGGACTGAAGCCCTCAGCTCAACTAAACCAGTGGGAAGAGGATGAGATGCCATCAGGGAGTGGTCAAGGAGATAACAATGGTCAGCAGAACATCCTCGTTGACGTGTGAAGAGTAGGGGAGTTGCTGGTCAAGAGGGCTGAGTGCCACAGAGAGCAGAGGCAGATGCCCGTAGGCAGTGGGTGTGACAGTTTGGAAGTTATCTGGTGATCCTGGAGGCAGCAGTTTATAGTCACTAAGCATTAATAAGCTAATGGTTTCAGGGAAAGAAGGTAGAAAACAGAAGAGATTCTTTCCCAGTGTCATCAAGTGTGCTAATCAATTGTAGCTACTTTTCACAAATAATACATTTGCCACCTCTGTCACTTTTAGACATGCATTGTGTATGATATTTTCACAGGTCATAGCTTACTTCTACAAAAATTAATTTTTCTGTAAATGGAATGTATTTCTAGTGTAAGTCTCCTTTCTACCTAATGGTAGAAAACTTTATCTTTAAGTAAATTCGATCCATGTAGAAGTGGATCTTTCATTTCAGGACTTTAACTTGGTCAAAGAAGAGCTCAGTGTCCTGCTCTGGAGATTCAGCCATACACATGACATCTAGGCTCCTCTGGGGAGAGTGCGTTTGGGCCTCAGCTATTCTCTGACGTCTGCTGGCACATGCTGAGATGGAAATCATCTTGTTTGTTTGTGGGTATATTTCCACTGCATTCAGTGCGATGTTGCAGTCCTATGGACCCTACCATCAGATTTATGTAGGACTATTTCTATTCTACCTACTTCTGCCTTTCCCCGCCCATATACCAGACCCATCGGGTATTGATAGTTCACTCTCAGACTCTTCTAGTTTCCCCTAAGAATTTCAGAAAACTGTCAGAGGCCCACTGGTCATTTCTACCCAATGGCTGATGTGCATACTAGACCAGATGGTATCTCGAAAGTGTTCATTATCTCCTTGGATTTTACCTGTCCCCTTAGATAGCCTCAAACATGTCTGGCTGGATTACCCAAAATTGTCTTCCATCCCCAATCTATTATAGGCAGCCTAAGGGTGCAGGGTATCAGGCCCCTTCTCAGGACTTCAGAGAGTCCTCCCTCCTCTCCCCTTCCCTCCCTCCCTTCCTTTCTTCCTCTCTCTTTGTTTGTTTCTTTCTTTCTTTCTTTTGGAGTTCAGAGATTTCTGAGCTATCTTCCATTCTCCACAGAGCTCCCTCCAATCCCAGACCACCTCTATCTTGTTTGCATGGGTAAAGGTTATGTAGCTCTTCGTACTTTTTTCCTTTTCAGTCTGTTTGTTAAATGATATGAAGTTTTTGTTAGATTTGATCTTCTCTAGAGATTAGTCTTTTGAGTTTCAAAATACCCAGGTCTTCTGAATTAGAATCCTTGGCTTTCATAATGACTCCTGCTATGAGTTGCAAGAACTTATTTGGAGCTAAAGCCAAGAACTGGCGTCTGATTCTGCATGCAGCTGTGTTAGTTGTGCCTCAAGCCAATGTGTGTCACTCATGTCATAGGGCGATGGTCTCAGAAAGAGTGTGTGTTTGGGTCAGGGGAGGGCCGGGGCGGTGATGCTGTTGATGAAACGGGGTGGTGATGCCAAGGACTGGAGAACCTGGTATCTTAAATTCTTATCCCTTAACACACTTATGCAATATGTGAAATTCAGATATCTGTTAAAGAAAGCTTTTCTTTGACTCCTCTTTGAATTTTTAGAGGACCTAGGGCCTTTTAGCCTAGAGAAAATTAGTCTCTGGGAGCTGTTGATTGGTGTTTTTAAATGTTCACGGAGCTGTTGGGTAGGGCAGCCACCAAAAAGAAGGAGGAAAGGAAGTCTCATGCATTGAGTCCTCATTTTGTGCCGATACTTTTAGGCATTTTGCTTCTGTTATTAGGTTATTTGTTTACAAGAACCATGTGAGGGTATTATCATCATATTCCTACAGTAGAGAAACAGAGACTCAGGAAAGTTAAGCAACATATCCTTAGAGAAGGAGCAAGACAAAATAATCACAAGTACAGTTCTGGAGCCAGACTGTCTGGTGGTAAACCTGGCTCTGCTACTTACTAGCTGTGTGACATTGGACAATTTACTTAACCTCTCTGTACCTTGGTTTTCTTAACTGTAAATGGGGGAAATGATAATATGTACTCTTAGGGTTGTGAGAATTAATGTGCTAATATATACAAAATAATTAGAAGAGTGCCTGGTACTTAGTAAATGCTATAGAAAGGTTTTTATACTATTATTATTCTTATTGTTATTATTATTTTAAATTATCCTAGCCATAAAGCTATCAAGTAACAGAGTATGAATGTGAATATAGAACAGTCTGTTTTAAAATAAACATATTATCATACTTAATGTAATACCATATATTCAGATGTGTTAAATTTTATAATTTCTTCAAGAATTTCCTTCCATAAATATTATTAAGCTTTTCCTATATGTCAGGCACTGTGTTACATAGCATTGAGGAAATGCTTTGTATACATACAATTACATGTTGAATGCTACCACATCAAGAAAATTGGGCAGATGGATTGTGTCACATTTAGAGCTTGTGCTCCAAATGGACCTCATCAGGGGTCTTGGGAGAAAATCTAGGAGGGTTCAGTTCTCCACCCAAGAAGCTCTGACCCCTAACTGGGACAAACATACCAAACATATTTAGAAACTTGAAAAATGACCCTACATCAAAAGTCATACAATAACAGCCTCCACAGTACAGGGCTTGATTTATAACCAAGTAACTTCCTACATAGGTAATGCTATTTAATAGTAAGGATGTATTTATTCAGTGATGGTACCATAGGGTCAAGGACACATGCATTAAAGTCAGATATACAAAAGGAATCATAAATTCTAATATTCCGTAATTAAGATAATGTCCTCCAGCCCCCAACCCACTGGCTAATTGGCTGGAAGTGAAACAGGCAATTTAAACTTGCCCACTAACATGATCTTAGTGTTTCCAGTTTAAAATAATCTTACATAGGGTTAACACAGTCTGTTTTTGGTAAATACCTCATCTCTCAGGATTTACCCATTTTTCTTTTATATAGTGGCATCTTATTTCAAGGGGAAGCCTATGTGTTTTTATGCTATGAAGAAAAGGGTCTTTGGTCCATGCACTGTGACATGGATTAACATATCTAGTTTCCAAGTTATCAAAATAGGGAAGACAATGCTGGGTTCAGTTAATTTCTAAAGTCACATGTTCACAAGAACTTTGAAAAATGGTAGTACATTGACCTGATGCTCTTGAAATTTCAGATTGTGGTTGTGTCTTCATTTATAAGGCCCTTAAGTACAGCAACAACAATAAAAAATCCCCTGGCCTATTTTAATAACACTGACTGTGGTCTTAAGACTACTTGTGTATATTCAAGGTCACATATCTCATTATTTTAAGTATATTAACCTTAAACACTTTTGCTTGATATCCAAATTGCCTTTGGAATTACATCAAAAACTAGTGATGTACTGTATGGTGACTAACATAATATAATAAAAAATATTATTATTTTTAAAAAAAGAGAACCATTTAAATATTTTGTGCTGAATAAGAAAATGTCAAGCCAATTCTCACAGCACCATTTTACTGATTTTTGGCAGTGCTTAGGATACTTAAATGTGAAACACACTAGAATAAGTAGATTTTTTCAGTGTCCACTTTTAAATTTGAGTTAAGGGATACCCCAAATAATGAGACGTTCCATTTATAAATGAGCTATGAGCAGTGGGAGAAGGCATCAACTCTAGAAGAAATTTTAGAAGAAAATTTAGAAAATTCTGCTGAATTTAATATCTACAAGGACTAATAATTTTTTTCAAAGTGTTTTTTGAAAGGACAAAAAGATTCCTTTGTGGTAGAATTTTTTCTTTTACTTTATGTTTGAAGTTGAAATGCACATTATCCAGATTTTCCTCAAATGCTTTAACTGTTTAAAAGATCTATTTAGAAGGATGCCTGGGTGGCTCAGTCGGTTAAGCATCTGCCTTCAGCTCAGGTCATGATCCCAGGGTCCTGGGATGGAACCCCCGCATCACGTCCCTGCTCAGCGGGGAGCCTGCTTTTCCCTCTGCCTGCAGCTCTCTCTACTTGTGCTTGCATGCGTGGTCTCTCTCTCTGTCTCCCTGATAAATAAATAATTAATCTTTTAAAAAAAATTTTAAAAATAAGAAATCTATTTAGAAATATTTTCTTTACTCTCTGAATTTAAATTTTTAATTTTTTTGTAAATAAAAATAATTGCAAATGTCTTTTTGTGAAGAGAGCATCAATATAGCAGATATCAGACTTCTATCTTTAGAAAGGCCTGCTTGCCAGGTTGAGAATTTGAATTTCAGGGGTTTACCCACCATTCCCTAACTGAAAAGGATGGTTTATTATGCCCAGAATGCAACACAATGTAGTTTGTGTTGAAAACCCTTTTTCCTTCTGGGAGTTTGGAATTTTGATATATACGAAGCAGACAGTGTCTACATAACCAACCCCCAATAAAAACCTTGGATGCTGTGTCTCTGGTGGGTTCTCCTGGGTACAGCAATGCATGTTGCTGCATTTTCTGTTGGTGAAGAGCATGTTCTGTGTGACCTCTCATGGGAGGAGTGAGCATAAGGAAGCCTGCACATGAATTCCTCTAGATTCTGCCTGTGTCTCTTTTCCTTATGATGGGCTGTCTAACCTTAACTACATTGCCATTTTAAATATGCTGAATCTTGTGAATCCTTTTAGGGAATCTCCAAATAAAGAATTGTCTCAGGGAAGCCTAATACTTACACCTTTGCAATATTTAACAATTTTTTTTAAGAAACAAGTAAATTGATATAAAAATAGAAAAGAACAGATGTTCCAAAACTACTGATTTATAGGGTTTTCATAACAAAGATTGATTAAATTTTATCTCCTCATTCTGACAAGAAAATAGGCCAAACTTTCTTTTTCCAGTGTTATGATAGCACTTCATAGTCCCTAAGATATGACAGGACATCAGAGATCTCTGGTTTCAACTAAGTACTGAATACAGAAAACGAACGTGCAGAATTTAAAAAGAAATCCTGTTGTGTGAATGGCATAAATTTTAATCCAAATAAGGTTAAGAGTGGCCCTTTATAACTATTGGGCCCAGAGGGGGGAAAAATGTAGCTGGGCTGGTGAATGTGTAACAGCTGGCAAGCCTCTGCTGCCAGCTCTTATTTTAGATTACTCAGAGTCCTGGCTCTATGAAATGTAATTCTGATTCTCAAAGAACTTCATTTCTTTTTCATTTTCTTGGGCTCATTAAGTTAGTAAATGTGAAAGGAAGTGTGACTTAAAAGAGTCTATCGTAGGTATGATGATGAATAACAAGTCAGAAAAGCAGACAGCTGTAGCTCTTGGTGTAATGAGTTTTAAGCTGATTCCTTAATGTTGCCAGTTAAACTATTGTGAAAACTTGCCATTGACTAATTGCATGCTGGCTTATTTAGAAGGGGAAGTCTGCAAGCCAATTAAATAAATCTGAAACGGTTGTATTCCCTGGGCTGTCTCAAAGTACCTATTTATAAGTATGCGAGGGCTTAGGATACATTTTTTTAAATGTTAGTAACAGATTTCAAAATCCCATGAATTCTATTTTAATTTCATTGAAGGCAGTGAAATGCATTACAGATTTTTCTGTAATAGAAAATAAAAATTAAAAGTAAAAAGTCAGTTTGTATAATGTGAAGACTGTCTCTGGTTGCAGATTGTGCACAAATAGTTTAACCTAACCTGAATGTGAATGGAAAAGTTATTGTTGTCTTAGTATAAAGCATTTATACATTACTTTTTTTAGTGTTTTGAAATGTTATGTATAATTATAAGAACGTACTTTATTGCCCTTGTTTCACAATTAATTCATTGAATCAACATATGTCCACTGATTATTACAAAAAAAAATTATGATCAATAAGTCTCCCACTGATGCATAGAATTCCACACACTTTTTTCCTAAACACTGAAAAGTATCACTTTTATTCATGCCTTCCTGCGTTAAAATTCTCTTCTTTCCTGGTTATTTACCGTTTAAACATATGTCTCCCTAACCTCTACCTAAGTCCCATCCTGTGCTTTTCTCCAGTGGTTGACAAAGGAGTGCTGTAGATACTATTGATTGAAGATCTCTATTTTATTGAAACGATAGCTTTCTCTTTACTGATTCCCTTATCTAACTTCCTGGCCACCCCGAGGAAAAGCACCATAATACTGAAGCCTCAGCCACTACCCTGATTTGTAAGTGCTGTGTGATTCCTCCACCATATCCAGTTTTTTCCTTTCTGTTTACGTGCCAGAGAATGTTCTTCATGGTTCCAGCAACTTCATGGATCTCTCCTTTACCCAGTTTCCCTTTCATTGACTGATTATATATATATATATATATATATATATATTCATATTTATATATATATTCATATTTATATATATATTCATATTCATATATATTTATATTTATAAATATATATTTATGTATTTATATATAGCATATATTTGTATATTCATAAAATTTATATATATATAAAATATATATACATCTTGCTGAAAGAATTATTTCACACAAAAATACATTTTATTTTTACCTGCTCAGAACTAAGAAAAAACAAAATAGCATAGATGTACATGTCCTCTGATTTCCTCCTACATGCTCATTTTATCATCCAGAGTCCTTTAGACAAGGCCTAATGCTCTAGACCAGTGAGCCTTTGGTCACTTGCATAGGGCCTTCATGATTGTTGCTTTGTTTGTATTACTCCTTCATTATTACTTAATGATTTTATTTAAATCAATTGAGTAATTAGCATGGTCTGTTTCTAGTTTAAATAAGCTCACTACCTCTTATAGCCTTTGATAATATTTGCACAATTATGAAGCTAATGTCCTAGTTATAATTTTCCAATATACATTGAATTGAATAATAGTTGAAATATGAAATCATCATAACAGCTCTGGCTACACTAGAACTTACTGAACCTTGTGTGTAAATTACCAATTTCTAATGTTTATTCTTCTGATGTTTTATTTCCTTTATTATAACTCTTCTTTCCCATCTCGCCGTTGTAAGTCCCCATTCATGTCCCTTCCTGCCTTCATGATCTGGCTTAAGTCAACTTCCTGAACCATTCTGTTGATTTTTTCAGTCTCTTTCCTTCTGTACTTCATACTTGCACATTATGATATTCTAAATTTCATTTAGTTTTATTTTCCAGTAGTTCAAAGGTATTCATGATTTTCTCCCCTCCCCCTTGGTATATTATATTCTTTCTCAGTGCATATTCTTTCTCAAATGTCTGAGTTTCTTGAGGATAGAGATGATTATCTTTTAGTTCTATGATATCACTTCCCTACCTAATACAAGGATCTAAGCTCCCATAGATTTCCAATAATGCTGATAGATTAATAGCTGTATAATGGATGGGAGGGGAAACACCATAATGTTTGATTTTTGTTTTTATAGCCTTAGTTGGAGAAATAGAATCATTTCTATGGTATGAAAATTAAGATTCCTTCATCTTTCAGGCCAGAATAATAGCATGTGTAAAGGCTTAAAAGTAAGGAAAAACACAGAGTATTGGGGAAATGAAAAGAAGCAAGAGTATCTGGAGCACAGGCATAAGAACAAAGTAGGGAACGATATCACTGGGGAGGTAACCATGTCAGGTAGGGCCTCAGAAGCTGTAGTAAAAGGTCTCAATTTGATCCTGAGTCAGTGGTGTGCGCTTGAAGAGTGACATGTTATACAGGGGGTGTATAGAAGGTGGCCATATTGAAGAGAAAGAAAGACAGATAAGTTATAAGCCTCTGCAACAGTCTAAGCAAGAGATGCTGCTGACCTGACTTAGGGTAATGGCTCTGGGGAGAGATGATGTGGACAGATTTGAGGATTATTTCGGAGTTAGAATCAATAGGATTTAGTGATTAGCTAGATTGGCATATGAGGCAGACAGAAGAGTCTAGGGAAACTGGCGGACTACTGGTTTTGACAATGAGTGGATAGTTGTCCCATTCATGAGCAGAGCATAGAAAGATCTAAGACTTGCTGAAGAAAACAATAAATTCAATATTGCATGTCAAAGCTGATTTGCTGGTGGTGCATACAGAGTGAGTTATTTAAGAGGCAGTTTGACATGTCAGAAACTCAGAAGAGAGACCTGGGCTTGAGACAAAAATTCAGGAATTATCACCATAGAGAGGTATTCAAATCTAAGGTAAAGGAATACATTTCCTAGTGAGAATTGGTAGGAGATGTGTGGAAAGGGCTTCAGCTGGACACCAAAGACCATAATACTGAGGGCTGGGCAGAAAAGGAGGAGATTGCCGTGAAGGCAGAGCAGCAACAGCCAGAGGTGTGATGAGCATGGTGAGTGTGGAATCACAGAACCAAGGGGCTTGTTCCAGGAGGGAACTCTCAACAGGGAGGTCAAATAAGAGAGGGATTCAGAAGTGACAAAGGGATATGGCCACATTCTGGTTGTTAGTAACCGTGGCAAGATCAGCTTTTGTGGGAATCAGGCCCATATGATGGGAAAGCATCTACCTCAAGATAACAGCATGTAAGGATGCTATATTAGTCAAGGTTCTCCAGAGAAACAGAACCAATGAGATGTATGTGTGTGTGTTTGTGTGTGTATGAAATTTATGTATATCATATATATGTGTATTGTATATATGTATAAATATATGTGTTTATATTATATGTATATGCAATTATATAATATATCATTGATTATAAAGAATTGGTTCACGCAATTATGGAGGCTGGCAAGTCCCAAGATCTGTATCTGGTGAGTCAGCAATCTGGAGACCCAAGAAGAGCCAATGTTTTAATTCATGTTTAATGAAGGCAGGAAAAAAACCCAGTGTCCCAGGTTAAAAATTGTCAAACTGAAAGATTTCTCTCCTATTCAGGTGAGGGTCAGCCTTTCATTTTATTCAGATCTTCAACTGATTGGATGAAGCTCACCCAAATTAGGGAGGACAATCTATGTTAGTCTACCAATATAAATGGTGATTTCATCCAAAAATACCCTCTCAGAAACACCCAGAATAACGTCTGACCAAATATCTGAGCATGCTGTGGCCCAGTCAAATTGACATAAAATCAGCCATTACCTGTTATGATGCCCCACTTTGGTAAGCACCTATATGAACATCAGAAATAGTCAAGAGGCTTTTCAAAAGTTCTGAGCTATCCCCTCAGAATTCAGTCAGTTGTGGGTAAGGCCACTGTCTTACTCTCCTAGGGCTGCCACAACAAACAACCACAAACTGGGTAGCTTAAAATAATAGAAAGATGTTTTCTCACAGTCTGAAGGCTTAAAGTCTGAAATCAAGGTGTCATCAGGGCCATACTTCTCTTAAGATTCTAGGAAAGAACGCTTCCTTGCCTCTTGCCAGCTTCTGGTGGCTCCTGGCCATCCTTGGCATTTTTCTTATAAGGACAGCAGTTATTGGATCTAGGACCCACTCTAATCCAGTATGACCTCATCTGAACTAATTACATCTACAAAGACCCTATTTCCAAATAAGGTCATATTCTGAGGTTCTGGGTGGGTATGAATTTTTAGGGGGCACTATTCATCTTACTACATCTATTAAATAAGCATTGATAGTAAATACTCCAGTGGGTTCTGATGCAGGTGGTTCACAGATCACACTCTGGGAAACACCATGCCTGCAGACTGCTTTTAAGGTAAAGATGGGGGTTGGCTCAGGTAGGTGGGCAGAGGAATTCCCTGAAAGCTTAACCCCACTATGACTGATCTTTAGGGCCAAATATGGGCAAAGTCATCTGGATTTCTAAATGGCATTAGCTCTCTAATCTCAAGAAATCTCAAGTGAAAAAAGATTTCAGCCTGATTTAGAGTTCAACGTCATTGCCAGAACTTAAAACTGATTACCTTGCAATCATAAAGGCCAAGGTAGCACTGTCTTGAACATGGTTTTATAATATCTCACTCGGAATTAGGTTTTGAAATGACTACATTCAGAAATAGTTGAATCTATTCAACCTACCCATTAATGCTTTTATTGGATGAAAGCTTAAAAAAACAAACAAGTTACCCAGGAAAGTACAAATTCACAGAGGGGACGATCTCATAGGGGCTGCAGATATTCAATACATAAACACACACAGAATTAACTATTTGGCATCCTGAGAAGCCAGAAGATACTGCAAGGAGGCATGATGCCCTCATTAGTTTGAATTCAAGAGCACATCATGTAAATAGTTTTTAATATCATTTAATACAGTTATTTACTTTTATGCATTATTTACTTTTATGCATTTTGCAAAGTTTGGACTTGAAATCTTCTGAAGTTGGCAAACAATAGAAATTTCTTTTAAAATTTTTATGGGACATATGAAAAATATACCACATGAAGCAACTTATGAGCAAGATATAAAGTAGAATTCTGAGTTATGAGCTTTCATTATTCCCTTGAAACTGTTCCATTCTGTTGTACTTATTGGGTACCTGCTATATGCCCAGAAATCTTTGCTGGGAAGTTCCAGCTAATGCAAAACCATAAAGTGTGACTAGTTCATTGTTCTGAGCCCTGAGAGGCCATCAAGGGCATATAAGACAAAGGTACAAGCACATTCAACAGCTTTAGTAAGAAACTGAAAGAAGGTGTCATTCGAAACAGAAATTAAGAACATTGAGGTGTATTCTCCCATCTCAGTCTAGCGAAGAACCTTGAATAATCAAGGAGATACATCTTTATTGGGAATTTTGTCATACTTGGAAGATACATATCAAAATATCTGAGAGAAGGAACTAATATTACAAAAGCCTGTTTTTATTAAATTCTACTGTTGCAATGATGTGCAACAAGTAATTTAATAGAGATCACGATATCAAAAAGCGAAGTACCATGAGTGTCTATTTGGAAGATGAATTTTTAAAAGAAAACAAAAAGGTTATCTACAAAAGATTAATGAAGATAGACTGGTTAAAAAATAGTCCCCAGTGGAGCTGCAATAATGTTCCATAGAAAGCCTTTATTTGGGCAGCGTTTATGACAAGGCACCCATGGTGAACTAGTAACTCATACAGAACTAACACTGTTATTGCTGTTATAAAACACATCACATAGGTTGCTTTCTTGAACTGTATGCACTTGTATGTAATTTTTATTAATCAGGTATGTAAACAAAAGGATAAGTTAGATACTCTTTTAAGCTTTCTCCTAGACCTAGGATTTTATGATATTTAAGAAATAACTATTTTTACCACTCTAGAACAGAGATAACATGGTAAGAGCACATTATGTTAAAGAAGGAAGGAAGCAGGGCAGAGAGAGGAAGGAGGGAGCGGGAAGGCCTTGGAGGTGCTGCTGTTATTTGCTTCCTATCCTTGGTCATGGGTTATCACATACTGAGAATGAGGAAGCTTAAGTGGAGGACAAAGGAAGCCTCCCACCTCCCTCCGCCAGCAAGCACAAGGCTGAAGACAGCTGTGACCTTTCCGACCACAGAATCAAAAAGGTGTCTCTGCTACATCTATTTTGTGCCTGAAAGGTGGATGTTAATTGTTAATCTTGCATTCATAATAGCCAAGGAGAGCAATGTTTTGTATATAGTTTTATAATATCTCATCCACTATTAGGTTTTGAAATGATCACATTCAGAAATAGCTGAATCTGTTCAACATATCACCTAATGTTTTATTGAATGAAAGCTTAAAAAAATCAAATTTCTCAAAAAAGTACAAAATCATTGAACTAGTCACACTTTATGGTTTTGCATTAGCTGGAACTTCCCAGCAAAGATTTCTGGGCATATAGCAGGTACCCAATAAATACAACAGAATGGAACAGTTTCAAGGGAATAATGAAAGCTCATAACTCAGAATTCTACTTTATATCTTGCTCATAAGTTGCTTCATGTGGTATATTTTTCATATGTCCCATAAAAATTTTAAAAGAAATTTCTATTGTTTGCCAACTTCAGAAGATTTCAAGTCCAAACTTTGCAAAATGCATAAAAGTAAATAATGCATAAAAGTAAATAACTGTATTAAATGATATTAAAAACTATTTACATGATGTGCTCTTGAATTCAAACTAATGAGGGCATCATGCCTCCTTGCAGTATCTTCTGGCTTCTCAGGATGCCAAATAGTTAATTCTGTGTGTGTTTATGTATTGAATATCTGCAGCCCCTATGAGATCGTCCCCTCTCTAAAGACTACAAGGTGCAATCCTGGTGTCTAGCATAGTACACAGTGAATTCTCAATAAATATTAAGAGAAGGGGAAAGGAAGTGTGGCAACATAAGAGAATTAATGTTCCTTGAGATTGTACTAGATACAAAAGCCCATCACTCCCTGAACATGATTCAGCTTTTAAACTAAAAATGAAAATAGGTTAAAAAGTAATAATTTGAATATTTGCTCTTGCAATGAAGTGAGAAAAGACGCTAACAAAACAAAACTAGTAAAGAGGGTAAAGCAATAATTCTTAGAATTCGTTATTGGTTTAAATGTATATATTTGCATGCATTTGTAGATGGTATAATATTTTTTAGTTTCTGTATTTGATGCATTGACATCTTAGGGGTTTGCTGATGGTGGAGGGACTACCTTCTCAAGAGCTAAGTAATTCCTTGAGATAGCAATCAACTCACATGGAGGGTACCTTTCATATGCAAACCAACCAACCCAGAGCCTAACCACCCCCTTTATTGGCCTCTCACACTCTGGGCCACTATCCACCTGCTCTAATCACTTCAGTATCTAGGTCCAGACTTGAGATAGCCCTTATGCCCCAGAGGCTGTTGAAATTACTCAAACAAGACAATCCTAAATCTGCTTACCCTGCCTTGTCTGTTCTTGCCCACAGAAACTGCAATAAAGGCTGTTGTCCATGTTTTCTCTTTGCTTCCTCTGCCTGACTGAGCCTGATGCTTCCCCGTGTGGCCCCACATGGTGTGGCATGCCCCCTCCTCTTGGGAGCTGTGAGTATAACAAACTATCTTTTCAGTGACAATTGTCACCTGATCTATTACCCTGACATATCTGAATAATAATAATAAAACCTACATTTACTAGATTCACTGTAAAAAAATTTTTTTAAGTATAAGTACTAAAAGAGAAACAATAATCCTATCACAATATACAATATATGTATATAACATCTGCTAATTTATATTTTTGCCTCATGAGTTAACTGAAGTTTTCTAAATGATTACAGTGAGAAAGCCCTCTTATTATTCCATTTCATTTAATAAGATCATTATATACCAGCTTTTCAATAATTTGATTTTTTTTTGCCTGTTTTTATCCTTCCAAGTAATATAACTTACTGATGAGATAAACCAATGCAGAGCAATTTACTTTTTTATAGGAATAAAGATTTTGGAAATAGACTAAAATTTAAATGACAGACATGAAGAATATTTTATTCTGTTACTCTGTTTTTGTAGGAAAGAATAATATCTTGTTCCAAATTCAGTTTGGAGTGTATTCAAAGAGGCAGACTTGATGAAGCACCAAATGCATTTTGTTATGCATGTTCATAATCCCTTATTCACAATTCCAAAATCCAGAGAACTCTGAAAACCAAAAAAAAATTTTCATAAGTTTGTGGCAAACTCATTTGGTGGCAAAACCTATCCTGAATTTATGAAGTCACTTGTGTCTTTATTCTTCTTGAAGGTGAATATTCATACTTATGCTACAGAAATATTAATGTGGTATTTGGGGGGATGCTGACCCAGACCATTATGGGAATATTAAACAATGTGCCATTTACAGACTGTCATATTCTAAAATTCACTAAAAGTTCTGAATTTTGAACTACAGCTATCCTCAAGAGTTTCAGTTGAGGGATGGTGGACCAATTCAGTGTATATGTGTGTTCATAGTGCTTACATGTTTCGGTTGCACAGACTGTTACTCCTCCTTTATTTAATACATAATTTTATTCATTATCGTAACTCCTGTATTAAGTTTCTTAATTAATTTGAAAGAATGTAGTAAAGGTACTGGACCAACAGTTTAAGACAGATCTTGATACTTCCCTGTGCAGGAGGCACTGCAGATAAAAAGATGACTAGATGCCGTTACTATACTCCAGTGAGGACAGATGTGAAAGAAATAATAGTGACACAGTGCAACAAATGGTGTTCAAGTGGTGTTCAATGTGCTTTTGGTTCAGAGAGAAGGGAACCACTAATTGCCTAAGGGAGTTTGGGAAGACTTCAGGGAAGAGGGGATTTTTGAGATGGCAAGGAAAGAAAGGCAGTTCACTGGGTAATGAAATGGGAAAGAGCTACTCAAGCCCAGTACTATTGATCATAAAACAAAAGGGAAATATTAATGTGATCCCTTGAATAACTTGACATACTGCAACTCTTGCCAATGCTCAAACTCTTCTCATTAGTATTGTTCTGTCACAGTGAAAGACATTTTTAAACTTTTCAGCATCAATAGAAATTCCTAGAGAAAAGCATCCCGACTTTTGATATGTCTCTGCGTTGAAGCAGAATATAGTGCTATTTGCAGGATTCAATAAAATGCCCATGCAGTTTGGATTATCTTCAAGGAGCAACCCTCAATCAAGCACCAAATATCCCTGTCTCACAAGGCAGTTCCTTGGACAGAATGACTGTGAGACACTGAGTGCATTTACTCATCCATAAAAATCACATTAGTAAGATAAATATAGGAACCACTTTCTTCCTCATAAATGTATACCATTTGCCTGCAGTGATGTGATATTTAAAGCTCAGGTTAGAATTGACAGTGCTGAAGTTCAACCTAGTTATTTTCAAATGCTCAGCTTTCGTAAGTGCCAACAGCAAAGGTACGATCTGTTGGGTCTCTTTCAAGGGAGGAAGATGACAATGTGGTTTTAAGCAGTGATGTAAAAGGAAAAGGTTAAAGGCAAAACTCTAATAAAATAAATTTTTAAAATTCCCCATTCTCGTTTCTACTTTGCTAAGTTATTATGGGGGATATTTTTAACACTGTTACTAATGGTGTCCCTAATTTTGCAGCTGAGCCCCTTTACATTTTGCATTGTGGCTGACACAAATCATTGAGAATCTCTGTACAATAAATCACTTGAAAAATACATACAGGCAATGAGCCAAGAAAGATGGTTAGCATTCAATCAAAGGCGACCTAGTATTTTTCACCTATTATCTATAAAATGAAACATATTCAACTTAATCACCAGACAGTGTTAATTCAGAGGAAAAAAAATGTTGATCCTTGCAACAAGAAGGTGGTTTGGAATACATTAAAAGGAAAGAAAAGTACTGAATGTAGAGTTTAGGGCTCTGGTTTCTGGTTGGGATTCTGTAACTTCATAGTTGATTCCCATAGTTAATGTATGTTCATTAGTGGGATTACTCAATTATAAAACCTAGGAGGTTAGGTTATATGGATTCTAAGGTCTCTTTCAACTTTAAATGTTATAGATACTATCTTGTACTCTAGGCTGTGATCATGTATGGATCTAATGGTGTTGATACTTGGCCCTTAAGCTGGATTATTTTGCCTCAAAGCTTCATTCTTAATGCAATTGTTAATCAGGTAAGAACAGCTAAACTTTCACAAATGATGCCATTTAATTCAGCTAACTTCCCAATTGTTCACAATTTTTGCAGAGTGAGTGATTAGCTTTTTGACAGAGTCAATGCATTACCAAAGGATAATTACAGAATACATTGTCTGTGAAATAAAACCATTCTTCTGATTAAAAATTGTGAAGCCCATACATTTTATACTTTATTTAAGAAATCATTGTGGTGGTAAAAAAACAAAAACGAAAACAAAAAACTTTGCTAACAGACCATTTGTCATCTGGCCTCTTAGTAAACTCTCATAAAATCAATCCTGTGGAAGATGAAGAGGCATTGATATCTGTGTCAGAGTCTGACACGCCATGTAAGACGTTACTACACAAAGACCAGTTGAACCAAAAGACTGGGAATTGTCCACACTACACCCTGATTATACCTTTTCCAGTTTTGGAAAATAGATTCTATTGCTTTATTGTCAATTCATGCTCCTAAATACAACTACCTATTCCTGAAAACCTCTGGCATCATTTTTTAATTCTTAAATGATATTTATTTTGTGCTTGAAATTATTTTAAGTTCTTTGCATGTACTTATTCATTTAATTATCATACCACCTTCTGAATAGGCACTGTTAGTACCCTCATTTATGTATGGGGAAATTCAGAACAGAGATGTTTAAGTTACTTGTACTGGGTCACATAGCTAGAAAGTTGTCAAGCTGGGGTTCAAGGCCTAGGGCCTGGAGGGAAATGCCATAAACAATCAGCATGCTATGTCGCAGTGATGAAGAGCTGCCTGGATATATGTTTATTTGGTTTTTAGGGTCTTGTATATAAATGTAGAACTGTCAAGCTTTCCTACACAGACCACATATTTTATAGCAGATTATTTTGGAGTGGTAATTTTTAAAATAAAATTTGTAGCAAAACAGAATCAAGGAATTTCTTTACATCTTAATGTGGTTTTGTTAGTGTTAGGGTCAAATGCAGCATAGGTTAAAAGAAGCACTGGTCTTCTAGTCCCTCCAAAGACATTGTCTCCAATGAATAAATAGCAATTATTTTTAAAATCCATTTGTTTTTCTGAACATAAGGGCCAATGGGTTAAGTCCTTAGAGATGTGAAACAAGCTATTGGCTAATGGTAAGCAAATAGTCTAAAAATTCATTTTTTTACCCAAGTTTGCTGGCAAAGGTCATGTTGGTAGGTATTTAGTAGGAAACAGTGATAGGCATATCATCACTAGAAGGAAGTACCATTAAATTTCATGGAAACACATTACGGATGGCTGTTTAAAATAATTTTAAAAATTGGAAAGTTAATAAAAAATATGGTATCATATAAATGTTTGTTTTGTAGCCCAAATTTCTGTGTGAATTTCTGCGGGGGATAGCTTAAGATGTGTCATAATGGTTCATGGAAATAGATTAGTATGATGATTGTTAGCTAATTTTCCAAGTGAATTCCCCTTTCTCTCTCTGCTTATACAGTATTTCTAATGTAATAGACAAGTTGAGTCACAGTAGTGGGTGGTTAGAAGGAATGATTCCTTGCCTGTAAAAAATAAAATAAAATCTTAGAAATATGTGGAAATGGAAAAATAGTGATTTGAGTTCTTATGATATAATATCCCAAACCATAGCTAAACACTTTTTTTTTAAACAAACTGTTGTCACTACAAGACTTTATAAATAATTCTGTCTGAAAAACAGACTTGTGAAACTCCAATGTCTAGAACTGTGCATTACTTTTTTTTTTTTCATCAGTATTTTCTTGAAAGTTTCTGAAATATTTTGCAAAGTCTAACTTTTGGGTTTTATTACTCAATTACACAAAACATAAAACTCGTCTTTGGTAAAAACCAACAACATTCATATTCTTTCCATAGCCTTTAGCCTCCTGACATGTTTCAGTTGTGAAAATGAAGTACTCTATTTTTATCTGAAAATATCTGGCTCATATTTCATTGATAATCTTATATGCCACCCAGTATTATACCAAGTTGGATTTTGAAAGTTATTAGTAGTACCACCATACTAGTACCATTAATCATAATGAGGAAAATCACAACTATGTAATAATATATTTACGGAATGTATTATTTTGACTCAGGCTTTGCTTAGGTTATACACTAATACACTCAGTGTTTAGCATTAAGTCTTTCTAGATTTAAGAGTCCTTAACTGTTTGGGCCTTTTTGTTGATTTAGGTTAAAAAAAAAACAAAACAATGTTTTTCCTTTTATGTGTACAATAGCTACAAATGAATAAAACTTCCAAGGTTATAAAACTAAGCTCAGAAACAAAAACCCAATTATATTCAAAGATGGAAAATGCTTGGCCGGCATCGCCCCCCTTTCTCTCCCATGCTCATGGCAGACGTTATTCATTGATCATGACCAGAAGCAGCCTCAAGCCTTTCCTCAAAACAGTGCTCTGGAAACCCACAGTCAGTCAGGGATGGCTCGGGGAGCAAACCAATCCATCAAAACCAATAAAGATAGAACGTGAGATCTTCTCATCCACAAGTCTCTCCCATCTGTATCTATAAACTAAAATGGATCTACTACATACGAATTAAGTTGAAGGAAATGAGCTCATAGCTTATAAGAAAGAAAATGGAGGGACAAGATCAGCCAGAAGTTGTTAATCTTAATTTTTCTATATTCTTTTGGACCTACAGAACCAGACAAAGTGTGTCCTTTTATGAAGCAATCAGTTTTGGGAAGGGAAGTTAGCAAGGATTCTGGCCTCAGGAATTCCTTCCCACAGGAAATGTGGCCTTGTAAGCTGAAGGGCTGGGCTACTCAGAGGAAGTCTGCTGCAGCATTTCCATATGACAGGCAAACCCTGACCTAGGGGGTGCTCTTCTATGGAAGACCCAGGCTGGCTAAGAACAGAAATAGCCTGTGTGCTAGTGAAGCTGAAAATGATTTCCTCTTGGCCTTATTTATTCAGTTTTAGGGATGGCTTCCCTTTATAGTTTATATATTCTTGATTGTAAGTTTCACTGGTGGCCTGTTGACAAGCATTAGAAATTGAAAACAGCTTTTAAATTTGAGACTCTTTGTGTATGTGTGGGAGGAGTTAGGATAAACTTACTAGGAAAAGAATATAGTACTTGACCTATACCAAAAAATCCAAAGCACTCAAACCATAATGTCAAGATATTGAACCTGTAAGTTTCACAAATAAGAGTTGACATGTTTTCTCATTGGGATACATAAATATCCCCACCCTGCCTAGCATAACAAAAGTAAGTTCTCTGTCTTAGCATGGGCTGCCATAAAAAAAATTACTGTGGACTCAGTGGCTTAAACAACAGAGGTTTATTTTCTCATAGTTCTGAAGGCTGGAAGTGTGAGATCAGGGTGCCAGCATGGTTGGGTTCTGATGACACCTCTTTTCCTGGCTTGCATATAGCTACCTTCTTGCTGTGATCTCACGTGGCCTTTCCTTGGTATGTGTACTGGGAAAGAATGAGAGATCTTTCTCTTTCTTTTTCTTCTTATAAGACCACTAATCTTATGATGAGAGCCTACCCTTGACACGTCATTTAACCCTAATTACTTTCCTAAGGCCCTATTTCTAAGTATCATCTCATCGTTGTTGTTTAGGGCTTCAACGTAAAAATTTGGGGGAAATATAGACATTTAGTCTATAAAGCTCTCAAAGCTTAACTGTTGATTGGTTGATCTTAAAAAACTTGAGTTTTAAGTTTCACTAAAACTCCAATAAGTAATTTGAGAAATATATAAGTTTTTCTACAAAGAAAATCAGAGGCTGATAAAACAAAACAAAGAAACAAAAAAACACAACTGTTAGAATTTAAGAGGGTACTTTAGAAATATAGTAAGGTGATCAGATATAAAAGTCAATATATAAAAATCATTGGCTTTCTTGATATTAGCAATAATCAATTAGAAAACATAATGATAAGTAGGATTCATTCATAATAGCAATAAAACTCATTTTATATTTAGAATAAATAGGATATCTACCAGACTTTTATGAATACTGTATAAAAACCTACATAAATAAAGTGCTATTCCATATTTCTCAATGGGAAGACTCAACAATATCAAGATGTTGACAAGCTCAAATACATATGGAAAAAAGAAAAGTCAAATTTTTAAAGAAGAGAATGATGGGATTTGACCTAGTAATAATCAGAATATAATGTAAGAAGATTTAAACAGTGTATTTTGGCACAGGAATAGACAAACACATTAATAGAAAAAAATAGAATGGAAACCTGAGAATATACAGGAATGTAGCTTATAGTAAAAATGTCATCTCTAATCAGTAAAGGTGTTCAGACTTGTCACTGAATTGCATTATGACAGCTGGCTTTCCTTTTGGGGGAAAAAATTGAACTCATAGCTCACATCATAAGCAAAAATATATTTTGGAGAGATTATTAAGAATAAATATTAAAAACAAATTGTAAAAGTATTTGAAGAAAATGTAAAAAAAGTTTTTATAACTCTGGGAATTAGGAAAGCTTTCCTAAGTAATACACAAAAATCACAAATCATATAAGAAAGTATTTGTAACTTTTACCTCATAAAAACAAAAATCCTCCTGTGGGACAACAATAAAAATGAAGTTAAACAGTAAGCTACAGACTAGGGAAATATTTACAACATATATAAAGGATTTGCAATAAACAAAGAGTGACTACATATGAATATGCAAAGCACAAAGAACCAAATAGAAGGCGGACAAGGGATACAAAGGACCATTAACAGAAGAAAGAGTATGACCAAAGCAAATATAAATTAGACAATATTTACCAAAATCTAAAATAAGCTTAATCTTTGGCCTTGTAATCTACTTCTAGGAATCTGCCCCACAGAAATATTCACTCATAGTCAGTAAAATATATTTAAAAAGGGTATTCTCTTTTATAATAGCAAATACTATTAACAAAAGTGAGAATACATAAAATTCAGACCTTCCTGTTATTTTAAAGAAAGAGCCAGGTCTTTATCTACTAAAACTAAATTAGAAAGTTCTTTAAGACCCAAGTGAGGGGCACCAGCGCCTGGGTGGTCAGTTGATTAAGCATCTGCCTTGGGCCAAGGTCATGATCCCAGGGTCCTGGAATCAAGCCCTACACTCCCTGCTCTGCTCAGCGGGGAGTCTGTTTCTCCCTCTCCCTCTGCTGCTCCCCCCCCCACTCGTGGTGCTTTCTCTCTCTCAGGTAAATAAATAAAATCTTTGTTTTAAAAAAGACTCAGGTGAAAAGAAGTTGCCATAGGATAATAGAATCATATGTAAATGTGTATGACCCATATATGTATAAACACATTGTGTCTCTATATTTTTTATTCCATATGCTTTTGTGTGGATTGACTGCTCTGTGAGAACATATTCATGTGTTTTTTGTTTAACCAAAAAAAAATTTTTTTTTAAATCAAAGAGAGGAATATTTAGGGAAGGTCAGGCATGGTGGCTTAAGCTCTTCCTCACATGACAGAAGACTGCTTCCAGGAGTGTGAGAATCACATGTCTGTCACTAACATGGTTTGGGCCTTTCTCTACTTACATTTTCTCTTGACCTCTGGCTATGCTGCCAATTTTTCTTTTCTGGGTGGGGGGGCAGTGTTGAAATGGACATAAAAGGAAGTTCTTTAAGACTGTTGAGATTCTTGTTATGCAAAAGTTGCATTATTGGAAGGTGTTTTAGATGTGATGTAATGCAACTCCCAAACTTTACATGGAATTCTGATTTCCGAGATGGCCAGGAAACTTTAATGGGAATTTCATATTTCTCATGCTTGAGTCACATCCCCTTATCCAGAAACCTGGAAAATATTTACCACTGAAAAGCCAAATGAGGTGGTACTACTCCTCTAACTTTTAAGCGGACAATGTAACAAGACAAAAAAAGCAATTTCATTCAAAGGAAAAAAATTAAAAGATGCATTTCCGCAGACAAATTATTACTGTGATGCCCTTTGATAACCCACAAAAAGTGTTTTTCAGTGTTACTTTAATTCTCTATATTAGGACATTTTAATACATAAATTCTGCTGCATTACCTTTCATCAGCTCTTTTCAGCACTGGTCTGGTTGGTTTATCTTCACTGGTAAAATCACTAGAAGAGGGTAGTTGGCAAAGTTAGTATGTTTAAGCCATGTCATATTGCTGTGTGTCCTAAGAGTCCTTCACGAAACTCACTTGTCTCCTTAGATATTGGCAAAAAAGGCCAGAAACCTCTCCTTCCAATTTGGTACTTTTTGTTTTTATTGAGTGCACTGCTTTGGCAATAATGTGACCACTACCTTTGCTCAGAGTTTATCTGGTTTGCATTCAGCTAAACTGTGTCTGTGTTCTCAGATGTGTGTCCCTACAAAGAGACCACCTCCCCACTTTTTGAACTCCATTGTCCCTTGGTCTATACTGGAATGGACTGTAGCTCTATAAGATCAAATAGGCTACAGTAAACCCCACTGGGCTTCAGTTGCTTTCATTTGGTCCTTGAATGAAGAATTTGCAAAGTGCAAAGGTCATTGTCAAGTCATGATTCTTTCCTAGAGCTTTTGGCTGGCTTCTATGGGTGCCTGTGTTCTTTTCTAACTGAGCTTTGCAAGCTGTAAATTCCAATTAAAGCTCAGACCCTTGAGACACAGGAGGTTAGGAGAATGACTCTTCCACCATCTCCCATCATCCACATATTTTCCGAGCATGCATAAGAACCTTGAACTCCTGTACCCAAGCAAGGTCAGTGTAATAATTTTGTAATTTAAAAAAAACGGGTTTTTAATTTTTAAAAATTTCATGTAAAACAGAAAGTCACCATGCTGGAAATGTTCTTTCCTTTTTAAGTTCTTTAATGTTATATTATCTTTATATGTTTACAATGGAAGGAAATGATCCTACTGACTGCCAATGAATGAGGGAGCAGAGCAGAGCTGAAGAAATCAGAGCTAATATTCAGCACAAGTTTCTATAGTCTTCTTTGTTTGACATGGTGGCTGTTGGGCTTACAGAAATACACCTTCTGTTTATACTTCCAAGTGTTCCTTTTATCTTTAGATAAAAGTGTACAAGGGAAGTTGCCAAAATTAGTCCACCTTTTGGGCCCAGGCCACAATTAAACTTAGATGTAAAAGAGATCAAAGCATTTCCATTCTGATCCAAATAGCTGCAGCCCAGCAGTGTAGCTGGTGGCAATATGAAATGGCTAAATATTTTCTGCTTTGGAACATCTAAGCAATACAGATCTTCCTCAGCTTATGACGGGGTTACTTCCCCATTCCCCATTATAAGTTGAAAAGACTATAAGTTGAAATTGCATTTAATACACTTAACCTACTGAGCATCATAGCTTAGGCTAGCCTACCTTAAACATGATCAGAACACTTTCATTAGCCTGTAGTTGGGCAAAATCATGTAACAAAAAGCCTATTTTATAATAATGTGTTGAATATCTAATTAACTTACTGAATACTGTACTGAAAGTGAAAACCAGAATGGTTGCATAGGAACAGAATGGTTGGAAGTGGATTGGTTGTTTACCCTTGTAGTCATGCAGCTGACTGGGAGCTGTGGCTCGTTGCCGCTGCCTAGCATCCCAAGAAAGGACCATATCGTTAGCCCTCGAAAAGATCAAAATTGAAAATTCGAGGTATGGTTTCTAGTGGATGTGTATTGCTTGTGCACCATGGTAAAGTAAAAAAATCGCAAGTCAAATAATTGTTCAGTGAGGGGATGTCTGTATATTCCAGACTGGCAGGCACAAAAAAGCATGCATGTCTGCTTTTGAAATGACTGCCTGCCTTTCAGGATTTGACAAAGAAATACTTGTTTAGACCTCAGTTTAGAATCTAGTGGGAAGAGCCCAGGTACTCCTGAAGGCTGCCTCAGGGGATCTTTAAAGATGGGCAGTTTCTCTCTTTCCCCAGTAGAAGCAGAGTTGATTTTGTGCATGGTTTTTCTATGCTTCTTTTAGGTGAAGCCAAACTGTTGAGGATTCTTCTTTGCAAGATGGCAGCAACTCCCCCTTTCCCTCCTTTTTTTATATTGCTTTCATGTTCTGAGCTTGGCAAAGCATTAGATTGGTGTCCTCTGAGGACTTGGGAACAGACAGAAGACTTTTGGTCTCTGCGCAGGAGTAGGGTCACTAAATTATTTATTATGCAAACCATTTTTGTTAGTGAAAGGGGAATTATAAGTAATTAAATCTGAACAACTGGAGTAAAGTGAGACTCTGTGGGCAAATTGGGATATATGGACCCCTCGTGTATATGGGTGACTCCTGTGCTTAGAGCCTCAATTCTTAATGCTTCTTTTCCTGTGCAAGACTGGGCATTTTATAATTACTCCTTTAGATTATTACAGGCAATTATATTCTGTGTTTGATAGCAAACATAGCAATAAGAAAAAAAAAGGATAATAAATTTCTGTATGACTTAGAACACAGCCCCCTTGTTAAATAATATAGCTCCAGAATAGATTTTGTTACAAAGAAAATGTTCTGTACAAATTCTTTAAAGAAGTCTTTCAAATGGTTTTTTTTTCTTTCTTTCTTTTTTTTTTTTTAGGATGCCACCACCCACTATTTACAAAGAAAGTCTTGAAGGGAAGCAACAGACCCTTCAGGCCATTTCTAGCAAAGAGATGTACATTCAGTATCGACAACACAGAAACACTGTTGTAACTACACCCAAACCATTTCTCGTGTCCAACATATTTTTGTCTTCAGACTGCAGTTGGATGGCTGTTTCCTTTCTGTTTGTTTTACCACTTCCCTTCTAAATATTTTGCATCATCCTGGAGATTTTCCAAAGTTGTGGTCTGCCTGCTGCAGGGCCACATTCCTCTGACTTGTGGCATTAAGTTGTGTCGCCATGGCATGGCTTATCATAAGGGAGTATTTGATAGGATGGGCACCTCTCAAAACAATTTCAGCCTCCTCTCCTCCTCTTCACATGCTCAGAGATTCTGAGACAGCAGCCCAGATATGGCTTTCTCTAATCATAAACTACATTCCTAGAGTGTGAACTTTACTTTGCTCTGCTTTTAAGATAGGGAAATATTTGGCTCTGTTTATTTCTTTCAAATTGGGCAGTGCCCTCTTGACTGTTATGACTAATCTACTTGTCAGGGCTGGAATCTGCTAACAGTTCTTTACCTCAGGTAGATCACATTGCTTGAACTTGTGAAGCAAAAACGCCGCAGAGGTCAAAGGGTGACCTCGTGGTGCTCGAAGCCCATCCTCTGTTGACCATGAGGATTTTTTCCAAGAGGAGGGAAGCTTAGTCAGAACCTGACAGTTCTTGCTCCCTCACATTCCTGCAAGAGGAACCAGCCTGGGGAGAGATAAGAGCTCTGGGTTGACACCCTGATTATGCCTACCTTTTTATTTGTAAATGTGGAAATTGACTTCATCCAATTAATAAGAGCAGGAAACAGTTTTTGTTTTCTCTTTGTAGGAAAACATGAAGTAACGGTTTTATCTTAATTTGTCAGGCATTGCCCAAGAGACTACAGCCATGTGGGCTGGTGGCCAAAATATCGCTCTAAGTCCCAAGTATTAACACCCAGATATAAAAAGAATGCTAATTGGTTTTCCAGCTGAAAAATAATAAGGTACTTGTGCCAAAAATGCTGTATGGCATGGAAACCCCAAGTTTATACAATAGGGCCTGATTGCAATCTGGGGGCTCCATTTGTACTCGTATGTAGCACTAAACAAAGGGAGGTGTTGCACTCCTCTGCCTTTGTAGAAAGCCTCTGCTCCAGATCTCAGCCTGGTGTTGCACCAGGCTTCCCACAGTCTTCCTGCCAAATCTCCAAGTTTTTTCCTGGCTGCCATTCAGGAAAGTACAGCTCTGTTCATAGGATGGAAAGTTAAAAAGGCCTTGCTTGGATACACTGAAATATATACAAACACTGCTTGACGTATGGAGTGGGCTGGTTTTGTACAAGCTGCTTCTGCCTGCATTCTAAGGAAAGAGAACGAGAGACGTTAAAAAGTGATTTCAGTTAAATGATGGAGATGGTAGATGGAAGAAAAAAGTTTTTTTTTTTTTAAGTGAATTCAGCATTCCCCTTGATCCCAGCAATTATCCACCTTAGTTTCCACAATGGTAAAATGTTCATTAACCTCTAAGAGCCCATTCAGCGTGGGCCATCTCTAACTTAAGGACCAGGTTTAGCACAGATAGAAGATACTAAATGTAGATATTCTAGTGAGAAGATCACTGGAAGTGAGCTGGAGAAAGTCAGTCTTGGGACCCTTGGAGCGTGGCTTGGTCCAGGGCTGATACTCTAATAAAACATTTTGGCTGATTGCCAGCATTGCCCCCTGGCCACACACCTTGACTCTGTGTCTACATCACTGATGGAAAAGTGCTTGAACTGAAAGGTTTCCTAATACTCAGAACCCTGTTCTCATTATTTCCAGTTGATGGTAAATACTACTGCAAACTTCATAGATAAATTAAATATTTATCTAATATTATCCAAAATGCGTTTTTAAAAATATTTACTTATTTATTTTATAGAGAGAGAGAGCACGTGTGTGCCAGTGGGGGGAAGGGCAGATGGAGAGGGAAGGGGAGAGAATCTCAGGAAGACTCCTTGCTGAGCATGGAGCCTGATGCGGGGCTCCATCTCACGACCCTGAGATCATAACCTGAGCCAAAATCAAGAGTGGGTCACTTAACTGACTGAGCCACCCAGGCGCCCCATCAATGTTTTTCTTTTATTACTGTTTGTTTGTTATTATTAGTGCATTTTCCCCTAGAAGAGTTAGGCAGAATGTGATGTATTTAAGGGTTTAGAAAGCATTTATTTAAGAGTACAGAGCATCAGGATGTTTTACCTGCAGGAGAAACCAAGGAGTAGAAGAACATTGAGTTAGCATTATTGGCCTTTAATTTGGTTCATTCCCACAAAGGTAATGAATTTTCCAGTGTTCCCCATCTTTCCATGTAGGCGCCAGGCTCCTTTGGTACATTCCTGCATCTATGACATTTTGTTTGCTCTTTCTTTCACCTGGAGTGGGTTCTATTCTCTTCTCCTTTCAGATTCCAGTTCAGTTCCACCTGATCTGTGAAGCCTTCCAGACCACTCCAGTGCACTTGGGTTTCCCATTTATCTGAACTCTTACTGCTCTTACTATTTTCATGAAACCAGGTAAGGATGTGGATGGCTCACAGATTAGATGAGAATCGAACTGGGACCCAGAACATGAAATGGAGAAAGAAGTATTTTTTTATTGCAAGGCATAGAGACCCACTCAGCCAGCTCAAAATAAGAAGAACATACTGTGAACCTATAGAGTCCAAAAAATGGGCCTTGCAGGATATGAACTGGAACCTATCAGAAAGCTAGGCAGTTCTCTTCCTGACTCTCAGGATCATATACTACCCCTCTGATGCTTTCCCAGGAATAATTACTCTCACATTTTTCCCTTCTGTCTCTCCCACATTTCCCTCTGTTATTATTTCTGTTTTCTTTCAGCTCAGTTATGCTCAGATAACTGAATTAGACTTTTAGGAACTTAATTCCAAACTTCAAGACATTTGGTCATCACATCATGTGCTGCATATCCAGTCCTCTGTTTGATCAGTGTGGTTGGAAGGGGCAGAGGTTTTTTTGATACAACAGCTGCCTAAGCCCACTCCTGTGGTAGTCTGTAGGTGGAAAAGTTTCAGGGAAAAAGGAAACAAGTAGGTAGGCACTCCAAAAGATATTTATTATCTGCAGAATTGTATTATTTCTCCAAGGCAAAGTCCTTAAGGGTAAGGGAATAAATTACATGTTGCTAACATCCATCACTGTGTTTAGCACAGTGCTGTTCATATGCCACAGTGAGTCACAGCCCTGGCTGAACAACAGAATCACCTGGGAAACTTTTAGGAACATTTCAGCTTTCAATGCTCCCCTTTGCCATCACCAGAGATTCCGATTTCACTGGTTGGGGGATGGCCCGGACACCAGACATCAGGGGCTGCTGTGCTTTCCAGATGTCAGACTTAACTCTTACTGAGGTCAGGACCATGGAAAACATTACTACTATAGCTGAAAAAGTGATTGGCCTCCTAACTGAAAACATGGTGGAAATTCAAGAGCTATTAAATAGCTTAAAATTCTTGCTTGGCCTTTTTAGAAGGCTAACTGTAATTACATGCATATTGTCTTAGGTGGGATGAATCCCAGTAATATGGGTAAATTTAGAAAAAGACATTAAAATTTCTGATTTTATATTTAAAAAAATTTCCCTGTTCTTATAACCAGTATCATCAAATGTGATAGTCAATGGTTATTTCTGCAAGGCTTTTTGAGCACATAATCAATGCATCTTCAAAATGCAGTCTTGTTCCTGGATTCTTTGAAAACAGGATCTTATATAACTAGGAAAATTTAAGATTTATTAAATTCTGAATTGATTGCAATTCAGAGTCCCACTTGAATGACAATTGTTTTAGTTTTTTCAGTGGCAACTCTGAAATTGGCATTGATAAATTTAGACTTACTTAAACAAACTTTCCTTTAGAATAGCAAGTAGCTAATTTATTGCAGGCACTAGATGGAGATGCTCTTTCAGGGTACTTTTTATAGTACCCTGTGGTTGCCAAGGTTTGCCTTAGGCTTTAGAACCATTGGATGTGGTTGAGTAGTTGGAGAATTCCTTGAAAGTAGTTCCTGGAGTTCTTCAATATGATCAGTGAAACCAAAGAGATATTCCAAGCTAAATTGGTTCAAGTAAATTTGTTCAATTGTTTGTTCCTGAGGGAATAACACTGCCTTTCTTGCCAAGTGTCTCTGAGATCACCTTGGCACATTTGTTAACAACCTCTGGAAGTCAAGCCACCCTCATCTTATGATTAGGCACTGATTTTTGCATAGAATGTGGTTCATCTGCTTTTATACTTCTTACCCCAATTTCCTTCTCTGTAAAGGAGCCATTTTCCCCCCAATTAACTTACAGTGCTCTTAAGGAAGGCAAGTTTTAACACTGATATCTTTGGCAAAAGGCCTCAAAAGAGAATACTATGGAAAACATCTTTACCAATTTTCGATCCAACATAACCAGACTCCATTCCCCTCTTGTATTATAGCACAGACCAGTGCAGTACCAACACTGTTATCCTAGAACATCTTGTGCTGGACCCTCTGGATGTGAAGATCCCGTCTTGGACTTACCATCATGTGTCCAATGGTCAATAATGGGAATTATGATGTTAGCTATTAAGTTTCCTTTGGGGGTGATGTGAATGGCATCCCTTTCTTTCTAGCAAGATATTGGCTTTGCCAGAGAAAGATGAGAGGTATCACCCTTGCAAGTTGAACAGAGGTTAATGTGTCTGCACTGACTGGCAGGGACTCTGGAATATGCATTTCTGTGGAGCAGACCCTGCTGACCATCTTGGCAAGAAAGTGTGCTTGATTGATGGGCACAGCCACTAAAGAAGAAACTGTGTCCTTACTTACTATGAACTCTGCAAGCTTGTCATTTGGCAAGGTTGATTCTAGGACTTTTGCATATGTCATATTTGATCCCAAATCAAATGGCCTAAAGAGAAATTCATTAAAAGTTTCCTTGTGAATTCCTTTTATAACACTGTTGCTCTAACACATCATTTAAGTAGTCCCTTGAGTTGTAATGCACACAGATGGCACAACACAGCACTACAAACATTTTGCTAGTTCTGTATTGAAATCTAAATCCAAAAAATTTTTGACTATCATTGATGACAGGTGTACTTTTTAGTAACCCATGAGACTGTCAGGTATGCTCATGAAGCAGGAACAAATAACAGAATATAAGATTTCTTATGGGTTCCACAAACTTTTTGGAGAACGACATGCTTTTTCTTTTAAGGAATTTTGATTTTGTTGCCTTAAGATATGAATTCTTGTCATCATGTAACTCCCAGCAAGCACATTTCCAAGGAAAATACTTTCACTCTGCCCCCTGAAGAGCATTCTAAATGCAGACTCTACTTGGGTATTAAAGTGGAGGTCGTACTCAATTGTTTTCCAGAATTTTTTGTTGCCAGGTTTAATTTTGAAGAGGAGCTCCTCATTATTTCCTCCATCCCTCCATCCCTTCCTCCTGTCCTCCTTCCCTCCCTTCTATCCTCCTTTCTTTCCTTCCTTCCTTCCTTCCTTCCTTCCTTCCTTCCTTCCTTCCTCCCTCCCTCCCTCCCTCCCTCCCTCCCTCTCTCCCTCCCTCCTTTCCTTCCTCCCTTCTCTCCCTTTCTTCATTTCTTCCTTCAACAAACATTTTTAAATTATCTACTTTATGATAGGCTTCTGCTGAAGATACAGGTATTAAAACCTGATCCTGACCCTCAGAAAACTTTGTCATGTAAACATGACAAACATGCTGTCTGATAAGAATTATATCCATGATGTTGGTGTTATGGGAAAACATAGTTAGACACCTCAGAAAACTTTATCATGTGAACATGACAAACATGCTGTCTGTTAAGAATTATATCCATGATGTTGGTGTTGTGGGAAAACATAGTTAGACACCTAAGCCATCCTGGATGGAGTGAGGCAGTCTGGAATGGAAAGGTGTAGTGTTGGTAAGGTATCCTGGAGGAGGTAACTTTGAGTCCCTTTGGGCAAGTAGAAGAGAGCCTGTTTCAGGATGCGGGGTGGAGAAAAGAAGAAGACAAATAATGGGCCTAAAGGCAAGAGAGGATGGGACATTGAGAAAATGGCAAACAGTTCTGTGTTATTGGAATGTAAGGTAAAACTGGGGTGGGGGGTGGAGGACAAGAAGTAATTCTAGTGAGGTTAGAAGAAACTAAATCAGGAATATCTATACATTTTTATTACGGATTTAGTCTTTTCCTAAAGAAGTGTGGACACATTAAACAGTTTTAATGATTAGATCTTTCTTGTTACCCAGATCATTCTAGTGATGTGTGAAACATAGACCAGATGATGAGATGGAAGGTAAGGAGATCTATTAGAAGAAGTAGTCCACGGTAGAAATGATGAGGGTCTGACCTAAGGCAATTCCAGTGTGATAGCGAAGAGGGGATAAATTGAGAGCATTTAAAAAGGTACAAGTAACAGGACTTATGCTTAAGTAGATTTGGTGAAAAAGAAAACACAAACATCATTATGAATGAGGCCCTCATTTTGGTAAGGACCATCTATTCCAAACACATCTAGAGTCACTGGAAATACAATCAGAGGAATGCAAACTGAACAACTCTAACCAATATGACTACTATTGAACACATAACCCCATAATACACACATCATGCACCTTCTGCTATGTCACTTGCTTGCTGAGGACCTTCTTGGAGATTCCCTCAAGTTAACTTTTGATTTTTCTCATGAAAAATCCTCTCTACACAGCTGTAGGAGATATTAAAATCTATCTAGCATAGAGCCTCAGAATTATCTTTTATATACTTTTCCTTGTATAGATAAAATTTGTCTTTTTTCAAATTCTATCATAAACTATGCATTTTAAACAATTATTTCCATAGCAAATATTTCCATTGCTTGTCTAATAAATCATGGCAGCCAGCATAATTTGACCTACTCACAGAACTTCCCTTTTTCATTTTTTTTGCTCTAATTAAAAAAACCAAAATATTATTTTGGTTTCTGAATTTCCATGTTACCTTTAGTGCTTTATTTTCTTCCCATTCTGCAAGAGCAGATGTAGTGAAGAAGGCAGCCACTGAACTGTGGACTATTCTTGTTGAGCCCTAGAGAGTTTCCAAGCTAAGAGCAAGCAACTGTAGTAAACAGGAGGGGAAGGTAGGCAGGAAAATGGTGATTGGTCACAGGACTGTCTGAGGAGAAGCTAAGCCAATTGTAAGTCTTCCCTTGAGAACAACGATTTAGTACCCCCATTCTAAAACCTAAGTTGTAGCTGTCTAGAGAAATGGAACAATGAGCCTGAGGAGGACTATGGTTTCTTAATTGTTTATTAAGGAATCAGCATTTGCACCACTTCAATGAAGCCCCGAGCATGAGTGTAAGAGAGAAAAGGCTGCTGTACCCCAGAATGGCTGTTGAGAAACTCAGAGGCTCAGTCTAGGCTGTGATTCTGTATTTTGCAGCCTTAAAGCTAATGTATTTTATGTATAACTCTTAGCCAGCTCAGTTATCTGTTTTCCAAGCCCCAGAAAAGATGGGAAGCAAGCTAGAGGCAGGCATTCTAGCAGCAGCAGACAGATTTGAGAACTGACAACTTGATAGCAAAGAAAAGGCTTAAAGATGGAAAGTTAGTGCCGAATTGTGCTCTGCATTATAGCATTGTGCAAGAAAAGATGGATAAAATTATGGACCGGTGTTATCAAGGAAGATTAAATTATGACTTGTGTTTTTTATTTGCCATCAAAATTTGTTAAATAAACAGCTTAGGAATGCAAAGGTTTTCATTGCTTGAAGAATTAATAATATAAGATACGTTTGTTTCTCTTATGGTTTCTGCTATTAAGCTTTGTAGAAAAGTCACAAAGAGACCATGAAAGTGAATAACTCTCTTTTATGAGCTCTCTCAGAACTGCCCATTTCTAGTTACCACCTTACTTCCTCTCTCAACAGTTATTCTCACCTTTTCCCCCTATCATTTGTACACACCACACTCTTTACCTTTCTTGAGCTCCTGTGTTGGTAGTTGCAAAGTTTATTGCTATGGTTTGAATATTCATATATTGGAATCATAACCCCTCAAAGATGATGGTATTGGAGGTGGGGACTTTGGGAGTTTCCTAAATCATGAGGTTGGAGCCCTCATCTTGGGGTTAGTGACTTATAAGGAAACTCCAGAGAAATCTCTTGCCTCTTTCACCATGTGGGGATACAATGAATCTGCAAGCCTGAAAAGGGCCCTTACCTGACTATGCTCGCACTCCAAACTTGAACTTTCAGCCTCTAGAACTGTGAGAAATAAATTTCTGTTGTTGATAAGCCACCCAGTATATGGTATTTTGGTATAGCAGCCCAAATGGACCAAGACACTAATCATTTTCCAAATGGTCAAAAATGGTAAAGGAAATCATTACTGTTCTTTCCTTTATAACTACCTTTCAATTCTTTTTATTATTTAATTGGTATAGAATAAATAGTTGCCACAAAGAATGAGAGGCCAAAGAATGAGAAATAAGGAAAAACATTCAAAAACATTTACAGCTTTTGCATAGGAGATTAAAATGCTGAGAGAAAATCAAGAGGTCTGAATTTAAAATGTTGTGATAATTATTAATAACTTAGTAACTAACTTTACTGGAATGGATAAAGCTTTGTTCTGAAAGTCAGCTATATTAAAAAGTCACCCCTCCCAAATTCTTATAAATCATATAACTCCATTTTTTTAGCAGATATTTCTACTATAGATTTTGTGGTTGAATTTTAAGTTAACATATCAGTTTACTCAGAAAATTTTTTTAAAGATTTTATTTATTTATTTGACAGAGATAGCCAGCAAGAGAGGGAACACAAGCGGGGGGGTGGGAGAGGAAGAAGCAGGCTCATAGCGGAGGAGCCTGATGTGGGGCTCGATCCCAGAATGCTGGGATCACGCCCTGAGCTGAAGGCAGATGCTTAATGACTGTGCCACCCAGGCGCCCCTCAGAAATTTTAATTCTGTAGAAACAAAGAACTTGGGGCGCCCGGGTGGCTCAGTCCTTTAAGCATCTGCTTTCAGCTCAGGACACGATCCCAGGAACCTGGGATCAAGTCCCACATCAGACTCCCTGCTCTGTGGGGAATCTTCTCCTCCCTCTCTCCCTGCCCCTCCCCCGGCTTGTGCTTTCTCTCACTGATGCTCTTTCTCGAATAAATAAATAAAATCTTAAAAAAAAAAAAGAAACAAAGAACTTGACTTAAAGTTGCAAATATACTCTTATAAATGACTTAACTATTATGGAATGAATGTATGACCCTTGTGTTGTAGATGCCTGGAGCAGAAGGGATCACGATTAATTTATATGAATATCACTCTTTTATTGGGTTGAGTTCCCACTAAACAGTCTGGGAAAAATCTCTTCACTGGTCAGTCAGTCCAGGAAGTTGTCATCGGCTTGCAATTTGGAGGCTTAATCAATGTGTCAAAATGTCAGAAAGAAGCCATGTCAGAGAAGAGAAAGCTAACAAGTACTACAGTTAGTTACTGGTTACTCCCAAGTGACATGCTCACTCTATGCTTGCTTCTGCAAGTTCTGTTCAGGGCATTTTCTAACTCTAATTCAGGGTTTCTCAACTCAGCACTATTGGTGCTTTGGACTAAAAACCTCTGTGTATTGTGGGGGCTGTTGAATGCATTCTAGGACGGTTAGCAACATCCTTGGACTCCACCCGTATATTCCAGCAGTATTTTCTAGTACTGATAACCAAAAATGTCTTCCAATATTAAGAATTGTACTATGTGTGTGTATGGGGTGTGTGTGTGTGTGTGTGTGTGTGTGTGTATGTGTGTGTGTGGTAGGGGAGGGAAGATGGAGAGGTAGAAAGAAAGGAAAATTAACCTCAGCTGAAAATCACTGCCCAAATCATAACCCCAACGCACCAAATTAACATGCTATTATTGCTCTTGAAACATAATATCCTAGAAAAGTTTGTGCTATACATTGAGATAGTAAAATGAATACTGTTCTCTAAGCTGTTCTGTTCTACTTGATTATAACTTCATTACCTGTAAAAATAACCTGGTTGTATGAAGCCCAAGTTACCCAGATGTGTATTTTATGTCTCCTTACAGAATGGCATACTTGTCTAGACTAAAGTCTTTTTGTAACTGATCCTGTGCCTAGTTAGGTGCAGGGTGATCATGCATCTGGTTCATCTGGTTCATCCTGGAGCATGTTAGCCAGGCAGGCAGTGTTGTTATTAGAACCCATTGTCAGTCGGAAAGTGTCCTGGTTTGAATGATAAATCAGGCACCTTTTTATGTCACTCTTGGGAGGGGAAAGGTGTTTCTTTTCATTCTACCAAAAAAGTGAAATAAAATTCAGTTTTAAATGGAATGTTTGGGAAGTACATTTACCTTTTTCCCATTCCATTAACCTGAAGAGAAAATCACTTAGGATGGAAGAATGCTCATGAATAGATCCAGCGGCTTGAATACATACCTGGAAGGCAGAAGAAGCTAACTACTTTTTGATGAAACTGAATACCTCCAGCAGCAGCCCACAACTGGCAGCAGAGAGGGCGGCCTCAGCGCTGTTGCCCTTCTTTCTGACAGGCCTCTGTGGAGTTTCCACACCTCCTCAGCAGCAGTTCTGCCAGGCAGAATTGGGAAGAGAGTAATTAATTGAAGGACTCTCCATGCAACAACTAAGTGAGTTGCAAATCTTACCAAACATAGGAAGAATGGAAGCATTTAACCAATCCCCTTTAGCCCCTAACTAAATCAGAGGGCCCATCTCCAAAGATTGAATAGTCATCTCAAGTGCTACAGCCTCTAATACAGGTTGGCACTTCAGAACAAATGTGGGACGATA
This sequence comes from Ursus maritimus, assembly GCF_017311325.1. Lineage (NCBI taxonomy): Eukaryota > Metazoa > Chordata > Mammalia > Carnivora > Ursidae > Ursus > Ursus maritimus. The sequence continues at coordinate 32,903,759 of NW_024425563.1, forward strand.
GGGAACCCCCAATTTGCATCTCTTTCTCTCCCATTCCTTTCTAAAGTGAAGATTGCCAGGGGCCCCTGGGTGGCTCAGTCAGGTCACGATCCCAGGGTCCTGGGATTAAGCCCCATTTTAGGCTCCCTGATCAGCAGGGAGCCGGCTTCTACCTCTCCCCACTGCTCATGCTCTCTCTCGCTATCTCTCTCTCTCAAATAAATAAATAAAATCTTAAAAAAAAAAAAGTGAAGATGGCGACACTAACCACAGAGAAACAGAACTTCAGAAGAAACCCATAACAGCTACATATGCTAATCAAGTTAGTCTTTTGTTTACCAGTATGAATGGCTGACCGAGGACCAGCACTCATTAAGGAAAATCAGTAAGGCAAAAAGGATCGTCAAAATGAACGAACAAAAAAATTTAGAACTGTTATTGCTGTCTTCAGAAAGATCAGATTAGATGTTGCAACCATAAGATAAGCTTAGGCTGCTATAAAAGGTGAGTGCTTAGGGAACAAGCAAGAGTTCATGGAAACTGAAAAATAGTTGCCCAAATTTAAAAAGTGAAAGGAAACAGAAGATAAAATAAAATCAATTAAATATCTCAGAATATACAGCAAAAAAGATATAAAAGTTAACTATGGAGAATCAATTCAGGACAATGAGCATGTATTAGAAGTTCTAGAATGAACAGAGAAAATAGAAGAATTAAAATGGTCAAAGATTTAATAGAAGAAAATTATCTAATTAAAAAAGACACAAGTCTGCAATTTTTTAAAAGCCCACAAAGTGTTAAATGGAATGAATGAGGAAAACCCCACCAGGACTTATCCTAGTGAAATTTCAGAAATTTAAAGACTCAAAAAGAATATGGAGAAAAAGAGCATACTATCCACTTCTGTAGTGAGTAGTATTACCAAAATCATGACTTGTAAATGCTATTTATTGTTTTCCAGCTTCAATGAGTCAACTATAGACAAGGCTTTAAAGATTAATTATGGACATACAATAACGAAATGTAAATATGATTGGGGCCCCTACATTAATCCACATGGTCCAAGTCTAGGACACACCATTCTCAAAGGAGGCAACAGCACAGCAGCCAAATATATAATGGAATATATAATATATATATGGAACATTATTTAGCCGTAAAAAAGAATGAAATCTTGCCATTTGCAACAACATGGTTGGGACTAGAGAGTATAATACTAAGTAAAATAAGTCAGTCAGAGAAAGACAAATACCATATGATTTCACTCATATGTGGAGTTTAAGAAACAAAACTAATGAGTGATGGAAAAAAAGAGGGAGAAAGAGAGAGGCAAACCAAGAAGCAGACTCTTAACTACAGAGAACAAACTGATGGTTACCAGAGGGGCCAGGGAGAGATGGGTGAAACAGGCGATGGGTATTAAAAGGAGTACACTTGTCCTGATGAGCACTGAGTGATGTATGGAATTGTTGAATCACTATATTGTACACTCCAAACTAATATAACACTGGGTATTAACTAATTGGAATTAAAATTAAAACTTAAAAAAATAAAATTAAAATTTATAAAAAAAAAAACCCAAACCAAACAACAACAACAACAAAAAAACTTATCAGAGTGGGGAAGGAAGAAGAAACCACTGGAACTAAAAATAGAAACTCTGGAAAGTGGGATAAATGGCAGGTAGCAGGACAGAAAATGTAACCTTTCCTTTGATACCATTTGCATTTGTTCTATATAGGTATGTTAAATTAATTAAAGAAGGAGACAATTAGACTGATGTGGCTCTAATGTCATGGTGGGCTATGTAAGCAAACCAAAATTGAAGCCTGTTAACGCCTCGAGGTGACAAAATCAAAACCAAATTACAAACGACTAACTAGACTTCAAGATGTAACCGATCAATAATTCCCTGTCTTTGAGGCTGGCACTTTCTCTATATAAGTCATTTCCCTGGCTCCTGTTGGGAAGTGTTCCTAACCACTTCGTTTGGTGCTGCTGCACTGGAATCTAGCTTTGCACAAATAAACTTTTAAAATGTTTAATATACCTCAGTTTATCTTTAACAATGTATTATTTTGTAAGAAGGGAAAAGAGAGCAATGGGAAATGGGAGGAGGAAGAGGAGGAGAAGGAAGGTCACTGTTTTTCTTCACAGCATCATCGTTGTATAATCACCAAGTTACCTAGTAACTTTGCAGAGGGTCATATGTGAATCACACAAAAATCAAACAGATTCTAAATCACTTCAGAATTACTATGCCTCATGCCTTTTTTTTTTTTTGTCTCTGATAAAGTGGAGGCACAGGGTGCTATTTTGGGTTATAATTTTGTGACAAATTAAATGGATGGTATTTCCCGTAGGGTATGGAGCTCTCTTTTTTCCCTTTGGATACTGGTGGATTTATCTATCTCATCTAATTTACTACTAACACTTCAGGATCTTTATTGTGTATTGATTTGTTGAATATAAAATATACATTTTGTTTGAGCCACACCACACTTCTGTGACAATTCAGAGAATTTGATTAATAAAGTTGAGTGAGGTTAAGAAACTGTTTCATGTCATTGAGAAAGCAAAGAGCCAGCACTGAAACTGTCTGTCTTCCCCTACCGCATAGCTTCTTAAGGGGTGGAGGAAGATTGAATAATACTAAAACACACAGGCAGCTTTTAAAATGTGAAAAACTCATTACCAAGGAGGAAAAAGGAGCCACCAAAAACAGGAAATCCTGCTGAATGCCTCAGCTATAATCTTCCTCACCCTGAACTCTTTTTCAAATTGAACAATATAGTAGTTAAAAATGTGTCCTGCAGAAAAGCTATTGAGGGACATTGTAAAAATGAAGAGCATTCCTTAAAAATCTATAATTTCGTTTAATATTCAGTGCCAATTTGAGTACCTGTCTATGTCCTATGGCATCTTCTGACTCAAAATTAAAAATTGGTTGTAATGGAGATTTTAAAAAATATATAAGATTAATCTACCCCCTAAGCACAACATTTACGAGATTTCCCCCCCTAAGATCAGTATCTGTAAAAATGTGGGTAGGGTTTGGGGAGTAGGAAATCTGGGAGGGTGTAGAATAGAAAATGTAAGTGATCTTTTCATACCATTTGAATTTAATATATGGATGTATGGAGGGAGGTGGTTTAACCATAAGTGGGAAAGTGCAGACCACCAATGGGTCCTTTTCCACAATGCTGTCTGATTCCTTTAAAGTTAAAATTTTATTAGAATACCATGAATCCAATCAGGAGTTTCAGGGAATAATTCTGTTTTTGTTTTTTACTGGAGATTTGAAGTTCTGACTACACAATGCTGAAGACTTGGTTTAAATTGAACATAAAATTGTTTTAGCAACTCCAGTTGCGGGACATTCTCTTTCTTTGGCTCACCTGGCATCAGTGTGAATGTTTGACGAGCTTTGTCCAAATTCTGACTCTTCTCACATTGACTCAGTTTCTATCCGCTAGAACAAGGTGACCTGCCAAGATAGAAAGGACAAAATGCAGTGACTCACAGACATGTTTTCTCTTTTATTTCTAAACAAGTGCAAAGACCATCGATAAGAGTGAGTTAACCCTGTTATCGGTTTATTGTGAGGCAGTCCTTCTTCCTTCCTACTATACCCACCCACCCCCAATAATAACTCTCACCCAAGAGAAACAATCTACAAAACTTTTAAAGATATACTTGCTGTTTTTTTGTTTTGTTTTTTAAGATTTTATTCATTGGGACGCCTGTGTGGGTCAGTCAGTTAAGCGTCTGCATTTGGCTCAGGTAATGATTCCAGGGTGCTGGGATTGAGTCCCGCATCAGGCTCTTTGCTCAGTGGGGAGCCTGCTTCTTTCTCTGTCTGCCGCTCCCGGTTTGTGCTCTCTCTCTCTCTCTCAAACAAATAAATAAATTTTTTAAAAATTAAAAAAAATCCTTTAAATATTTTATTTATTTATTTGACAGAGAGAGAGAGAGAGAGAGAGCAAGAGAGGGAACACAAGCAGGGGGAGTGGGAGAGGGAGAAGCAGGCTTCCCACTGAGCAGGTAGCCCAATGCGTGGCTTAATCCCAGGACCCTGGGATCATGACCTGGACCAAAGGCAGACGCTTAATGACTGAGCCACCTATGTGCCCCTTACTTGCTGGTTTGAGTATAGATATTTAATCTTGGAATTATTTTGGTTTTCGGATGTTCAGTGAAATTGTTACTGAAGTATACACTTTTCTTGACAATTACCTTTAAGACAATATAAAGTGTTTCATGGTACCTAGCCATAAACAATTCAAATATGTTTTAACTTAAAGCCTTCACTGACTGTTTTCATCTCAATGACACAGAGAAATGTATTTGGATCAGAGAATAATTTAAATTAATAATGTTTAATTAGCATGATAAGATATGTGTAATCAAGAATTATATCTTTCATTGCATCCACATTTATTAAATACAAATGAAAATAATGAAGCTTATCTCTTCCATAGATAAAAATGTCTTTGAGAAAAATGGTCAGTCCATAGCTGCTGTGATATAATAGTATGATTCTATTATTTTCAAAAGTCTGGAGTGAGATTACCTGTCAAGATGGCTAAAATTAAAAAAAAATAAATAACAAATGTCAGCAAGGATGTGGAGAAAAAGGAATTCTCCTGTACTATTGGTGGGAATGTCAATTGGTACAGCTACTGTGGAAAACAGTATGGAGGTTCCTCAAAAAATTAAGAATAGAAATACCATATGATCCAGTAATTCTACCACTGGTTATTTACCCAAAGAAAGCAAAAACACTAATTTGAAAAGATGTATGTATCCCTATGTTTATTTCAGCATTATTTACAATAGCCAAGATATGGAAGCAACCTAAGTGTCTATTGATAGATGAATGGATAAAGAAGATGTGGCATAACACACACACACACACACACACACACGCACGCACACACGAGGAATACTACACAGCCATAAAAAAATTAAGATCTTACCATTTGCAACAACATGGATGAACCTAGAGGGTATTATGATAAGTGAAATAAGTCAGAATGAGAAAGACAAATACCATGTGATTTCACATATATGTGGAATCTAAAAAACAGTACAAATGACCAAACAAACAAAAAGCAGAATTAGACCTATAAGTGCAGAGAACAAATGGATGGTTGCCAGATGGAATGGGGATAGGGGAATGGGTAAAATGGGTGAAGGGGAGTGAAAGATACAGACTTCCAGTTATGGAGTAAATAAGTCACAGGAATATAAGGTACAGCATAGGGAATATAGTCAATGGTATTATAATAGTGTCATGTGGTGACAAATGATAGCTACACTTGTGGTAAGCCTACTGTAACATACAGAGATGTTGAATCACCATGTTGTACATCTGAAGCTAATGTAACACTGTGTCAACTATACCCCAAAAAAAGTCTTCATTGAGATTAATCTTTTGTAAAAGTCAGAATGTGCCTTTATTTTATTATTTATTTATGCAGTGGTTTCCCATTGCAAATGAAAAGCCCCAAGCTTAGTGAATTTGAATATTGTAATGGAAAGTAAGGAAACCTGCCTAACTTTTGCTCTGGAGGGAGATAATGTCTTATTCTATTAGACAATCAGCAAAGATGCCCTGGGACCCAAAGAGAGACTTATTTCTGTCTTCCAAAGCTGCTCACTATAAATCATTCTTGAAACGAAAAGGTCAGTCAGTGCCACTGCTGACAAGACATGCAGAAAATTGAGAGACTCATGGAGAATTGTCTCCCAGAACTGGTAACTGCCAACGTGGTATGATTTCATGGGCCTGGCTAATGTACGGACTTCTACCCATCTTAGCTTCATCCCTTCAGTAGATAATGTTCATAGACATCCTACATTTTCCTTGCAGCACCCTCCTTCCAACACATCACCTAGAGTTATGTGTTGTCACTATCAATGTCTCCTAAGTCACTGTTTTCAGCAACCATGGTGACTTGGCTCACTACTAAGTCTTATTCTTGCTCTCATTTTATTCCTATTGTCTTCATTCTGCAGAATATACTACACAATGAACTTCACAACATTTTGATACTTTACCAGATTTTCTTCTCTCTGGACATATGATTTGAGATTGTTGAAGACATGAGGCATATTTCTTTTTTTCTCTCTTTAAATAATGAAGTCTGTATTCATTTTGTGTTTCTTTTTGTATCAGAGTAAATTATAATAGAGGAAAAAGATCCAAGCATAGATTGAAAAGACAAAGTTGAGGGTATAGGCATAAAAGTAGGCACCTTGGAAATAGGAAAGAACCCAGCTGCATCTGTAGTTTCTTTTTCAATATACATTTTTCAGTCTCTCTCTCTCTCTCTCTACACACACACACACACACGCGCGCGCACACACACACACACACACTTATCTTACTGAGTTTACTTGATGACAAATATAGCAGGAATTAAATGTATTCTCTATACCCTGTATTGCAAAATACTTTGTAACTTCTTTTATTTTATTTAGCAGTTTTCATCTTGCTCACAAGATTCAAATCCAGGTAAAGATTCAGTTATGGTACAGCCTTTTCAAGCAAAGATAACTCAGTCTTTTGTGAGGAAATATTCTTATTTTCAACAATTTGGAACCCTGTTTTGTTTGTGTCTCCTGCTAACAAAAGCTCTCCCCTCCCATCCTCTTCCCAACATGCAGGCAGAGGTTGCACCCACCTTAACATGGCAGAAGTTGGGGCCACTCTCTTCTATGTTCTTGATGCTCTTTTCTACAGAGGTGTTGGTCTTATTGGTTGTTGCCTGCAGGTGTGAGGTTCCTTTACTATGCATGTGGTCTTTTTTCCCCAATTCAGAGTCCCTTCTAGGTCCTTGTGGCATCTCTATATTCCCCCACTGGTCACTCAGGAGCTCCTGGGCCTCTGGCACACCGTGCACAGGCTATGGAAGGACTGGGGCACCCTTTTGGATACATCATTGAATGCCTCCCTTCCCAATCCCCACTGTACAGTTTTTTGGCCTGTTGACAGAGCAGCAGAGCATGGAGCTCTCCCTTAACCTATTTCAGCTTTCTATGGGCATTTTGAAAGATCTTGTTCTCTTTCCCNTTGCCTGAGGCACAGGGATGGCAGTGTGGCTGTTCTAGTTCTGACAAGGAAACCAGGTACCTCTTCAGTTTTAAATGCATTACCTCTGAGACATATACCTTTTTTTGCCTGGCAAAAGACTTTTCTGCTCTTCCCTCTTCCCTTGCATCCTATCCTGTGCCCATCTCTCTAGAGCTCAGTAAAACTCTAGGACTGAAGTACATCAGGCCTATATCCTTATATGGGAATTGGAGTTTAGGGGATTTAGAAAAAACCTTATCCTTTTAAACAAAGCGTCAGTTTCAAGAATCTCACAGGGGATTTAAAAAATCTAATTTTGGAAATCAAAAGCTGAATGTAGACATCTCGCCATCTTGTATTTCTGTTTTAATTCAAAGCTTCCCCAAGATATTGGCCAAGGTTCCACTAGCTGAAGGGGGAACAGCATAATATACATGGAAATGTGAGAAAGGAAAACACCTATTAATATATTTTAAAATATTCCCATAAAATCAGATCTGGCTAATTTAATCAAAGGAAACATATTAGAAGGCTATTGGGGTCCCAGAAAAACAGTGGGAGGCTGAAGGATAAGCATGAGAATGAGCAGGAGCCCAGGGTGATGCAGAATACCAAGATGAAGAAGGCAAGGCAGTATGGATAGGATGCCACTATTTAAGATTCAAAGGCCAGGTGGGAGAACATCAGAGGGTGAGCTTAGTGGGAGTCTGCCCTCTGCTTTTGCAAGAAGTGGGAAGAGGTGGCATCTGTCAGTTTCAGCTTCTATAATGAATTACATGCAAATGGATTATCCTGTCACTAACACAGCACAGTTAGTGGTGGTTCTGGAGGTTGATCAACCTTCGAAGGAAGAATTAGGGTGTTGTTAGGAGTTTTTTTTCTTAGGAACCCCTAAATGATAAATATATATGACACCTAAATGAAAACCAAAAATAGGTGCGGAGGAAAGGCTAAGAAATAGAAGGCAAGGTCTCCAAAAATAAGATCCGTCTTTGCAATTCTATCAAGGAAATGTGTAATTCTGGGGTTTGACGCTTGACCTTGGCCCTAGCACACATACCACAGTACTTCTTTCCCTGCTCCTCTGCTTCATTCTTTAGTTTCTCTCCTTTTCTGTGTAAATGGCCCCTCCGCAGCAGCCAAGTTCACAGGTCTTCCACTTAAGTACAGTGCAGATTTACCAGAGCCTCTTAAATCCAATTCTAAACTGCCAGGAGAGAAAATTTATTTGGCTAGCTTTGTGTATCCACACCTAATTAGCTATGAATCCAGGTGGAGGGGGTGGATGCAAAGGACTACATGACACAAACCCTCCTGTGGGTAGTGTGAGGCTGGCTGTGGTTCTGAAAAAGCAGGGAATGGGACATAGAGTGGGAAAACAGGTTAGAGGTGTATCGCAGGCCAATGGTATTTCAAGGTGTGACTATATCGTAATTTATTTTACTAATCCTCTATTATTTCATCCCCATTTTCTCCTATTATAAGCAAACTGTGATAAAAATCCTTGTAACTAAGTCACATTCTTTTTTCCTCCTTAAGATTAATTCCTAGAAATAGAATTGCTGGTGCAAAGCATCATCACATTTTAGAACTTTCGAGGTATATTGAAATTATCTTCCAGAAAATTTGTGCCAATTTATGCCATCTCTAGGTACTTAAAAGTACTATTTTTTTTTCTTGTATTCCCACCTGGGTGTTTTAATTTGTTTATTAGATATATTAAAATAGTTAATGCTTTTAATTTATATGCCTTTCATTCCAAATAAGAATGAGATTTTTTTCAGAAGCATGTTAGCTATTGTGATTCTTCATATCTTTTACTTCTTCTTCTATTATTGTTTTAGTCTTTATTTTCCTATTTTAAAGACTCTTAAGGTATAAAAGATAGCAATCCTTGCCATATATGTCCCAAATATTTCTCCTGGTTATGGTGTACCTTTTGAGGTTTTATATCTATCTATCTATCTATCTATCTATCTATCTATCTATCTATCTTTTTTTTTAAGATTTTATTTATTTATTTATTTGAGAGAGAGAAAGAAAAAGAGATATAGAGAGAAAGCACGAGCAGGGACAGAGGAAGTGGGGCTCAATCCCTTGACCCTGGGATCATGACCTGAGACAAAGGCAGATGTTTAACCAACTGAGCCACCCAGGTGTCCCTATATCTATCTTTTTTAAATGTATCTATGAAGTAGCTTTTTTAAACTCATGATTATGTGATGTAACTAATTCAAAATTTGGGCAGAAGGAAATTCTTTACAGAGTTATTGGATTTTGTTCTTTGTGGAATATGATCATCTGTTCTATATTTTTTAATTTAATTTTTTTTAAGTAGGCTCCATGCCAAGCATGGAGCCCAATGGAGAGCTTGAACTCATGACCCTGAGATCAAGACCTGAGTTGAGATCAAAAGTCAGATGCTCAACTGACTGAGCCACCCAGGCTCCCCTGTTCTATTTTCTGACTTTAAGGAATGGAGTGGCTCTTGGCCAAAGCCTCCAGACATTAAAAAACAAACAAACAAACAAACAAACAAACAAACAAAACCAGGGTGAGTAAGTAGGGGTGTAACTTTATGCACAAGTAATGTTGTTGATTTGTTTATAGATTTGGTCACATAAATCCAAGGTACAGTTGATCTATGCTCATTTTATTTAGTCACTTAGGGATAGGAGAAAAAGGGAACAAAGGGAGTAGCTGATAATGCAGTACCAATTTTTAGTGTATTGTCTCTGTTTCTAAATCTCCCTTCAATTTTCCAAATGATATTCAAAGGTCAAGATTTTGTTGAGAGCTGACTAGAATCAACTTCTGTGTGTTAGATGGAAATTGGCTCAGAAGCTAAAGTGTAGTGGGAGGTATTGCTTCTTTTTCCAAGAGATATTTGGCTGAGAGGCTGCCAATTTATGTGCTATGACGCTTTTCAGATAAGAAAATTAGATTATTTTATCTTTGGCTTTAAGGGATAAACATCCATCTCCATGCTTTCTAGTTCTGTCTGAGTGATGCCATAAAATATATCTTTCTATGTTTTATTTTCGTTGCCACCTGACAAATATAATTTCATTTTTTATTGTCACAATAAGGTTTACTCTTCTTGATTTTATAACTTATCTAGCACAAGCTGGATAAAGAAGTATGAGGATATAGTAGTTTAATTCAAATTGTTATTAAAGTTCACTAAGGACAGAACTTTCCAGTTGTACACTGTCCAGTTTATAACTGGTGATGACTTTTTCACCAGAAGGATCTTCTAATGCCTCAAATAGAGCACATCCGAACTGTGAGAGATAGACCCTAAGGTGAGCCTCATTGAGTCCTGCTCTCCTATGATCCTCTCCTTTAGAATGTCAGCAGGATCTGTGACTTACATTTTAACCAATGAAATATAGCAAAATTGATGGGATTCCACTCCCTTGATTAGGTTATATTGTATGGCAATGATGGGATGTTTGTCTTCATTAAATTATGTTATGCAAGACTATCTTAACATAGATTCTAACATTGACCTTGAAGAAACAAAAGGCCATGTTGTGAATTCCCTATGGAGAAGGCCACATGGCAAAGAACTACCTTTGAGACATGCAGGCGGCCTCCAGCCAACAATCGGTAAAAAGCTAGAACCTCAGTTATACAGCCACAAAAAAATGAATTTTGCCAGAAACTTGAAAAACCTTAGAAAAGTAGATCTTCCCCAGTCAGGCCTCCAGATGACAATGCAGCATAGTTAACACCTTGATTGCAGCCTTGTGAGCTCCTGAACAGAGGACTCAGCTAAGCAATGCCCAGACTGCTGATCTACAGAAACTTTGAGGTAATAAAGGTATATTGTTTTAAGCTTCTAAGTGTGCAGGAATTTGTTACAGAGCATATAAAACTCATACACAAATCTAAACTCAGTATCTTTTTCAAGCCTCTTGTATTTTCTTTTTATTAGCACAACTATTTTTCCAGTGAAATTCATCTTTGATTTCCAAAGTCAAGGACTTACAAAATCTTGCTGATTTCATGTCTAAACCATATCATGTGTGATTCCACTTTTCCATTTTTCTTTCTAATTTTCTAGTTTATACCATCTTTCCTTTCTACCTAGACCACTGAAAATCTTTTCCTTCCTTGGGCCTTCACTGTGTCTTTTTGGTACATACCCAAAGTTGTGCTTCCCAAAACACCTTCTACAGATACCAGTCCCATGAAATGTCCATTAAAGTGCAAGCTTTGAGAAGGGAAGAAAGGTGGCTGTTTTTCCCACCCCTGTGTGCCTGATGTAATAAGTATGTACTTTGGGAAATAATGAGTAACAGATCAGAACATTTCTGGCAGAAAATTGAGGGTATTATAAGAAAAAAAGCCTGATAATTTTCTTGCTTCGGGTTACAGGAGGGGGTATAATAAATTATCTTGCCACTACAAGAGTTTTCAGAGCTGATTCGAGATGGAGAACAGATGTAGGATAGAAGTAGATAGACCATACATCCCAGCTTAGGCTCTCCTTTTAACTCAAAATCATCTTGGTTGAGATGATAAATTCAGGTGGTGGGTGGTGGATGAGGTGCTAGTGCCCTAGATCAGATAACCAGTCAGTTTCCCTAACTCTGGCCTCTAGCACATGCTTCTCTTTCAAATATAAATGAACTGGGAAGAAATTTAGAGAGTTGTGAGGCTGAATACCCTTGATTTTTTTGCTGTTCTTAAATCATTTGTCAATCCTTTCACCCAGATTGAAAATCTCAAAAGGAATCCAGACCCATGTGCTTCCGATTAGTATGCACGTGAATTATCCAAAAGTTGTGTAAGCACCATTAGAAGTACAAAAACCTTCCAAAAGTTTCTGTTTTATTTTTATTTATTTTTTTCTGCAGATGGTGTTGGGGAGAAGGCATTAGGGGCATGGTAAAGAAGAGTAAAGAGTATTTTGAGTTAGAATCAGGATCATGAGGAAATCTCCCTAAAATGGTAAAATTCATAAAATAATCAAATTAGTCTTAAGACATGAAATCCAGGTTGTTCATATTGATATTGTGTGTGGTGCCATATAATTGCCTCATTTTTTGAAACTAATCTCTGCCTACAGTATATATCCACATATTTTCATAAATATAGCATTTCTCTATTTCTATATTTATATTAATTTGTATAATATTAGATTTCAAAATTCCTTCCAGATTAGAGAAGAAATTATTTTAAATGTTTGGTCATATATCAAATATTAATGTAATCTTTGCTCCATTAAATGAGTCATGGAAAACTTTCAAAAGCAGAGAGATCAAAGAGTGTTAAGCAATATATAGAATACCAAGGTTATCACTCTTTGTCTGAAGGACTGAAAGATTATATGTCAAGTTCTGATATGTGTGCAGTAATACCTAATGAGTAAATTTGAAATTTATGGCTGTATAAAAATAAAAGTTTATAAGCATTGTTACCTTTTAAGAAGCATTGCAGGTATATCATACCATACAGAAACACACACAGACTGATTAGTTGTGCTCAAAAACTCCCTTTTGCCCAATTCTTTGCTGAGTTCAGTGTTTCATCCCTGCCTAGAAGTACTTAGTATGCCAGTGTGCCTGGAACTCAGGGTGTGGTCTTCCCACCCAATGCCTGTCAGTTAAAGGGTGTGTTTGGTCCAGATTTAATTCATTGGATCTGTGTCTATTTAAGTATAATGGCAGATTTCATGTATAATGAGTACAATGACTTAAAATTATGCAATGAATTACCTTATGAAACATTATTTCTTAACGTTCTGAAATTTGATGCCAGGATACATCCAGGTTTGGAGCATACATGTCTCAGTTCATAGCTCTCTGTTCTAATTTCGAGCTCTCACTGACTACATTCAACATCTCTTATTCTGGCACAGAGAACCCACCACCATCATAGTAGAATTGCAATGAAATTCATGCTTACCACATTCCATGAACAGGCCAGGATTTTATAGAACATACTTCAGTCCTCTGGGAAACATGTTTATTTTTGGGTTTCTGAGCAGATGCATTTCTGCAGTTGAATAGCAGCTTGCCAAGAAATTTCTGAAATCTAGCTGTTTTAGTAAGAAAACCCAAAATAGTGGTATAAGTTGTTGACCATCTGTTAGTGTCCTTATAGAAAAGATTGCTGTCTTGGATGGAAGGAAGAATAAATAAATTCTTATATTCTGTCCAGTCCTATGATTCTATTATTCAAGTATCGTACTAATTCGTTACTTCATGCAATTTATTATAGTTTATTTTGGGACTAGCTATGAATAGATTTGTGTTCTTTGGGATGCATAAATAAGCTTCTCAAGGCTTGTTTTCTACCTTCACTAGTATGTCTTCATAATCTCTGATGTTCAAATGTCTTTAGAGGAGAAAGGAGATAATACTTCCCATGTCGTGTTATAAACAAGGCTTAAAATAAAAATCCTTCAAGGAGAGAGTATACAGAAGTTTTAATGTTCACTAAGGTAAAGATGGTTGGTTTCAGAGCCTATTTATTGAGCAAATTATGATAGCAGACACTAGACACCCCCTGAAGGTGTGAAGAGGGACACCTCAAAGGAGAAGAAGGGCCATTGAGAATAGAGGGTGGGGAACTTTACTGTTTGCTTTAGAATTGACATGTTCAGTCTCTCACCTCTATCAGGTGGGAAAGTATTACAATCCGTTCCCAACTTTAGACTTGTTAGTTAAGACAAAGTACAGGAAAGTACTCATAAGTGGTTAGAGGGCTGTATTATTTCTCTCTTCAAGTGTTGGAATTCTTTTCATTAGGTAAAAAGGGGCAATCAATCAACAAGTATTTAAGTTTAGTACTGAATTAAATGCTAAGGAATTACAAAAGGGTAACAGCCAGTTTTAAACAGCACAGAAGGAAAGGGAGAACAAAACCGGTATTAGTAAACTCTGATTTTTCAAGTAAAATAATACCATAGGCATAGGGGAAAATTAGTTTCTGTTCAACAGGCCATTTATGACCCTATTAGGAGATGTTTTAACATCGTTTCTTAGTATTTTGAACAAAATATTTGTACTCCTTACTGAAAATAGCTTGATATGAAGTCCCAAAGGAATCCTGTCTGCCTCAAAAGTTGCTTTAGGAGTTTTGAGTTTCTGGCTTCCTCCTTCCAAATGCACAGTGGATATATATTCTAATTCAAAACACAGATTTTTGAGAAATAAGCTATTTCTCTTCCTCAATAGTGAATTTTTGCCCAATTCTTTCAATAGGAGGTAATTTGCTACATTTAAATACCCAGTCTCTTAATTCATAATTTTAAGTGGTGAAATATAAATTAATTACTTGACCTCTGATTCCTGATATACTTAATGTAACTTCCCTTTTCATAAGTGGAGGCATGAGTACATATATATACTGGCCTGTGAGGCTACCTCTAGCCTTGTGCTAGTCTAAAAGGCCATATACTATGACTGTTGAAAGTGTGACCTCAAACTCCAGCTCTACTACTCACCAGCTGTGTAACTTTCAGCAAGTTGCTTATATACTTTAATGATTTAATTTCCAGGTCTGTAAAACAGGATCATGGTGGCAACCACCAGATACAATTGCTATTGGGAGTAAAGAGTGAACGTAAAGTTGACTGCATAGCACCCTGCCTGTGGAGTACTCTCTATAACTGTTAGCAATTTTTCCCTATTATTAATTCAAACCCTTCCCAAATTTTGGTAACTACATCATTTTTTTCTAAAACCAATTCTCTGTTTTTGCTTAATAAAATGTAAATCTTGCGTACGTAAGAATTATAGACTGAATGTCAATTTGTGACCAAGTACAGGATATACTGGGGCTATTATGGGTGAATGCAGTGTGTGCAGGTAACCAATCTAAACAATTTAGAATTTAATGTGGGTGTTAATATTAATTTTTAAAAGTTCAAAAATAGAACTGGTATAATAGCAAATATTTTAATAAATGCATGCCTATTGCTCACAGTGGGTGCAAACACTTATCTTGATATGTTAACAATTTATTGAGATAAAGTAAATATATATAAAGAAACTCTGTGGGAAAGTATGTTTGATATTTTTTAAAAACCCTCAAACTAAGTCAATGATGTCATTAATTTCATTACATTGCATAAAATTCTGAAAAAGTGAACGAAGGATTGAAGAAATAAGGGTCATCAATTTTTTAATCTCTGGGCATTTCCATCATTATACAATATGCATTATTATCTCCTGTCTTAAACATACAAACTTTTCAAATTCTATGCACTCTTCTAATAATCACCCCCTTTCTCTGTTTTTCTTTTATGGTTAAACTCCTCTATAGAGCTTGTCCTAACAACTCCACTGAAAGCTAATAACCCCCCACATTGCTGAATTCAATGCCATTCTTCCTTCTTCATCTTTAACTCAGTTTATTACTTGGCTTCCACTTTGTCTCATCTTTCTGATTGCTAAACACTGAAATGCAGCAGGTTCTGGCTTTATGTATTCTCCTCTCTCATCCTTGTTCCCTAGGTGTCTTTAGCCAGCTCCCTGCTTTTAAAATCTCTGCATACAGATGACCCCAGATTTAGATCTCCAGTCCTATTAATCACAGGTTTGTCTATTCACCTACTTACTTCATGTTTCCACTTTAATAAAACATAGGAATTTCAAACTTATCTTGTCCATCATAGGACTCTCAGTTTACTTCAGACTTCCTCTTCCTATGGTTTTCTCCATCTCAGGAAAATGGCATCTATTCTTCTGATCACTTTAACAAAACAACTTTAGTGTTATCCTTGTATATCACTTTTCCCTCATGCTTCAGATCTAATTCATGAGTAACTCCTTTGGCTCCACCTTGGAAATATATCCAGAATTAACTACTTCTTACCACCTCTACCTACCACCTGAGTCTATGTCACCACCATTTCTCACCTGGATTATGAAAATAGCCTATATGTCCTCCCTGAGTCTGCCTGACAGTTGCCAGGATGATCTATGTAAAATAAAAGTCAGATTATGTGACGCCTCGGCTAAAACTTTTCAGAGGCTTCTCATCTCACCCTGAAAAGCCAATTTTCTTAGGATACTGTCAGTCTTGTCTGCCAGCATCCCCACAGGGAGGGAGATCCTTCAACAAGCCTGATAGGAAAAGCAGATTCTCCAAGTTGAGTTAGTAGAAACAGAATGTGTTAACCCAGTGATTTTAGATGGAGATGTATAAGATTGCTGAGTCATTGTGAAACAGCAGATGAGATACAGGAGAGGAAACTGCAAAAGGTTTATATTCTTGTAGGAATAAGATATGCTAATAACTCAATGATTTTGATTGAATTAAGTATATAGTAATTACTAAGATTGAAAGACATACTCATCATCCCTGATTACCTTCGTTATGGACCCCTAGTATTCATTATATCACAATGAGAAAGGCCATATGCAAGTAATCAGTAGCTGAATAACAAGAAGTCTAGATCATTGTACTTTGGGAAAAGGATATAGAAGGAGCTGGAGATGAATTCCGTGCATAGATAAAAGATGAGACCATAAGACGGTTTGGGGTCTTACTTTTATAATTTGTTAGGTAGGTACATGGCAGTGATCAGTGAGGGCTAATTATTTCCCACTATTGAGGCTCTGTTTTCCTGAGCACTCCACCAAATGGTCTGTGAATGATGAATTTTTCCAGTCTGGCTGGTGGGAACAGCACTGCTCTGGGCTCATCTGTTAGCATAGTATATATGGCATGTTTTTATTGTACATGTCCTCTTTAATTTCTATCAGAAAAGTTTTATATACATTTATTTTTGGATTTATTCCTTGGGACCTCACTCTTTTATATTCTCCGTGATAGCTTTTAAATTTAATTTCTAAATGTTTGTTGCTGGATAAAAATGGAGTTAATTTTTTAAATTGATTTTGCATCCAGTAATCTTTGTTTAAAGCTCTTATTAATTCTGATGATTTATCTGTAAGTTCTTTTGGGTTTTATATGAACATAATCATATCATCAGCATATGCTGAGAGTTATATTTCTTCATCCCATTTTTTTATATTTTCTATTTCTTCTAATACTTAAATGCTTTGGCTGGGACCTTCAGTACAATGTTAAATAAAAATATGAATAGTATTTGTTCCTGGTCTCTAAGGGAAAGCTTTGTAGAGCTCTTAATGTGAATGAGGACATTCTCTTTTATCCCAAAATTGTTAAGAGTTTTTTCTTTTGTTCTGTTTAATAATGAACCCATGATGAATTTTATGAAATTATTTTCCTGTATTTATTGAAACAAGTACATGGTTTTGTAATTGGGTGACTTACATGAACTAATTTTCTATTGTAAATCAACTTCACATGTCTGGGATAAACCAACTTGGTCATGATGTAGTATTCTTAATACATTGCAGGATTTACTTAGCTAATATTTGGTTTGGGATTTTTGCATGTATGTACATGAGTGAATTGACCTGTCACTGTCTTTCCCATTCTATCATCAGATTTTAACATCAATGTCATATTGGCTTCATAAAATGAGTTAGAGAGTATTTCTTATTTTAATATTCTTTGGAAGAATTTATGTCATATTGCTAATATTTGTTCCCTCAATGTTTAGTTAGAATTCAGTGCTGAAGCCACCTTTATCTTGTGTTTCCATTTTGGAAAGAATTTTGCGAAAAATGATGTAATTTCCTTAACCATTTTAGAGAAATCTGGGTTTTCTATTTCTTTTTCAGTTAGTTTTAAGATACATTGTGTTAGGAATTTGTCAATTTTATTTAAATTTCAAATTTATTGGAATAAAGTTGCTTTTAATGTCTTACCTTTTTCTGTATGTGCAACGATGCATCTGTACCTCCTTTTTATTCCTAATATTCCTAATATTGACTGCTTTTGCCTTTGCTTACTTTTATCAGTCTCATTAGAGGTTTATCAATTTTATTAGTCTCCACAAAGAGCTATAATTTGGTTCTTTTGATTCTCTCTCATATATGTTTTTCTCTATTCTTTTTAAAAATAATTTATGCTGCTCTCTTTATTTTCCTTTAGTTTATCTCTTCTTAGATGGCTGCTTAGCATTTATTCTGAACTTTTGTTCTTTTCTAATATCCTGGAAATTGAAACTTAAGGACTAATTTAGTCTTGTCAAATAAGTCTTGATGTGTAGTGCTTTCATAATCATTCTGTTCCAAATATTTTATAATATTTATTATGATTTCATCTGACTCATGGGTTATTTAGAGGTGATTTTCTTTCAAACATTTTTTTCTAGTTATCTTTTTGTTTTGATTTTTAACAAAATTTCATCATATACAAAGAACATGATCTACATTCCTCAGTTCTGTGAACTTTTTTGAAACTACTTTTGAACCAGAATATGGTCGGTTATACAATATGTTTTGTGTATGCTTTAAAAACTATAAGTTCACAGTTGGTGAGTATAGTGTTCTATATATGTCCATCGATTGACATTTATTAATTATGTTTTTCAAATCATCAGTATCATGTTAATTTTATTTCATCAGCTGTTCCTTTAGCTGTGAGAGCAATACATTAAACTCCTCCATTATTATTGTGATTTTATTTTTCCTGTTTTTTTCCTCAATTTTTGATTGCCTATTTTGGGGCTTTGATGGTAGGTACATACAGGTTTAAAACTGTTATAACTTTTTGAGTGGTTGAATCTATTAACATTTTCTAGTGACCATTTTAATCTTTCTTAATGCTTTTGGTATTATTTTTATTTAGAGTGACATTACTACCTTTCTACCTTCCTTTTGCTTAGATTTTTAAGTAGTGTATATTGTTTTGTAGAAAGCATTTTACTTCCAAGTTTTCTGAATCTTTAGGTTTCAAAGGTGTCTTTTTGTTTCTTTCACCTCATGAGGCTAAAGCATTTTATATCAAATGCAACCTAATTGCCAAATGCCAATAGCAATGAAAACAGGATGTAGAATTCTACTTTCCTCTCTGGATCCCAGCTTTTTACTCAGTGCTGAGAATGCCTTTTAATTTTACCAGTTCATTAATGATTCTTAAGAATATGTATTTATTCAGGATTATTAACTGGTTTTGTTACCCATGGGAGAGTCTGCATTGTGTGAATAGAGGTCTCAGTCCTTGGATTCCCCACAAAAAGATTTATGTGAGGATCAGAGCTCAGAATAAAGATGCCAGAAGGAAAGTAGCAAGCACAAAGCAGCTTATTAAAGTGAAAGTACACTCTCCAGGTGGGAGAGCAGGCAGGTTCCAGGATGTGGAACTGGCCTTAGGTTGTTTTGAGATTGGATTTGTCTCTCTGGGCTGGGAGCAGCTGTGACATACAGTGGGGTAGTCTCTAATGGAGGGTGCTTCCAATCATTTGGGGGACTCCTCCCACAGGTTGGGAGAGGAAGTTTTTGGCCCTACAAGGTTTGTAGGGAACTGTCATGGCAGCCTTTCTCCATGGGGGGACTGAAACCACAATGCAAATGCATTTTACTGAGTCTAAGGGTTACCCTGGGGCAGAGGTAGAAGAGGAGAGTGCAAGCTCCACATCTGTGGCTCTTGATCACTCAGCCCCAAGGTCTTGGAAGCCACAAGGTCAGGATGTTGTGTTTCTGGACTTTTCATGTGTAGCTTATTTATCACCATCCTACCATCCCTATCATTCCACTTCAAGGCCTTGGGACTCTGCCTGGGGGAGTTCCTCCCACTGCTTATGTCTACCTACCAGTTTCAGAGGGATGATCCAGATAGCTTGCCATGTTATAACAAATTAAAATGTAAAATAGTAAAATTTTAATCCGCTATTAAATCCAAAATTAAAATCTACCATTTTATGATTTATAACTCATGAGTTATAGGATGTGGTTATTTATATGTTAAATAATTACATTATTGCTTATTGATGGTATTTTAATTTTTCTTTATTTTTTATTAAGATGTACTTTACATTCAATAAAATTTACCTATTTTAGTGAATAGTTTGTGGTTTTGACAAATACACAATTTTGTATTTTTTGGCGTAGTTTTTTTAGTGTGACCACTACTGTCATAAAGATATATAACAGTTCCATCACCCCAAAATATTCCTCTTATCCCTTTGTAACCAACTCCCTGCCCTGCCTCAAACTTATGATAACCATTGACCTGTTTTCTATACCTGTAGTTTCACTTTTTTCAGAATTTCATATAAATTGGCTCATCCAGTATGCAACTTTTTAAGTCTGGCTTCTTTTTACTTCATGTAATGCAGTTGAGGCTTGTCTGTATTGTGTGTATTGTTTTTACTCCCAAATATTATCTTGTTGTACAGATATACCACTGTTTATTTATCCAGTCACCAGTGAAAGGACATTTGGGGAGTTCCAGTTTTGAGAAATTAGAAACAAAGCTGTTATAAACTTTCGTATGCATATTTTTATGTAAATAAGACTTTCATCCTTGGAGTGGGAGTGCTGGATTGCATTATAAGTGAATACTTCACTTTCTAAGTACTGTTAAGCTATTTTCTGGAGCAGCTATGCCATTTTGCAGTCCCACCAATCATATATGAGAGTTTTGGTTTCTCAATACGATCATCAGCATTTGGTACTTATTGTAAGTGCTTCTGTGGTTTTTTTTAAGTTCTTATTTAAATTCTAGTTAGTTAACGCACAGTGTAATATTAGTTTTAAAGGTACAATATAGTGATTTAGCACTTCAGTACA
This sequence comes from Ursus maritimus, assembly GCF_017311325.1. NCBI lineage: Eukaryota > Metazoa > Chordata > Mammalia > Carnivora > Ursidae > Ursus > Ursus maritimus. The sequence goes on from NW_024425563.1 coordinate 32,924,444, forward strand.
ACACCCCATGCTCATCACAAGGGCACTCCTTAATCTCCATCACCTATTTTACCTATCCCCCACCAACCTCCCTTCTGGTAACAATCAGTTTGTTCTCTATAGTTGAGTCTCTTTCTTGCTTTGCCTCGTCTTTCTTGCTCGTTTGTTTTGTTTCTTAAATTCCACGTATGAGTGAAATCATACGGTATTTGCCTTTGACTTATTTCACTTAGCATAATACTCTCTATTTCTATCTATGTCATTGCAAATGGCAAGATTTCATTCTTTTATGACTGAGTAATATTCCGTTGTATATGTGTACCACTTCTTCTTTATCCATTCATCAATCTATGGACACTTGGGCTGTTTCCATAATTTGGCTATTGTAGATAATGCTGCTATAAACATTGGAGTGCATGTATCCCTTTGAATTAATGTTTTTGTATACTTTAGGTAAATACCTAGTAATGTAATTGCCCGGTTGTAGGGTACTTCTACTTTTAAATTTTAAGGAGCCTCCATACTGTTTTTCAGAGTAGCTGTGCCAGTTTGTATTCCTACCAAGAGTGCAAGAGGGTTCCCCTTTCTCCACATCCTCATTGACACTTGTTTCTTATGTTGTTGATTTTAGCCATTCTAAAATTTCATAGGTGTGAGGTGATATCTCATTGTAGTTTCGATTTGTATTTCTCTGATGATGAGTGATATTGAGCATCTTTTCTTGTGTCTGTTGGCCATCTGTTTGGAAAAATGTCTATTCCTGTCTTCTGCTCATTTTTTAATTGGATTATTTATTTTTGGGGTATTGAGTTTTGTAAGTTCTTTATAGATTTTGGATACTAACCCTTTATCAGATATGTCATTTACAAATATCTCTCCCCATTCCATAGGTTGCCTTTTAGTTTTGTTGTTTCCTTTGCTGTGCAGAAGCATTTTATTTTGAGTAGTCCCAAAAGTTTTCCCTTGCCTCATGAGACATATCTAGAAAGAAGATGCTATGGCTGATGCCAAAGAAATTTCTTGTCAGTGCCTTTGATTTCAGCCACTGTAATAGGCATATAATGGTATTTTATTATGGTTTTAATTTGTATTTCCGTCATAAATGATGATGTTAAGCCTTTTTCATATAATTATTTGTCATATGAATATCTTCTCTGGTGAAATGTCAACTTGAAATTTTTTCCCATTTTGTGTTGGGTTCATTTTCTTACTGAGTTTTGAGGGTCCTTTATATAACCTTGGTATAAGTTCTTATCAGATATGTGATCTGCACATACTTTCTCCCACTCTGTGGCTTGCCTTTCCAAAAAGCAGAATTAAATTCTGTTGAAGTCCAAATTATCAATTTTTCTTTTATAAATTATGGCTTTGGGGCCACAGCTAAAAAATATTTGCCTAACTCAAAGTCACACAGATTTCCTCTTGTGCTTATTATCTAGAAGTGTTTTAGCTTTAGATTTCACATTTACATATTAATTCATTTTGATTTCATTTTTGTCACATGAGGTATAGTTTCTCCTTCCTTCCTTTTTCCCTTTCTTTCTCCATCCCTTTCTCTCTCTGGATATGGACATCAAATGGTTTCGGCACCAATTGTTTCTGCATTGAATTGCACTTGCATCTTTTTTGAAAATCAATTGTACATTAAAGTGTAGGTTTATTTCTGGAGTCTGATTCTGTTCCATTATCCTATAAATCTGTTCACTCACCAATACTGCATTGTCTGGTTTTATAAAAGGATCTTGCTATCAGGTGATATAAGTTCTCCAGTTTTGTTCTTCTTGTTCAGAATTGTTTGCCTATTCTAGTTCCTTTGCCTTTCCATATAATTTTAAAAACCAAAAAACCTGCTGGGATTTTGATTGGAATTGCATTAAATTTGTCAGTCTGGGGGGCAATTGACATCTTAATAATATTGAATCATATAATCCATGAAAACAGTGTCTCTTTCCAGTTATTTAGCTCTTCTTTTATTTTTTCATCACTTTTGTAGTTTTTATCTCTTAGATCTTAAACATATTTTGTTAGTTTTATGCCTAAGAGTTCATGTTATTTAGTGTCTTAGGTATAAATAGTACTGTTTTAAAATTTCAACTTTTAATTTTTCATTAATGAAGTATAAAATATGACTGATATATTTGTACATTGACCTTATATCCTCATTTATTAGTTCTAGTAGCTTTTTTGTAGATTCTTTGGTATTTCCTATGCAGCCAATCTAGAACCTTCAGTATGATGTCGAACAGAAGTAATGAGGGCAGATATCCTTATTTTGTTCCCGTCTTAGGGGGAAAGAGCTAGTCCTTTACCATTGTGTGATGTTACCTATTTTTTTCTTAAATAGATATGCTTATTAAATTAAGGAAGTTCCCTTCTATTCCTAAATTACCAAGAGGTGTTCTTTCTATCATGAATGGGTATTGAATTTGTTTTGTCAGTTTGTTTTTCTGTACCTACTGAGAGGATCGTAAGATTTTTTAGATTTTATAATATGATGAATTACATTGACTGATTTTCAAATGTTTAACCTGCCTTGTAATCCCTTGCTAAACCCCAATGTATTCATGATTTTTTATTCTTTTTATATAGCATTGAATTTGATTTGCTAAAATTTTCTTAAGATTTTGCAGCTATGATCATGTGGGATATGGTGTGTAGTTATCTTTTCTTATACTGTCTGGATTTTGGATTTAGGGTAATGCAGGCCTCACAGATGAGTTGGGAAGTATTCCCTTGTCTTAAAATTTTGGGGAGTTTGTATAGAATTGGTATTATTTCTTTCTTAAATGTTTGTACAATTTAATGGTTAAGACGTGGGGCCAGGAGTTTTCTTTGTGGGGAGATTTGTTAATTAAATTAAATTAAATTAAATTAAATTAAATTAAATTAAATTAATAGATGTGAGGATATTCTGGTTGTATTTTTTCTTTAGTCAGGTTTGAGTGTGTCATTTAAGGAATTTGTTTATTTCATGTAAGGTTTTGAAACTAGTGCTATGAAATTGTTTATTATATTTTCTTATTATCTTTTCAATGTGTGTAGGAAATGTAATGATGTTCTTTCTCATATTCCTGATATTAGTAACTTGGCAACTCATGCCTTCTCCCTGTTTTTTTCTTAAACTAATTAGATTTTACATCTTTTACATCTTTTTACATCTTTTCAGAAATCTTTATACATCTTTTCAGAAAACTAGCATTTGGCTTTAGTGATTTTCTCCATTGTTTTTTTATTTTCAATTTTTATCAATTTCTCATCTATTCTTTGCCATTTCCTTTCTTTTTTTTATAATGATTTTTTTATTATGTTATGTTAGTCACCATACAGTATATCCTTAGTTTTTGATGTAGTGTTCCATGATTCATTATTTGCGTGTAACACCCAGTGCTCCATGCAATATGTGCCCTCCTTAATATCCATCACCGGCCTATCCCTGTCCCCAACTCCCCACCCCCGAAGCCCTCAGTTTGTTTCCCAGAGTCCACAGTCTCTCATGATTCATTCCCCCTTCTGTTTACCCCCCCTTCATTCTTCCCTTCCTTCTCCTATCAATCTTCCTACTTCTTATGTTCCATAAATGAGTGAAACTATATGATAATTGTCTTTCTCTGCTTGACTTTTTTCACTTAGCATAATCTCCTCCAGTCCCCTACATGTTGCAGCAAATGTTGGGTAATCGTTCTTTCTGATGGCTGAGTAATATTCCATTGTATATATGGACCACATCTCCTTAATCCAGTCATCTGTTGAAGGGCATCTCACTCCTTCCACAATTTAGCTATTGTGGACAATGCTGCTATGAACATTGGGGTTCATATGGCCCTTCTCTTCACTATGTCTGTATCTTTGGGGTAAATACCCAGTAGTGCAATTACTGGATCATAGGGTAGCTCAATTTTTAACTGTTTAAGGGACCTCCACACTGTCTTCCAAAGTGGCTGTACCAACTTGCATTCCCACCAACAGTGTAAGAGGGATCCCCTTTCTCCACATCCTCTCCAACATTTGTTGTTTCCTGCCTTGCCAATTTTTGCCATTCTAACTGGCGTAAGGTGGTATCTCAATGTGGTTTTCATTTGAATTTCCCTGATGTCTAATGATTTTGAACATTTTTTCATGTGTCTGTTAGCCATTTGTATGTCTTCATTGGAAAAGTGTCTGCCCATTTTTTGATTTGATTATTTGTTTCCTGTGTATTGAGTTTGAGAAGTTCTTTGTCGATCTTAGATACTAATCTTTTATCTGTAGTGTCATTTGCAAATATCTTCTCCCATTCCGTGGGCTGCCTCTTAGTTTTTTTGACTGTTTCCTTGGCTGTACAGAAGCTTTTTATCTTGATGAAGTCCCACAAGTTCATTTTTTCTTTTGTTTCTCTTGCCTTTGGAGATGTGTCATGAAAAAAGTTGCTGTGGCCGATGTCAAAGAGGTTGCTGTCTATGTTCTCCTCTATGATTTTGATGGATTCCTGTCTTACATAGAGGTCTTTCATCCATTTGGAGTTTATCCTTGTGTATGGTGTGAGAGAGTGGTCAAGTTTCATTCTTTTGCATATAGCTGTCCAATTTTCCCAGCACCATTTATTGAAGAGACTGTCTTTTTTCCACTGGATGTTTTTTCCTGCTTTGTCAAAGATTAGTTGCCCATAGAGCTGAGGGTCCATTCCTGGGTTCTCTATTCTGTTCCATTGGTCTGTTTTTGTGCCAGTACCATGCTGTCTTTGTGATCACAGCTTTGTAGTATAGCTTGAAATCCGACAATGTGATGCCCCCAGCTTTGTTTTTCCTTTTCAACAATTCCTTGGCGATTCAGGGCCTTTTCTGGTTCCACACAAATTTAAGGGCTGTTTGTTCCAGCTCTTTGAAAAATGTCATCGGTATTTTGATCAGGATGACATTTAAAGTGTAGATTGCTCTGGGTAGCATAGACATTTTAACTATGTTTATTCTTCCGATCCATGAGCATGGAATGTTTTTCCATCTTTTTGTGTCTTCTTCAACGTCTTTCAAGAGTGATTTGTAGTGTCTAGAATATAGATCCTTTACCTCCCTGGTTAAGTTAATTCCGAGATAATGTATAATTTTTGGTGCCATTGTAAATGGAATGGATTCCCTAATTTCTCTTTCTTCAGTCTCATTGTTCGTGTATAGAAATGCAACTGATTTCTGAGCATTGATTTTGTATCCCACCACATTACTGAATTGCTCTATAAGTTCTAGTAATTTGGAGGTGGAGTCTTTTGGGTTTTCCATATAGAGTATCATGTCATCTGCGAAGAGTGACAGTTTGACTTCTTCTTTGCTGATTTGGATACGTTTTATCCCTTTTTGTTGTCTGATTGCTGTTGCAAGGACTTCTAGTACTATGTTGAATAATAATGGCGAGAGTGGGCATCCTTGTCGTGTTCCTGATTTTAAGGGAAAGGCTTCCAGCTTTTCCCCATTGAGAAGGATATTTGCTGTAGGCTTTTCATAGATGGTTTTTATGAGATTGAGGAATATACCCTCTATCCCTACACTCTGAAGGGTTTTAATCAGGAAAGGATGCTGTATTTTGTCAAATGCTTTTTCTGCATCAATTGAGAGGATCATATGGTTCTTGATTTTTTTCTTGTTGATATGATCTGTCACACTGATCGATCTGCAAATGTTGAACCACCCTTGCATCCCAGGGGTGAATCCCACTTGGTCATGATGGATAATCCTTTTAATGTACTGTTGGATCCTATTAGCTAGGATCTTTTTGAGAATTTTGGCATCCATATTCATCAGGGATATCGGTCTGTAATTCTCCTTTTTGATGGGGTCTTTGTCTGGTTTGGGGATCAAGGTACTACTGGCCTCATAGAATGAGTTTGGTAGTTTTCCTTCTGTTTCTATTTTTTGAAACAGCTTCAGGAGAATAGGTATTATTTCTTCTTTGAATGTTTGGTAGAATTCCCCAGGGAATCTGTCAGGCCCTGGGCTCTTGTTTTTGTGGAGGTTTTTGATCACTGCTTCAATCTCTTCATAATTAATTGGTCTGTTTAAATAATCAATTTCTGCCTGTTTCAGTCTTGGTAGTTTATAGGTTTCCAGGAAAGCATCCATTTCTTCCAGGTTGTATAATTTATTGGGATAAAGCTGTTGATAAAAGTTTCTAATGATCCTTTGTATTTCATTGGTGTTGGTTGTGATCTCTCCCCTTTTATTCATAATTTTATTAGTTTGGGTCCTTTCTCTATTCTTTTGAATAAGTCTGGCCAGTGGCTTATCAATCTTATTTATTCTTTCAAAGAACCAGCTTCTAGTTCTGTTGATCTGCTCTACTGTGCTCCTGGTTTCTAATTCATTGATCTCTGCTCTAATCTTGATCACCTGCCTTCTCATGTGTGGGTTAGGCCTGTTTTTCTGTTCCAGCTCCAGCTTCTTGAGGTGAGAATATAAAAACTGCATTTTAGATTTTTCTATTCTTTTGAGTGAGGCTTGGATGGCTCTGTATTTTCCCCTTAGGACTGCCTTTGCAGTGTCTCATAGGTTTTGGACCGATGTGTTTTCATTTTCGTTGGTCTCCAAAAATTGTTTAATCTCCTTCTTAATTCCCTGGTTTACCCAATCATTCTTGAGCAAGATGGTTCTTAGTTTCCAAGTGTTTGAGTTTCTTCCAAATTTTTCCTTGTGATTGAGTTCCCCTTTCAAAGCATTGTGGTCTGAGAATATGCAGGGAATAATCTCAGTCTTTTGGTATCGGTTGAGACCTGTTTTGTGACCCAGTATATGGTCTGTTCTGGAGAAAGTTCCATGTGCATTTGAGAAGAATGAGTATTCTGTTGTTCTGGGATCTAGTGTTCTGTATATATCTATGAGGTCCAACTGGTCCAGTATGTCATTCAAAGCTCTTGTTTCTTTGTTGATTTTCTGCATAGGTGATCTGTCTATTGGTGACAGCGGAGTGTTGAGGACCCCTACTATTAATGTATTATTATCTATATGTCTCTTTATTCTGGTTAAGAGTTGGCTTGTGTATCTAGCTGCTCCCCTGTTGGGGCCATAGATATTTATAATTGTCCTATCCACTTGTTGGATACATCCTTTAAGAATAATATAGTGTCCTTCTGTATCTCTAATTACAGTCTTTAGTTTAAAATCTAATCTGTCTGATATGAGAATTGCTACCCCAGCTTTCTTTTGAGGTCCATTGGCATGAAAAATGGTTTTCCATCCCTTCACTTTCAGTCTGGATGTATCTTTAGGTTCAAAATGAGTCTCTTGTAGACAGCAAATGATGGGTCATGTCTTTTTATCCAGTCTGCAACCCTGTGGTGTTTTATGGGAGCATTTAGGCCATTCACATTGAGAGTGATTATTGAGAGATATGATTTTAATGATGGCATGTTGCCTGTGAAGTCTTTGTTTCTACAGATTGTAAATTTCTGTTCTGTATCACGCTTGGGGCCTTTTTACTTTTATAGAACCCCCCTTAATATCTCTTGTAGGGCTGGCTTGGTGGTCACAAATTCCTTCCGTTTCTGCCAGTCTTGGAAGGTCCTTGTCTCTCCATCCATTCTGAATGACAGCCTTGCTGGATAAAGGATCCTTGGCTGCATGTTCTTCTCAGTTAGAGCTTTGAAAATACCTTGCTAATCCTTCCTGGCCTGCCAGGTCTCTGTAGACAGGTCTGACGTTATTGTGATATTCTTCCCTCTGTATGTGAAGATTTTCTTCCTCCTGGCTGCTTTCAATATTGTATCCTTGGATCTAATATATGCAAATTGCATTATGATGTGACATGGTGTAGGTCTGTTCTCATTGATCTTGGGAGGGGTCCTCTCTGCCTCTTGGACACGAATGCTTGTTTCCTTTGCCAGATTAGGGAAGTTCTCAGCTACAATTTTTTCAAATATCTCTTTTAGACCTCGCTCTTTCTCCATACCCTCGGGGATGCCGATAATTCTGACATTGCAACGTTTCATTGAGTCAGTAATCTCCCGTAATCTACATTCTTGAGATTGGATTTTTTTGAGCCAAGTTTCCGTTTTTACTTTCTTTTCTAACATCCCATCTTCCAATTCACTGATTTGTTCTTCTGCCTCATTTACCCTGGCCATCAGGGCATCTAGTTTAGACTGCATTTTATTCATAGCATTTTTAATTTCTGTGAGATTCGCTCTCATTTCCACCCTTAGAGATTCTATATTCTCGTTAATATTTTTGTTAATATTTTTTTCAAGCCTTCACATCATCTTGACCATTGTTACTCTGAACTCCATTTCTGACCATTTGGTTATATCCATATCCATCAGTTCTGTGGCAGAGGCCACAGTCTCTGTCTCCTTGCTTTGCTGAGGCTATCTCCTCCTCGTCATTCTGATGAGGAGAGGTTGCGGGGATGCACAGAGCCCAAATTATTGACCAGGACCCAGGTAGTGTGCACTTGTTTTATAGGGACCTTAGGGATGTGGGCTTCTTGCTTTTTCAGCCTGCCTTCTGGGGGAGGGGCCTGCCACGCTGATACTCAGGCAACCCTGTTTGGGTAGAGTTGCCCAGTCCCCTGCAAAAGGGGATGGGGATGGGCACAATGTGAACCAGTATTTCCCAGTTTTTGTTCTCTGGTGG
>NW_024425563.1:32933023-33031025 GCF_017311325.1 Ursus maritimus
TCCAGCTCCAGCTTCTTGAGGTGAGAATATAAAAACTGCATTTTAGATTTTTCTATTCTTTTGAGTGAGGCTTGGATGGCTCTGTATTTTCCCCTTAGGACTGCCTTTGCAGTGTCTCATAGGTTTTGGACCGATGTGTTTTCATTTTCGTTGGTCTCCAAAAATTGTTTAATCTCCTTCTTAATTCCCTGGTTTACCCAATCATTCTTGAGCAAGATGGTTCTTAGTTTCCAAGTGTTTGAGTTTCTTCCAAATTTTTCCTTGTGATTGAGTTCCCCTTTCAAAGCATTGTGGTCTGAGAATATGCAGGGAATAATCTCAGTCTTTTGGTATCGGTTGAGACCTGTTTTGTGACCCAGTATATGGTCTGTTCTGGAGAAAGTTCCATGTGCATTTGAGAAGAATGAGTATTCTGTTGTTCTGGGATCTAGTGTTCTGTATATATCTATGAGGTCCAACTGGTCCAGTATGTCATTCAAAGCTCTTGTTTCTTTGTTGATTTTCTGCATAGGTGATCTGTCTATTGGTGACAGCGGAGTGTTGAGGACCCCTACTATTAATGTATTATTATCTATATGTCTCTTTATTCTGGTTAAGAGTTGGCTTGTGTATCTAGCTGCTCCCCTGTTGGGGCCATAGATATTTATAATTGTCCTATCCACTTGTTGGATACATCCTTTAAGAATAATATAGTGTCCTTCTGTATCTCTAATTACAGTCTTTAGTTTAAAATCTAATCTGTCTGATATGAGAATTGCTACCCCAGCTTTCTTTTGAGGTCCATTGGCATGAAAAATGGTTTTCCATCCCTTCACTTTCAGTCTGGATGTATCTTTAGGTTCAAAATGAGTCTCTTGTAGACAGCAAATGATGGGTCATGTCTTTTTATCCAGTCTGCAACCCTGTGGTGTTTTATGGGAGCATTTAGGCCATTCACATTGAGAGTGATTATTGAGAGATATGATTTTAATGATGGCATGTTGCCTGTGAAGTCTTTGTTTCTACAGATTGTAAATTTCTGTTCTGTATCACGCTTGGGGCCTTTTTACTTTTATAGAACCCCCCTTAATATCTCTTGTAGGGCTGGCTTGGTGGTCACAAATTCCTTCCGTTTCTGCCAGTCTTGGAAGGTCCTTGTCTCTCCATCCATTCTGAATGACAGCCTTGCTGGATAAAGGATCCTTGGCTGCATGTTCTTCTCAGTTAGAGCTTTGAAAATACCTTGCTAATCCTTCCTGGCCTGCCAGGTCTCTGTAGACAGGTCTGACGTTATTGTGATATTCTTCCCTCTGTATGTGAAGATTTTCTTCCTCCTGGCTGCTTTCAATATTGTATCCTTGGATCTAATATATGCAAATTGCATTATGATGTGACATGGTGTAGGTCTGTTCTCATTGATCTTGGGAGGGGTCCTCTCTGCCTCTTGGACACGAATGCTTGTTTCCTTTGCCAGATTAGGGAAGTTCTCAGCTACAATTTTTTCAAATATCTCTTTTAGACCTCGCTCTTTCTCCATACCCTCGGGGATGCCGATAATTCTGACATTGCAACGTTTCATTGAGTCAGTAATCTCCCGTAATCTACATTCTTGAGATTGGATTTTTTTGAGCCAAGTTTCCGTTTTTACTTTCTTTTCTAACATCCCATCTTCCAATTCACTGATTTGTTCTTCTGCCTCATTTACCCTGGCCATCAGGGCATCTAGTTTAGACTGCATTTTATTCATAGCATTTTTAATTTCTGTGAGATTCGCTCTCATTTCCACCCTTAGAGATTCTATATTCTCGTTAATATTTTTGTTAATATTTTTTTCAAGCCTTCACATCATCTTGACCATTGTTACTCTGAACTCCATTTCTGACCATTTGGTTATATCCATATCCATCAGTTCTGTGGCAGAGGCCACAGTCTCTGTCTCCTTGCTTTGCTGAGGCTATCTCCTCCTCGTCATTCTGATGAGGAGAGGTTGCGGGGATGCACAGAGCCCAAATTATTGACCAGGACCCAGGTAGTGTGCACTTGTTTTATAGGGACCTTAGGGATGTGGGCTTCTTGCTTTTTCAGCCTGCCTTCTGGGGGAGGGGCCTGCCACGCTGATACTCAGGCAACCCTGTTTGGGTAGAGTTGCCCAGTCCCCTGCAAAAGGGGATGGGGATGGGCACAATGTGAACCAGTATTTCCCAGTTTTTGTTCTCTGGTGGCTTTCCCTGGCGGTTTTCTGTGCCTCTTCTGAGAGTCAGAGCCATAGTGGCCATATCCTAGCCTCTGTCTCAGAACAAAGAGATAGCAGTCCTCTCTCCACTGAGCTCTCCTGGCCACTTTAACTCTGTTTCCGAAGGTGCTGCTAAAATACCCCGCAGCCAGTCTCCCAGCCCTCACTTCCAGGACTGGCAGGTCTCTGTCCTTTGTGCTTCTAACACCACCAGCCGCCCCCGGTTCCTGGGCGCTCCCGAGCTCCCTGTTTCAGTGTGGTTCGCGCGCTCTGGAGTGCAGGTTTTCCATCTGGTTGTACGCGCTCCTGAGCTTCTGGTTTCAGTCTAGTTCGAGTGTGTGCTCCAGAGCTCCAGTTATCAGTCTGGTCGCGCATGCTCCCGAGCTCCCGGTCTCAGTCTGATTTCTCACGGTGCCGGTCTGGGAGTCTACCCGCTACCCAGTGCAAGTGGCTACTGCTTCCCGGCGCCCAAGTGCGTCAGCTCCCTCCCCCTTCCGTTTATCTTCTGATATCTGTGAGCAGATTCACAGCTCCCCGCTTTGTACCTCAATACTCAGAGCTGGAGATGTTCATTTGTAGAGATCCAGATGTACCTTCCTACATCTCAGGCAGATTTTGTGGGTGTTCAGGTTGGTCTGGTAGATATCCAGCTTGATTCAGGGGACCAACTGATAAAAGGGTCCCGTATCCTCTGCCATCTTTCCCCCCTCCCCCCCTTTACCATTTCCTTTCTTATGCTTGTTTGGGTTTCATTTGTCTTTTCGTTTGTCAGTTAAGTCAAGTTGGTTAATAATGTTGTTCATGTTTTTTTTTAATCCTTACTGATTTTATGACTTATTCTTTTGATTATTGAGAGAGTTTTGTTGAAATCTTAGTAATTGTGAATTTGTTTATTACGGCTTTCAATTCTATCTGTTTTTGCTTCATATACTTTGAAGCTCTGTTATGAGGTGCATAAACATTTAAGATATTTTTTGATGAATTCACCTTTTTGTAAATGTAAGATGACCCTCTTTATTTATGGTATTATTTTTTACTTTGAATGTTATTTGGACTATTACTAATATAGTCACTGTAATCTTCTTTTGATTAGTATTAGCATGGCATATCTTTTTTTACTGTTAAGACTTAATTTCTTGGAGCAGTTTTAAGTTCACAGGAAAATTGAGGAGAAAGTACAGAGCTTATTCATATACCTCCTGTCCCCCACATACATACAGCTTACCCCATTGTCAACATCACCCACCAGAGTGATGCATTTGTTACAGTTAATGAACCTATAGAGACACGTCATCATACTCAATGTCCATAGTTCACGTTATAGGCCACTCTTGGTGTTGTACATTCTATGGGTTTGTACAAATATATAATGACAAGTATCCAACATTATGATGTACCGAGCATTTTCACTGCCCCCCAATTCCTCTGTGTTTCATCTATTCATTCCTTTCCCCCCTCCAATCTCTGATAGCCACTGATCTTTTCACTGCCTCCATAGTTTTGCCTTTTCCACAATGTCATACAGTTTGAAACATATATATATTTTCATCCTTTTACTTTTAATTTTTTGTGTCTTTACATTTTATATATTTTTTTATAATAATTTTTTATTATATTATGTTAGTCACCATACAGTACATCCCTAGTTTTTGATGTAAAGTTCTATGATTCATTACTTGCTTATAACACCCAGTGCACCATGCAATATGTGCCCTCCTTAATAACCATTACATTTTAAATAGGTTTCTTATAGGCAGCATATAGATGACTACTGTTTTTTATCCAGTGTGTAAATTTCTGCTTTTTAATTAGGGTGTTTATATCATTTGCAATAACGTCTATCTGCTGGTCTTTTCATACCCTGTGCGCAGGCCTTTGCTGGCACCATGGGAGAGTAGACAGTGCCAAAACTTGCTGGAGTACTCTTCAATAGCAACATTTTGCAGCATAAAAAAAAGTCTGAGGCAGTAGTGGAGTCATTGTGCTTTCTAGTGATCTGTCATACTCACATTAGGAAGCAAATTCTTTTAGGAGTAAATAGTTCTGTAGGGTTCTTGGAAACATTTTGTGGTGAGGAGGAAGTGGAAGGCCAAACTGTAGGAGGGAGAGAGGATATGGTTTTTCAAAAGTGTAATCCTGAACTTCTTTCTAATTAGAGTGATTGAGGTTTAGGTTGTTAAAATGAAAAAGGAAAAGAGACATGACTGTATTTGTTCCCATGTAAGACTCTTAGAACATTTATCTAAATTTTGATAACAAAACTATCATTATGCTTTGAGTGCAGTTTTAACGTGTTACTTTTACTAATAAAATATAAATTACATTTGTACCATTAAATAATTTTTTATAATATAGTTTTCTGTGGATCCATAATTGTCTGTTGTATAGATATACCATGATGTATATAATAGTCTCTCTCTGATGGGCATTTTAGACATTTTTCCTATTTAACAACAACAACAACAAAAAGTCCCTGCTAAAGATGTTGTTGACCATATTTTTTAAAAAGATTTTATGTATTTATTTATTTACTTATTTATTGAAAGCACAAGCGGGGGTGGGGGAGCAGCAAAGAGAGAGGGGGAGAGAGTGAATCACAAGCAGACTTCCCCACTGAGCACAGAGCCTGACCCTGCGCTTGATCCCATGACCTTGAGACCACAGCCTGAGCCAAAATCAAGAGTGGGCCACTTATCCGACTGAGCCACCCAGGAGCCCTGATGACCCTATTTTTATATGCATTCAAGGTTATTTCTTTAGGATAACTTTCTAGAAGTAAAAGCTAAAGCTTCTGAAATATTTATTGAATACAGGTTAATTTTATCTGAATGTAAGAAGTCAAAAGAAACCAATGAAATTTAGTGCAAGAACTGTAGTAGATAGGTCTTAGAAGTTTTTTAGGTTTGGGTCTGTAATTTGCCTGACATTAGGGAGATTTTCCTTTTTAAAAATACATAATCCTGGGCTCATAACTCTTCTGTGTTCTTTAAAATTCTCTTTATCTTAGATGAGTTTCTGTTTTTCTGATCAACTCTTAAGCCTTGGTCTTTGAAACTTGACTTGTTGTTCTTACTTTATACTTTGTATTCTTTTGTCCTGTGGTAAATTGGAAACTACAGAAACCAAAACAGGCAGGCCTGCTAATGGCATAGACACTTCAGGAGTAAAGGTTTGGATTACCCATCAGGCAGAGACATACAAGCAGAAGTGTTTGCTGAAGGCAGAGGGAGGATGAAATGGGAAGTTAAGGAAGGAAGCTGTAAGTTCACCTGGGATCACACGACCAATTGCAGAATTTAGAACCAAGCAGTTATGTTTGTTTTCTGTATATTCTTTTCCTTTTCCCCTTTCATATTCCTCTCTATATAAGATAAATGTTACTAACAGTGAACTCTATATCTTAGTATTTAAGTTACAGATTTATCAAGGAAAGAATATAACTACAAAGGAACAAACCTCATCCAGAGATGGACGAATTGGTTTTATGTCTTCACTTTTAGTGAGAGAGTAGGAATATCTTTGGTTTGGCAGAAGCATGATGCTATTATTTTTAGTCAGAAGGTAATGTAGGTTAAAGAGATGAACTGGAAGCTGAATCAACAATAGTGTATACATGGCTAGATTGTTTGTTGTCAGCTTTGCATTATTCCCAAGTTTAAGGAATTGTATTTCCCAGAGTCCCCTTTTCTGGTGTGCTGACCTCATGTGAGGTACTCGTGTAAGATTTGGAAGACAGGATGAAAAGTTCGTTATTCTAAAGAGGTGTGGTGGCCAGATGTAGTGCAGATCTTCCCATGAGCTCTTTGAGGTCATGGTGACCTGATAGGGCAGATTTATAGAACTCACTATGAGCAACCATTTCATAGTTGTCACAGCCAGATGTGGCTTCTCAGACTTCTCACTAAGCTCTAGCTTCTCCACTGTGTTATAGGTCTTTGGGCTGAAATCATTAGTAACTGAGTCTGTGATTCTTTGGTTGCAATCTCCAGACCTTCGCTCCTCCAGCACCTCCCACACTTGTGCAAGCTCTGATTCCTATATTAAATTACTTTTATTATGGTAATTGCAGTGGTTCTGTGTTTCCTAATTTTTTCTGGATTGCTGCATATACTAAAATTCAGTTATTCAGTGGATTACTTATGCAGAAATGGGCAGATTAAAGCTGTAGAATCAACAATCCATAAACAAGTCTTAATAGGTGGAAGAATTTAGTATACAGCAGAGCTACCAATTCAAATAATAAAATAAAGACTATTATTTAATAAATGGTAATAAGATATTTGCTTAACTATTTGGAAAAATAGTAACAGACACTTAATAGTTTTCATAAAAGTAAACCTTAAATAAATTAAGGAGTTAAATAAAAAATTGAAGCTAGCAGAAATCAGGAATAAATACTTGTCTTTTGGGAAAGAAATGTTTGTGTAGCACCAAAGCAAAGGAAAATACATTAAGAAAAAGACTAATAAGTTTAACAATATGAAATTTTAAAATTTGAAGGTCAAAAATATATAAGTAAAAATAGAAGGAAATTTGAAAATGAAAAAATTTAAACATCTATATCAAGAATTATAGCTTTACAAATAAATAACCTGATGGGTGAGTGACATTAACTGTAAATTTAGAAAGAAAGATACATGGCCTAAAAATTCCTTAACATAATAAGGAGTATAAGAAATAAAAATCAAAATAGTAATATCTGATTTTTTTTGCCTCTTAAGCAAGGCCTTTATAACAATAGTACATATTAGTAACAAGGATGTGGTTAAATGCTGGTAGTAGAATTTTAAACTGACACTAATTTGGTGTCAATAAAAGGGCTACTTTTGGTGATTAGTAAAAAGAACTTCTAAATAATCATATAGTTTGATTCTCTATTCTTCAAGGATTTTATATCAATGAAGTAACTTCAAATATACAAAAATGTGTATGCACTAAAAAATAATCAAATAGTATTTGTAATAGGAAAAAGCGGAAACATACTAAATGATTAGCATTAAGACACTGGTTAAACACTTATGAATTATTGCATGATAAAATACTATGCAACAATTATATATAATGCTGTCAAATAATATTTAATGACATAAAATGTTCAAGGCATAATGTTAAAAACCATGATATAAAAAGATGATATACATTAAGATGAAAATTTTGTAAAAATTTGGGAGTGGGTTAGTGTGTGAATATGCATAGAAAAGAAAAAGATTGAAATTATTGCATCATATGGTATTTCTATCATTAATTTTTTGAGTAACCTCTGTACTGTTTTTCACAGTGGCTGTACCAATTTACATTCCCACCAACAGTGCAGGAGGGTTGCTTTTTTCT
This sequence comes from Ursus maritimus, assembly GCF_017311325.1. Taxonomy (NCBI): domain Eukaryota; kingdom Metazoa; phylum Chordata; class Mammalia; order Carnivora; family Ursidae; genus Ursus; species Ursus maritimus. Next base: position 32,940,567 of record NW_024425563.1, read on the forward strand.
CTACAACCTTGGTAACACTTGTTATTTCTTGTCTTTTTGATTTTGGTTACTATGACAAGTGTAGGATGATATGCTGAAAATTTTAATACTACTAAGTAGTATTGAGTATGATTTTATTTTTATATGTTATGATTGCCTATATTTTCTTTTGTAAAACAACAAATCTTAACTATATAAAGCATGGGCCCTGGGTTCAGACAGATACACATTTGAATCTTGCATTTATTATTTATATGCCACTCTGTCTAAATTTTTGCCTTGCATTGATTATTGTTTTGTATTCTATGTAAGGATCAGCCAAATTTTTCTGAAAAAAGCAAGATAGTAAATGTTTTAGGCTTTGTGGGCCAAGAGGCAAAATTGAAGATATTGTGAAGATAAGTATGTAAAAAGGGAGAAAACAAATTTCCACAAATTTTTATTGGCAGAACTAAAAATACAATGATAATAATGAAGTACAGTTATTTTTTGAACTATTGGTCCACTTAGAAGGATAATGGCATTTTTTCCTATGAATAACATTTGTTTAATGGGGATTCAAAGTTAGTATTCTCTATCCATCAAAATTTATCGTAAAAGTACGTCTGTCAATGTTGATCTGTAATGAGACTTCCTGTGTTTCCCTTTGAAAATGTCTTTTTACACAGATAGGTATTGCCAAATGCTGATATCTATCTATGAGCATATAATTTTTTTTTAAAGATTTTATTTATTTGTTCGACAGAGAGAGACAGCCAGCGAGAGAGGGAACACAAGCAGGGGGAGTGGGAAAGGAAGAAGCAGGCTCACAGCGGAAGAGCCTGATGTGGGACTCGATCCCGTACGCCCTGAGCCGAAGGCAGACGATTAACCGCTGTGCCACCCAGGCGCCCCAATGAGCATATAATTTTAATTAAGCATCATTGTTGTCTGGAAAGCATTTATGGAATTCCAGTAAATTCTTCTCCACATTTGTTTTTTAACATGTCATTATGTTGCCTATTAATCACTTCTAACTGAAGGCTAAGTAGAAGCTCCTCAATTGCACAGTTAAATGGATTTTGAAATATGGAAATTTCCTTCTCGCTTGCATTTAGGTCTGAAAAACACATCTGGAACCGTATGTAGTTTGAGGTCAGAACATTTATCTGTTGTGAATCTATATTGGACTGAATATTTCACTTCTCGTTTTAACTTTTGACAAAACAGAAGTATATAAGAAAGCTTGACATTTCTTGTGATTCAAATAACAATAGTTGTCATTGAGTTTTACATATAAGTGCTGATTTTCCTTATAATTTAAATTAATTAGGAAATGTATTCAAGACTGCAGCAAAAGCTTATTTTCAAAACCATTTAGTGTTCAATAATAATGGCTTAGAGTGATTCTTTTTTTTTTTTTTTAAGAAATACCTCAGTCTTGGCCCTGAGGTCAAAATATTTCAATTAAATATTAACCACTGTTAAGCCATTGAACTTCTGTATAGTAGGACAAGTCAGGTTATTCAGCTTCTACTTCAACAAAAATTCATTTGAATAATGGTCTAATAAGTCAGTGCAGCTCACCATTGATACTACTCAATCAATGAAGCATGTAGATTCAACTATTTTCTGCGAAGTGCTTGCTGATGAATATTACAATGAGTAAACACTTCACAGTTTCATAAGATTTATGAATGTATCCAAATAGGCCTTTTCTGCTTCACATATATTTTTACTACTATCAGTTATAACACATCTTAGCAGATTCAACTTCAGGTTGTATTGAATTAGTGTTTTCCCAACTGCTTAGAAAATATTGTCATCTCTACCTGTTCCAATGCCAACAGTTCATAGAAGCTAATTCTTTAGTCACTTCAAACTCTGGATTAACTCTTGAGTCATCAAAAATCCAAGAAAACCATTTGAAATTATTTGCTTTTTTTTCAATTGACTATTGATATTGCTTCTAATGACCAACTTTGCAAGCAACCATTATCATGGAAAGGCTAATATTTTTGAACAAGTTTATTTTCTCTGGACACATTTCTTCACTTGCTACAATCAAATATGGTAAATGGCTTCCCAACAAATGAGCTGCTCAGAAGTTTAATTTGGTTGCAACTTCATTATCAATTTTTAAATTTTTATGTAGGAATTCTGTTATGATGAGATACTCCATTTTAAGTTTTCTAATTTTTCTGATACTTTCCTATGAGTTGAGAATATTGTGAGAAGTTCTTAATATGGGAATATCAACTTATATGATATGATATGATATGATATTAGCATAGCTTTAGTGTCACTGCATTGTAAACACAATGTTTTGCCATATAACTCAATAACAAAGTAATCCACAGTCCATTGTGCCTTAAAAGCATGGCCCTATATTTGAAGTCCACTTTTCTCTTTTTGTTTTAACATGATAGGTATGCACTAGTAATAATAATAAAATAACATGTTGCAATATGGTGATATGCATGGCACTCAAAACAATGCTCCCTGTGATTTGTAGTACACCAAATAACACTGTAAAGCAAGGGGAGTACTACATTCAGTCTCTGTCACAACTGTTCAACTCTGCATTGTAGCAAGAAAGCAGGTATAGACCATACCTGAATGGATATGTCTGTATTTCAATAAAATTTTATTTGTGTACACTGAAATTTGAATTTCATAAAATTTTAATGTGAAATATATGAAATAATATTCTTGTTTAGATTTTTTAAAACCATTTTAAAAAGAAAAAAGCACTCTTAGATCATGGGCCATATAAAAACAAATGCTGGACTTGGCCAGAGACTTTTGTTTGCTTCTCCCTGATCTTCTTGAGTCAAAATATTTTCATTCCCTATACATTCCTGTTTCTTTCCTAGTTGCCTTTTTTGACTTATGCTATCTCCTCTACCTGGAATGCCATCCATCCATTGCTCCTTGCCTCCCTTCATTTTTACGATATTAACTGTTACAAGTCCTTTAAGATCAGCTCATTTCTCACTTTCCTAAAACTTTCTCTGATATGCTCTCCTCCCTTAAGATTTCCTCTCTCATTTCCACAATAACCTGTGTATAGCTATTATCGATCTTTTATCACTGTATTAGAGTTTTCTGTTTATGTATTTTCTTCCCCAATAGACTAGACAACTGAGTACAGGAACTATGTGTTTTTTTAAAAATTACCATATTATTCATATCTGTACAAAGAAAACGGATTTACATGTATGTGTATATTAGACATATATATAACTCATATGTATATGTGTGTACATATATTTGTATGTATGTGTATCTGTATTATGTATATGTGTATATTTATATTACATATATTTGTACATACATATATGTAAAAGTCAGTCTGTTTTTATCATTTCTATAAAATGAAAATCTTCAGCATCATAATATTTTGAAGTCATTGCCCGTGCTTAACCTTATGAAATTTAGAAAACATTTGGACATTTTTCTTTTTTTGAGCCTGTGAAGTTAACTCCTGTAAGGAAAGCCAGGTTAAGAGCAGTGCCAATTTCATATTTTCCAAGACTTAATTGAAAAACTGTATACAGATGTTTATCAAGCCAGTTATGATTATTGGGCCATTTACATATTCATTTAAAAGAGTGTGGTTTTCTTCCATATTTCTTTGTGTCTCCATTAATATTTTCCTTTCTAAAAAACAGGCTATATTACTGGGCACATTTTAACACCACAATTAGTCATGGATGTGGTGATTCATCAGGTTGGCTAAAAAGCGAAAGTAGACTTGCCCTTCCTGAGCGCTGACTATTGGCAACTCTCTGTTTCCCACTCTGAATCAGACATGTATTTGTTTGAGTAATCAAGAAAGAACTGTCTGTCTTGTGACCTTAAAGGCTGGTGAAAGGGAGCAACTGAGTGTTTTTAGTATAGTAAAGTTAGCAGAACAATGCAAATCTGTAGACCAGAGACTGCTCTGCTTGGCCACTTACACTGGGCAGACTTGAATGTCACACAATCCTCTGATTGCCGGCAGGATTTTTCACCCTCTGTAGAAAACCATTTTAATATAAGCAAAATGGACTTCAAGTCTTATAAAAAACAATTCTTAAACTCTGTGTGCATCTTGTTGAATTCTCTACCATCTATTAAGACCTGCAGTCTTTCCAAAATGAGCATTCTGAATCCTACTGAGATAAGAGCTGGTAACAGCTTTACAGGATGGATGCCATTAGGGGAAAAGCACATCAAATAACCCTGCTGGGGAATGAATGAGTCAGCCTAATGCAAATTTAGGTGAGGCAATCGGACCACACAGAGGGGATGTTAAAGGCATTTCAAAGATGTGAGAGAGGGGTGATAGCCGGTGAGGCCAAGAAAATTGAATGAAATGACAGATCTGATGACAGTAAAGCTGAATCTGGCGGAAGCAAAGGATTCACTTTCTCATAATGGATTAACTCATCCTATTTGCCTCTTCAACAATGGGTATTTTAAAGACAGCTGTTGGAGGAAGTCCAAGTATCCAGTTTTAAGGATGCCTATTAGAACAGTTACAAGAGAGTGTCTCTCTCTCTAATTTTTTTTCTCTTGGTAGGGGTATGCAGGAGGTCATTCAAAAGCCAGAGAGAGATACAAATTACAATGCACAAAAACATCCCAGCGGACTCCTCCCTGCCCTATGTTTGACATTCTTAAAATCTATGTCCCAGCTCTTGAAATCTTTAAACAATCTATAAGGTTTTTTTGCTTGCCCTGGGAAACCTATTTCATTAGCAGAGCTTTGTGAGTTACACACCTTTTCTGACTCATGTTCCCAAGTGATTATATTCGAGATACGATTTGGGGACAGTTATGTATGCTGTTCTGATATCTTCCTAAAAGGAAATTATTTTGGAAGTAAAGTCACTGATAAAATCAACTCAGGGAAATGCACTTTGTAAATATTAAAATATGAGCATTATTAAAAGCCATGCTGTAAAAATACCAATTATTTTTCCTGGATAGCAGTTACAATAGAACAATGATATATCTTTAAGGGGAGAGTGAAAGGACCTCAATTTGAGAAATGTAAGGGAGGAAAAGTTTTAAATTATTATATTCAAGAATATTACCTAAGTGGTTACTCAAAAGACCATTCTCTATGTAAAATAAAACACAGAAGGCCAATATGAAGGGAATGGAAGTTAATGTTATCAAAGGAGGCAAACATAAATCAGGTTTCTTTCCATATCCCATCATGGAGGAATCTCCTTTTCTCTTGGCTTCCTGTTTTCCATGTAGAGAAACTTCCTTGAATATGCCAGTCCCAGTTCTAGCCATCCTGACTCATTCCTTCCCAGAGGGGTGAGAAATTCAGGGCAGACTCAGCCCTGTGGGAATGGCCTGGCGAAGGCCTGCAATTCTCCAGCTCTGCCTTGGACTCTACTGGGTCCAGTGCTCTCATCAAGGGTCTAAATGTTGGAGGATATTTATGACTACAGATCTAAAACCAAGTTCTTAAATCCACCTTCTTTGAGACTGCTGGTCTGACTCACCCTCTATCTCTCAACTGGTTCTGAATTTAGGTAGGAAAGGGAGTAGTTATTTTTGGATCTTGATAAAGCTCCCATAATTGATTATGAAACACAATTATGTGAGATGTAAGAGGTGTATCTAAGTATCCATCAGAAAAATTAAATAGAATTTATCTTTCTGAGAAGAAGCAAAACCAGAAAAATAATACATACCAAATCCCTTCATGGTTATTTGTTTATAGTGATGTATGACATCAGATAGACGGATGCATGAAAGAAAACAGCAGAGGGAGCATAAGGCTCCACTTGGATGAGTACTAGTTAACCAGAAAAGACCTGCAACATCAAAAAAAGCCAGAGAGGAGAAAAGAATTATGAATTTCACTCCTCCCTCTCCCTTCCACAAAAGAGTAACTACAAATATTTGAGGGAAGCATGGCCATAGACACTGTGAGGCTATGGAGTGAAATCAGATATCAGACTAAGGATAACTGATTTCAGGATTTAAATTAGGATCAACCACAATAGAGCATATGAGATGCCATGAGGCTATGTGTCCCAGTGGGGTAGAGGGGGGAATGTTTCGTGGGAAGGACAGAGCTTCCTTTCAGAGAAAAGGAGAAAGAACTGAAGGTTTAGTTACAAGAAAGCTGGAGGCTGGAGGGAAAGAAGGGCCAAATAATGGGAGCTGAAAATGTCTTGATCAAAGACAAATAGAGCAACAGAAATGCAGATCTCTGCTGAAGTAATATTTTTATTTGGACTAAGAAAGAAAATGTGACTCCTTACCTTTTCTTACTAAAAATTGAGCACTCCTCTTCAGAAACCCTGCTTTCATTATAAAAGCACTTGGTGAAGACTTCAGAATGACAAAATCTTTAACTAAAATATCCAGTCCTTCTGTAGCTGCTTTGTCTGACAAGCATGTCTTCTCTTCATTCTCCCTTTCTTCCACTTCTCATTCTCCACCTGTCACCATTCCACCATCTTCTATCGTCCACTTCCCACCCCTCCACCTTCCACCCCTTCACTGCCACCACCCCTATGGAGGTAGCTAACTCCTACTCATTCAATATTAAGTGTAATGGCATCTTCTCCAGAAGGCTTTCTTCAACCCTTTCAATTACCCATCAGCCTTACATTGCCTCCTCTCAGATTCAGACTTGCTGGCCCAGTGTTTAAGAACTTGAGCTGTACAGCCAGAGAGACCATATTTAAAAATAATCTCTGCAGTTTTTTTGTCTGTACAATCTTGGGCAAGTTATTTAACCTTTCCAAGTCTAGTTTCTTCATCAATAAAATCTGACAAATGATAGTATACATTCCATATAGTTGTGAGCACTAAACAAAATAATGCATACAGAGCCTGGCACACTGAAAGAACCCAGTAAAAGGTGGTTATTACTACTGACCAGTAATTCTCATTCTCTAGCATAGCACTTACCACATTGCATTTCCAGTTTCTGTGTGGACGTCTATCTGCATGTCTGTTTGCATGCAGACTGTGAACTGGAAGTTGAATCCCCAGTGCTTGGTACAAGTGAGACCCCATGAAAGTTTGTTGAATGAATTCAGAGTAAGCTTATCCCATTCTCTACCATAAATGATGCTGATATCAGTGGTTGTATTTCAGAAAGGGCATGCTAGGCAAAAATCTGTCCAAGTCAAACTATATCATTATCTACTCTTTCAAAATGTCTAAAAACAGAGATTCTCTAATCTCCTTTGGTAAGATTCTCTGGTCAATGTTTTCTCTAAGTCAAACACACACTTTAAAATGAAAGTTTATCACTTAATTTTTTACATCAGTGGAAAAAGAAAAGAGCTGCCTTCATTCCCAAGAGCTGCCTTCATTCCCTATAAAATAACCTCTCATACATGTAAACATTCACATTGGCTCTTTCTCCTCTTAGTAAAATAAACCTATTTCTTTAACCTTTTTAAATAGTCTTTTCCCTTCAAGCCCTTTAATAATTGTGTTCTGAAAAATACTGAGTCACAAAGCATAAAAACAGTGAAAAATTTTATGAAGCTTCAAAAAAGTGGTACATCTAACACCTGAAGAAAGGACACCCATTTAAAAATAGAAGAGCCACATTTATTTGGAAATAATGGTCTTCAAAACATTATTATACTGGTGAATAAAGTCTTAGTAGTTTTAGCCAGTTTTACTAATTAAATCCTTCTTTCTTTTACAAAATATATTTCCAAAGGATCAAAACATTGATGAATTTAATATATTAAGAATCTTAAACTATTTCATCCTTGGACACATTCACTACATTTCTAAAAATCTGGCCCAAAATCTAAATTGGTACATCCACTATGGAAAACAGTAATGAAAGGTCCACAAAACATTAAAAATAGAACTCCCAGATGATCCTGGGTATGTATCCAAAGGAAATGAAACCAGGATCTCAAAGAGATATCTATGCTCTCATGTTCATTGTAGCATTATTCATAATAACAAAGATATGGAAATAACCTAAATCTCTGTAAATGGATGAATGGATAAAGAAGGTGTGGTAAATGTATGCAATGGAATATTACTCAGCCAAGAGAAAATATATAAAATATATAAATCTTGCCATTTGCCACAACATCGATGAAACTTGAAGGCATTAGTTAAATGAAATAAGTCAGACAGAGAACAACAAATATTGCATGATATCACTTCTATGTGGACTCTAACAAAGCTGAACTCATACAAACAGAGAGTAGAATGGTGGATACCTGGTCTGGGGGTGGGAGAGATGGAGAGATGTTGGTCAAAGGGTACAAACTTCCAGTCACAAAATAAGTAAGTTCTGGAAATATAATGCACAGCACAATGATTATAGTTAATAAACTGTATCATATGCAGATCTTCCTCAACTTACAGTGGGTTTATGTAAGAATAACCAATAAGCTCATCATAAGTTGAAAATATCATTAAGTCAAAAATGCATTTAACAAAACTAACCTACCAAACATCACAGCATAGCCTAGCCTACTTATATTCACCTATTAATTTGACAGAATCTGCTAACCTGAAGCCTATTGTGTAAGAAAGTGTTGAATAACATATGTAATTTATTAAATACTGCACCGAAAGTGAAAAGCAGAATGGTTGTATGAATGCAGAATGGTCATAAGTGTGTCTGTTGTTTACCTTGTTAACCATGTGGCTGACTGGAAGCTGTGGCTCACTGCCACTGCCCAGCATCACCAGAAAGTATTGTACTGTGTATCTCTAGCCCAAGAAAAGGTCTAAATTCAAAGTCTGAAGTACAGTTTTACTAAATGTGTATTGCTTTTGCACTATTGTAAAGTGGAAAAAGCGTAAGTTGACCCATTGTAGTTTGGGGACCATCTGTGCTTGAAAGTTGCTAAGAGAATAGTTCTTAAATGTTCTTATTACAAAAACGAAATGGTAATGAGCACATGGGTGGTTCAGTCGATTAAGTGTCTGACTCTTGATTTCAGCTCAGGTCATGATCTCAAGGTCATGAGATCAAGCCCTGTGTCAGGCTCCACACTTAGGATTCTCTCTCTCTCTCTCCCTCTCTCAGCCCCTCCCCCACCTAACGGACACTCTCTCTCTCTCTCAAAAAAAAAGAAAAGGTAATTATGTGATGTGATGGAGGTGTTAGCTAACACTATGGTAATAATCATTTTGCAATATATAAGTGTGTGAATATCAATATGTTGTATACCTTAAACTTCCACAATGCTATATATCAATTATATCTCAATAGAGCTGGAAAAAAATTTTAATAATAAAGCCCTTGCCCAAGAAGAATTATCAGTAGGTTCATCATAACATGATTCAAACTGTGAAAAGTTAGAAACAAGCTAGGGAAAATATCATATAGGATAAGAAATAATTTGTTTCAGAAAAATTCTTATACAACACAACCTTTCCTATAGGATGAAAGGGACAGTGCCTTAAAAATGATTATGTATGCATTTAAAATAATATTTTAAGACTTATTTTTGACACTTGAAAATATTTGGGGCACTTGGCTGGCTCCATCAGAAGAGTATGTGACTCTTGATCTTAGGGTCTTGAGTTTGAGTCCCATGTTGGGTACAGAGATTACTAAAAAAATAAACTAAAAAAAAGAAAATATAATGATAATGTAAAAGCAAAAATGGCTTATCAGATTGCATATTCAATTTGAAAATTTTGTTTAGAATATTTTTTTCAATGTTTTAAAATAAATACATTGTGGTAGGCATTTGTCATATATATCTGTGGTTTAGGACTTGAAATTAAGCTTCAATATTATGCGCTATCTTGACATCTCTTAAAATGAGGAGAAACTTGAGTGATTGGCCTAACTTCAAGTTCGCCTCCCCATTCTGCTTTCATAGATAAGGTCCCCTAGCCAACGTTATCATGGATTAGCAATCCTTCTTATCACCAGGCACAGTTCCTGCTGATCCCTAAGTAGTGGGCTTCACTTCTTTGCCAGCCCACTACTCAGGGATTATTCAAATAAGCCAATCACATCCTTCTGCTGGAACTAGGAGTCACTCTGCCCTCTTGATACTACAAAGCCCGCCTTCCAGTGTCCTTGCTTATTCATTGTTCCTGAGTGCAACCCTCACGTAGACTTGTGGGCACGTGGAGTTCCCTCTCCCAGGCTGTGAGTGGATGTGATTAGTAAACTGTTGATCTCATGAGTCCAGTGTTGGGTACCAGTGTTCAGCCATCCCTGTAACTATAGGGAAGAAAACCCTCCCTTACTAACAATAGGGTGAGTAGTAGGTGATCAAAATACCACCCAAGAATTGTTAATTGAGCACCCTTTTTATATTTGGTGAAATTCTCACCAAAGTACAAAGTGTCAAAGGCAGAAGCCCTTTCTCCAGCTTCTTTGTAGCTAGGACATATGTATATGAAAATGTTTCCACCCATTTAGGTGCCTGAGAGTTTGACTTGGAACATGAGTCATTAGGCTTTCAAGGCAATGTTCTCTTGAAGAGTGTGGCAGTGGTGGTATCTGACAGTGTATGTACAATACTGATGAGGTTCTCCTATTTGGTACCAAACATCATTATGCAGAGTTGCAGTTTTTGTGAAGGTTGCAGTGTTACAGCCAAGATAATGGCAAGAGTGTCATGATTAGATACTATTTCATGCTGGATGGCTTTTCACCTTGAGTCTCTGACCCTCACAAATCCTGTGAGGACCCAATATCATTTTATATGGTTCTTTACTATTCATAGTAGCTCAAATTGGTTCTACTATTCACAACTTAGTACTCTGACCAAAATAATGAATGGCATCAGAAAAAGTTGCAGGCAGCCAGAATCCTTAAGGAAATGGAAATCTGAGATTATATGACCTACTTACATCTGAAGGTTTTGAGAATAAAAATGTTACCAGTTAATGGGATTCTACTATCCATAGTAAGCAGTGTTAAAACAAAAGAATTAGTAAATTCTTCACCTGGGATTACCTGCAATGACAGGCTTTAGGAAATAAATGTCCACTTATTCTTGTCTCGATGCATTCAAAAGTAGATAATTTCCTTGATGTTACAAAATTATCTTTTACTTTTTTCAATAATGGAGTAGTTGTAGTTGAAAGATACAAAATTTTATCCTGAGGGTCACCAAATTACAAAGTCAGTTTAACTTGTAGTCTTATTCTCATGTAAAATTTAGGATATTTCTAGGGGCGCCTGGGTGGCTCAGTCGTTAAGTGTCTGCCTTCTGCTCAGGGCGTGATCCCAGAGTCCTGGGATGGAGCCCCACATCAGGCTTCTCCGCTGGGAGCCTGCTTCTTCCTCTCCCACTCCCCCTGCCTGTGTTCCCTCTCTTGCCGGCTGTCTCTCTCTGTGTGTCAAATACATAAATAAAAATCTTTAAAAAAAGTAAAATTTAGGATATTTTTAAGCAAGATGGAAACCTTTTAATTAAAATAGGGCTAAATGAGAGTAATCAGACCATGAGAGTACAAAGACCCCCAAGTTCCACAGAATCTCCTCTGTAAGTAGAATCAGCCTCATCCCTCCATCATGAGCATTTCCCTGGCTTGCTTGGAGACTTGTAATAAGCTTGCTGAAGGGAATCCACTTCTCCTCACATGTGCCTGTACCCCCTCTCACTGCTGTCATATAACTGGAGTCAGACATCAGCATGTCTGAAGGGGCCATTTTCCAATAATATAGGGAGGGGAAAGTTTATATACCAGATAATTAGAAATACTTTAGTAATTTGTGAAGGCAAAAGTTTAGGGAATGAATTCTGAAGGGCCTAGACTAAGGGAGGGAGTTAGTTTCATGTGTGTTCATTTTGCAAAAATTCATAGAGCTGTTTATTTTGTTATATATGCCCTTTCCTGTATGCATATTTCATTTGAACAAAGTTTGTAAACATCAGCAAATCGGCATGTTCAATCAAATCTGAACATAATAATGACCCAAGTAAAGCTTTGTCTTGCTTTTCTTTCTGCAAATTCCTCTCCAGTGACTTTTGAATTCACCTTTTGCACATATCTGAATTCTTTCTGACAAACATTAATGAAATGCATCTCCTTTTATAGGTGCTGGCCTCCGTAATTGAAACAAAGCAGTTCTTTCTAAGATTTGAGCAGAAAAGGGTTCCAGACGTACAAGCAGCCTCTGCCTCTCTCCTCAGGTGTCTTTTCCTCCTGGGACTCTAGTCCTTGGATTGCTGCTGCTGCTTTTACCTCTCGACTTTCTGCCACCCTGCCTCCAGCACACAGAAGCCCTTTCAGTTGCTTCCACTTAGAAAACCTAAGACAGGCTGATATTTTCAAAGTAAATTTTCCTAAATGGAATGAAGAAGTACAAATAGAAATCTGGAAAAAAAAAAATTAAGCCTGCATTGAAATAGTTAGGTTTCTAATACAGACCTCTAACTATTTGCTCTCTATTCCCCTCCACCCCACCTCCATCACTTCCATTTTCCTACTTTTTTATATGGAGAAGGGTTGCTAGTAGGTGACCTCAGTATTTAGCATATAGCTTACAACATATCAGGATAGGATCATGGTGGAGCTAGAGGGGGAGTGAATATTTCTGAGGGATCCTGACTTGAAATCAAATGTAATAACTAATGAGGTTTGGCTTATCTCATAGACTGAGAGTGTTGTATTCATATGATAAATAGTGGCATAATGTTGGGGGAGAAACTAGTGTTATTGGAAGTGTAAATGAAGAAGAAGGGTATAAATGTTGACTTTGGGTAGCAAAGTATAATTAATGGACACATTTCGTATCTGTGGCTGACCTATATGTTTTTGAATACCTTTTCAATATTATGGGAAGCTGTAACTGTATTTCCCATTCTCTTCTGCACCGAGGACTGAGGCATATGATTCATTCAGATGCATCCGTAAAAGTAATTAGGTAAATTAAAACCATCACTTTGGGGCAAAAAGTAGAGAAATGAGTCTTATTTTCTCATGAAATAGACTGGTTCTAATTTGAGAGTGTGTTCTCAGTGTGGGATCTTTATAAACCAAAAGACAGGTATGGAACTAGGTGAAAAGGAAGCTAGATTTTATCCATTTCTGAAGTTGGACAAGATTATGAGAAAATTCATATGGGCACGAATTCAGCTTTATAGGTATCCCCTATAATACTTACTGCTTTACAGATCGTAGAGGTTCAATGAAGATTATTTATATGATTATTTTAAAAATCACTCAAGAACGTTGGCAGATACTCCTTGTCAATGTTAGTTTGACAGGATATACGTTAATGTATATTAAACCAGCATATACGGAAGGAGTTAGCAGCGTTTGTAGTTTTAATTCTGCAATGTGGGATAAGGAAAGGGAATGTAGGGAAAAAAAAAAAATCCCACCCCGGAGCTGGGAAATATTTTGAATCTGACATCACAATTAACAGGAGGAGAAAATGAAATTTTCCTAAAGCGTGAATTCAGAATTCCACAGGTTCTTGCCAGGCAGGGGCAGTCCATGGGCCAGCTACAATAGTTGTGTTAGAGCCAAACCCAGAGATAGAAGAGATAAGAGTAACATGGGAGCCAAATCTGTAGTTTAGAAAAAGCAGAGGCTTTTAAAAGGAAAAATGTGAGGTGCCCAAGAAATCACATTTATTGTCAGAATAACATTTGGCACTTTGATAAATTAAAATATCACTTGACTCCATGTACTGAAAGATAACAGATTACTCCAACCTGTGCCCTTCATAGTAAGCCATTAATCAAAATCTCCAAAGGGACACTCAGAAAGTCAGAGATTTTTTTTTTTTAATTTCAATTAAATTTTATGCTTAAATACTTGTGGATATCAGACTTTTAAAAAATGTGTACTCATTTCCCATATCTTTGTGAAGGACAATTTTTTCTTGTCAGCATAGAGATGGAGAGAAATTGTCGTTCTTGAAATAATGTTAAGGAGACCATTAGATAAATTTAAGTTAAAGTAAAATGTGGGGACTGAGGCTGAGTGACTTAGCCATGTTTTCCCTTGCTTCCCTGACCCACTTCTTTTTCATCCATTTATTTTATTTTTTTTTTAAAGATTTTATTTATTTATTCGACAGAGATAGAGACAGCCAGTGAGAGAGGGAACACAAGCAGGGGGAGTGGGAGAGGAAGAAGCAGGCTCATAGCAGAGGAGCCTGATGTGGGGCTCGATCCCAGAACGCCGGGATCACGCCCTGAGCCGAAGGCAGACGCTTAACTGCTGTGCCACCCAGGCGACCCCCTTTTCATCCATTTAAATGAGACTAGTCAACTAATAAAGATTTTGAAAAGAAAATCTATCTCTACCATTCATTTTGACTCTTTCACAGATCAAAGGGTGATATTTACCTCAGGTTGTTATAGGTTGGAGGAAAAGCTTCCTGTAAAATGGTGTATTTGATTGGATTCAACACACTTGGTGAAAAACATCATTGATCTCTAATTGGCCCACGCAGTCTCAGTATGTCCCCCATCAAAAAAATACCCCCCCCATCTTGGATGCTCAGTGATGGGAACCAACAGAAGGTGAAAGTGTGAGGCAGTTGTCTAAATGAAAAGAGTGAACTGTGCCATCCTTAGTCCTGCTTCCAGATTTTTCTGGAAGAATGCTTGAGTTTTGACCTATTCTGTTGTATTGAGGTAAACAATTTTATTCCCTTAGTTGCTTAAGCATACACCCAAGCATAGAAATCTATCTAGTCCCAGTTAGGGCCCTGCTATTATGGGTTTAGTAAGACTAAAGTCATGTTTGCCGTTGAATTTTATAATTCTGAAATTCTCACAGCCTGCTCTGATTGTCCAGTCACCTCTGCCCTTGATCTGGTCTGTTTCTGTTAACGTGACACCTGGCTTCCCCAGGGGTGGTCTGCTCCACATCTGAATCATTCAGCAAATATTTATTGATCAACTGCAAGAAGCCAGACTCTGTGCTGGTTTCTAAGGATGCAGAGTTAAATAACACTGCCTGTCCTCTTCAGTTACCCACAGTCTGGTGGTGTGGAAACAGTGATCTAGTCCTTTCTCGACAAATTCCTTGGTACCTAGAAGGCTTAAAATGGTAGTTTTAACAATGAACTGAAATACAGAAAAAGCGGAAGACACATCCTAAAAATGATTAATGAGATGGCATTACAAGTCACATGTGAATATTTCTGAGTTGGATTAGAAGACTTAAAAAAGACAAAATTTTAGCTTAAGTTAGATTTTGGTCAACAGTTTATAAGAACCTGTAGAATTCTCAGTTCCACCCAAAATCTGAGACTAGCTTTGTCACTTGGTAGAGATTTCCTACCTGGTCCACGTGATGATACATTTCATTCCCTATGGTTCTTGCCCTAGTCCCACCATAAGATAAATAAACATCATTCTCTTTTATCTCCAAGTATTCCTCCTTTGAGTTTTATTCTACATTGAAATGACCTTGTGATGTTTTCTCTCCCCTTCCAGTACCTTCCCCACCAACGACAGCTTCGTGCTCTTCATGCTTCTCATAGGTTGTCTCCTATTTTATTAAGCCCACCTAAGTGCCATGATGAAGACACTTAAAAAGTCTTTTACCCTCAGTTCCTCATGTTTAAATAGGGGCAGCATTATTTACTCATTGTGGTATTTTTATTAAGGTTTTCTGATTTTACTGTTAAAGACTGGCAAATACCATAGCAGTTAGCTGCCATTATTCAAGTAGTCAATTATCATAATATTGAAAGCCCACATGTTGGGTGACCAGAAGCTATGTGGTTTAATTTGTTGGTATTTCTATGAGTAGTTCACACGTAATGTCACTATATTTTACATTTTAAAATTCCAAGATGCTTGGTGATATTTGTGTCTAAAATAGTACGGGGAGTGTAACCTATATTTAATAAGTGCTTGCTGATTTATAATTATTGACCTGATGACTTCTTCATTTGCCTGTAGCATCTATAGTCTGGCACTTGTGTTAATGGTAAAGAGATTCACTATAAAATTTTGGTGGCAATGAAAGAGAATAACGTTTTTAGTATTATATAATAAAATGGAAATGCAACATTTTTAAGCTTTATAATCCATACTGTGTTCAATTTAACTTTTTGGCTCTGTAGGTTACAAAAACCCAAACTTCCAAGTTGTAGAAGGGAAGATTTCCATATTTTTTTTATCATAGTCTTTTATACAACTAATACATAAGAGTATTCTCATTGTAAAGTTTCATCAGTTGAGAACTATATTTTCAGCATTTCTTCAGCACCCCAGCCCTACTTGCTTTCCCAAAGTATATTATTAATAGTTGATTGCATATCCTTCCAAAGCCCTTCCTAGGCATTTATGCAAAGTCACACAAACTTTCACAAATGGTATAAGACTTTATATATTATTTTTGCAAGTTCATTAAAAAAAATTTAGTGTCTTCTGGATCTTGCATGTAAGCATATACATTTTACTTATAATTATTGCATAGCAGTTCATGGTATGGGTGTATCATAATTTAATTAAGCCTCAGTTGATTAGCATTTGGATAATTGCCTATTTTTTGCTCTTAAAATAATATTTCATAAAAGTTGCTGTTCATACTTTTTTTTGCAACCTGTTTTATTTATTCAATTTTTATATACCACAAGTCTCAAAAAGGTAGAGTGGACCCAAATCTTTTTTTTTTTAATTTATTTATTTGAGAGAGAGAGAGAGACAGAAAGTGAGTGTGAGCAAGCAGTGGGAGGGGCAGAGGAACACAGAGAGAGAGATCCCATGGAGCCCTATGCCGGGCTTGATCTCATGACCCTGAGATCATGACCTGAGCCGAAACCAAGAGTTGGATGCTTAACCATTTGGGTCATCCAGAAGCCCTTCAAGTCCTTTTTTAAAAACACCTTTATTGAGGTATAATTGATATGCAAAAAACTGTACATATTTAATGCATATAATTCAATGAATTAGAAAGTGAATAAACAGTTGTGATAACCATCACTACAATCATGATAATAGACACATGCAGCACCTCTCAGAGTTCCCATGTGTCCTTGTGGGATTTTTGTTGTAAGAACACTTAACATGAAATCTACCCTCTTAACAAATTGGAAAGAGCACAATACCATATTTTTGATGCACATGTACAAATGTTTTTCTAGAATAGATATTTATAAGTGGAGCTAATGGCCCAAAATGTGTAAGCATTTTTAATTTGCATAAATCCTGCCTTTAAAGTGCTGTTTTTTGTACTTCGACATCTGATTCTCTAATATATCTGAAATAATGTCTGATCTCCTCCCAGAATCCTTGACTGCCTTGCTGACCACATTCCTACTATAATCTGAACTTAGAAAAGTTCCAAAATGTTGCAAAGGATCTGGGAAGGGCATCTAGGGTCATCACTTTGAACAACTCTGCCATCTCCATTTTTTTGTGTTCATAGATGGATTCATAAGAACTGAAAAAAATCAGATGTGCTCCTTCTAATGCTAAACATAAGGAATTTCACACTGTTTCTTCTACTCCTTTTGGAACTTGCTATGGAATTCAAATATAAGGAAGTTACTTTCTCTTTTCTGACGGATAACGGTGGGGGAAAATCCTTTTATCTTATATTTGGCTGTAGATATAAATGTAGATATGTAGAAAAACTTACCTTTTAAAACCAGAGAATATAGATTTCTTTCATCACCATGGAACATTTATAAAAATGCCTAAGATCATTTTTAAGGTAACAGAAAATTTTTTGAATTCCAAAAAGTAGAAATTATACAGGCTGCGTCCTCTTCTCTCAAAGCTAATTTTTTTTAGGTAGATGCTCAAGAAAGAAAGAAAGAAAGAAAGAAAGAAAGAAAGAAAGAAAGAAAGAAAGAAAGAGAGAAGAAAGAAAGGAAAGGAAAGGAAAAGAAAAGAAAAGAAAAGAAAAGAAAAGAAAAGAAAAGAAAAGAAAGGAAAAGAAAAGAAAAGGAGGGGGAAGGAAAGGAAAGGAAAGGGAAAAAAGAAAAGAAAAAAAAGGAAGCAAGCAGTGGATGCTATTTATATTGACATGTTTGTTGAGGTTAAAACTTTATATATTAGGTAACATAGCCTTGAAATACATTTTTTTAAATGGGTTAAAAATAGAAAAGAAAAAAAAAATAGAAAAAAAAAACCAAGGCAGGGTTTTACACAAATTTCCAAGTCCTTATTAGATTAAGATGGTTAAAGGTAAATGGATATAACATTTCTTGAATAAGTTGGGCTTATTAGGGTGTAATATAAAGCAACATTATTCTTTTCCCATAGTCTCTTCGAACTCAAGCTCAATTAAGCTTTGCCTCACTGTCGAATGATCTCTCAGGTGGGTCACTCAGCCACAAAGACAGTCACAGTTCAGTAGTGAAAATGCCCAGTCCAATGCAATAATCAGAACTCCAAATTTCATTTGAGGTAAGGCTTTCTCCCTTTCCTCAGACACAGGGTGGGTGGTGCGAGGTGGGGCAGAGCAGGGGACAGTTCACCCCACACAGCCTCTCCATATTGGGGTCTTTTAGGCAGCTGTCCTATGCAGGGGCCCCTTTAAAACTTCTCAAGTAGGCTCCTTCCCAGGGAACTACTTAGCTCTTGTCAGGCATCCTTGTCCTTGTGGTTTTTTGGCTTGAGGTGAGGGAATGCAAATGAATCTTCTCTTTAAACTCTTCAATACTTCATTCTTTAGTCACTGAAGGTGTAGGATCACAGAGGGTGTATGATCTAACTTTCATGGGGCCTGAAGTTGATTCAGTTTTTCGGGGGTGTTAAAGAATACAAAAGAACAAATGCAAAATTAGGAATGAATGTGAATATTTACTAAGAAGGTGTAAAGAAATCAGAACTAATGACAAATTTTAAAAAGCTTGCAAACACCCTAAACTTCACAAAATTAAAAGATAGCATTAACTGCCTCACACCAATTTTCTGGTGCAGTGAATTAATATTTAACACCCTTTTAATGGACAGTTTTTGTTGTCTTGGGAGGCACCTGTGCAAGTGAGGGGGCCCTGACGTTTAATCTTCATTATTTTGCAGTAATCCACTGTGACCTGTTAATGTTAGAATTGGTTTATAATCTGTTGGAATATATCATCTGGTCATCCAATCCCTTGATTTGGGATGCTAGAACTCTCAGCACCTAATCTATTGTTCTCAGCCTTTAGGATCTCTGTTGAAACAGACACTTTTAGTGGTAATATATAATAATATGTGGGATCTGAATAAGAGGATTATGTTAGTTTAAAAGACTAAATCAAACTGTGCCCTACAGACAGAGAATAAATATCCACCTTTCAAACCATGGAAGCTATAAGATATTGTATGGGTCATAATCTCTGACAACAATGCAATAAAACTAGAAAGTCATTATACAGGAATGTTAAAAAGGTCAACCAGTCATACACCTAAGTTATTTTCCTCAATAACTGTTGAGCCATGAAGGAAATAAAAATTTATAATTACTCAGAAAATGGTATTAATGAAATCATTACATATAAAGATCTATGGGATAGTGTTAGAATTGTAACTAGAGATGAATTGAAATTATTAAATATTTTTATTATTAAACAAGAAGAATCAAAACCAAATGCCCATTAACTAATTAATTAATTAGTAGTGACTACTTCTCACAAGGATTTGATTTGTTTTCTGAACATGCATAAGCTTTGATATCTAGGCATGTTAAAGAATCATATAATCAAGCATATATATTAGCCTATTTATATGGCAATATTGGTTCACAGAAGAAGACTGAACTGAAAGTTAGGAGAAGCTGGGGGGAGCGGAAATGTTTGTATTTTGAACTTATTTTATTAGACATTTCCTGCTCATGACTTGGTGAGCCTGGCACATGCTTGTGTATCTGTAGTCAGTACAGAAGTTTCCTAACTTCATTATGTTTGGCTTACTTTATACTTACGTGTATATGGGATTGGGGGGTTTACAGTTGGAGAGGGAAATGTGTGAGCCCTTGGACACTTGACATAAAACTTCTCATGGAAATGTTTGCAATAGTTCTTGGTAGAAACTTCAAGAAATATTAAGTTACAAGAATACTGATTGATTTCCTGTGGTTATAGTATCTTATTTTCTAGGCTTTTATTTTAAAGGACAGGGGCGCCTGGGTGGCTCAGTCCATTAAGTGACCAACTCGTGATTTTGGCTCAGGTCATGATCTCATGGATTGTAAACTTGAGCCCCACATGGTGCCGTGTGCTCAGCAGGGAGTCTGCTTGAGATTCTTGCCCCATGCTCCTCCCTCCACTCGTGCATGCGTGGGCATACTCTCCCTCTCTCAAATAAATAAAGAAATCTTAAAAAAAATTAAAATGGATAGAGACAAGCTAGAGACAGAAATATTGACTATCTTTTGTTTTCTATTTTTGCTTTGCATGTATTTTTTAGTGCTTTTTTGTTGTTTTATAATTTTAAACAAAGGTCCTAGGTGGGTTTTGCTTGCACAGAGAAGAAAGTACATCAAATAGAGGTCTTTCATAGTATGATTCATTTTAATTTGGGGGACTTCATTTACTCATCACAAAAATGTTTTCGATAATAATGACACTTTCTTTTAAATTTAGACACAGCGTGGGGCGCCTGGATGGCACAGTCCGTTAAACGTCTGACTCTTGGTTTCGGCTCAGGTTGTGATCTCAGGGTCATGGGATCAAGCCTGGTGTTGGGTTCCCTGCTTAGTGGGGAGTCTGCTTATGACTCCCTCTCCCTCTCCACTGCCCCTTACCCCTCTAAAATAAATAAATAACCCTTTTTTATTTTTATTTTTATTTATTTTTTTTAAAAGAGTTTATTTATTTATTTGACAGAGACAGAGATAGCCAGCGAGAGAGGGAACACAAGCAGGGGGAGTGGGAGAGGAAGAAGCAGGCTCATAGCGGAGGAGCCTGATGTGGGGCTCGATCTCATAACGCCAGGATCATGCCCTGAGCCGAAGGCAGACGCTTAACCGCTGTGCCACCCAGGCGCCCCAAATAACCCTTTTTTAAAAAAGTTAAAAAAATGAATTTAGACACAGTCTAAAAATACTGAAATAATTGTGTTCTGAAAAAGTATTATCCAAACATTACATTATTTAACAATGCTCCTCTAATTTCAGCCAAACCAGAGAATAATGATTTATGGATTTTGGAAAGTTCTCATACATAGTTGGTGAAAGTGAAAATTGGTACAACTTTTGTGTAGTTGCCAGGATTTCTTCACCAAAATGTAGAACACATTTGATAAAAATCCTCTGACAAAAATAACCATGAAGACAATATACAATATATGGCATGAGAAGCTTATTGACATGATACTCAATATATATTACATGTAACCTTAATGGCTTAGGGTTTTTTCAATGTTTGTCCTTTAAAAATTCAGGTTGTCTTTACCATAGCCAAAAGTTTTATTTAAAATATATGTAGGTTCAAAGTTAACTTCTTATTCCCATAACACTTAACTGGTTTTGCCTACTACTCTATAAATAACCCACAAAATTGCACCTAATTTACATTTGGAACCAGAGTTTAATAAATCTAGTGCTATTGTTTCTACTGTGCTCAAATAATTATTTCCATTTACTCAAATACAGTAAACATCAGGCCCAAGACCTAGACTTTTGCATGAAGAGAATTTGGAGCCTCTTTTAATACACAACAAAATTTGAAAAACTCCAGTTTAAAAAAAAAAGCAAGATATGGTGAATTTTTATCAAAAATCCTATCTTTCAGATATTCAAGGACTCTTGTTATACATTTGGTATCAGAGATGATTTATTGATTATTTTAGTGGATCAGTAGCATTTCCTTCATGCAAAGTTAACATTATTTCTATAAGTATCCTTTTTCATAAGAAATTTGGAGTCATAATTACATTTTTATTTTTTTTTAAGATTTTATTTATTTGAAAGAGGGAGGAAGAGAGCATGAGCAGAGGGAGGGGCAGAGGGGCAAGCAGACTCCCTGCTGAGTGAGGAGCCTGATGCTGGGCTCCATCCCAGGACCCTCAGATCATGACCTGAGCCTAAGGTCGATGCTTAACCAACCAACATCCCCAGGCACCCCCCATAATTATGTTTTTAAAAATTCTTGATTTAAGGTAACAATCTTGAAAAATAAACCTACAACTATATTTTTTACAAACACTTCAAACTCTGAAAAAGATGAAGGCTAAACAAAGAACAATACTGTTATGAGTCATGTATTTATAAAAAAGAAACTATAAAGTACTATTGCACAGGCACATGCTGTCTAATTACAAAGGAGACTCATTTAAGGCTAGAGCGGGCAAAAATGCTCACTGTGCCGTTCCCAGATTGCCTCAGGGTATAGCTTTCCTGTGTGACGTGGCAGGTGAGTGTGAATGAGACCCTTCCTCCAGGTCACCAGAGCACAGTGGGAACAAATTTCCTTGATCTGGACCGCAGAGGTAGAAATGGCTAAATGAAGTGGGTTCATAGCCTTTCCTCCCAACACCCAACCAAAAAAAAAAAAAAAAAAGTTAAAATTCAGCAGCAGCTTAACAAGAAAATTTGTACACCTTCTCTCCATAAATATGAAAAGTAGTTACCTGGAAGGGAGATAGGGAGAGACAGAAAGCTTCTTTCAAAATATCATGCCAGTCTTCCATGCAGAACCCTTCAGTGGCTTTCCATCTTCCTCAATGTAAAAGCCCAAGTCCTTAAAATGTCTTCCTGGCCTCTCTAGAGCCTGACTCCCACTAACCTTCTGACTTCATTGCCTACCAGTCTTGACGGACTCCTCATTCTGCTTCAAACATGCCAATCACTTTTCCAGTGCTGGGCCTTTGCATTTATAGTTCTTTGGCCTAGAGAGTTATTCCCTTGGATAGCATGGCTCATTCCTCTACTTTCTTCAAGTCCGTAGTTCATATGTTACCTTATCAGAGGTCCTTTCAGACCACCCTATTCACAATACTAAGCCCTGTCACTTTCTCTTATGCTTACTTCATTTTTCTTCATCATACTTATATCACCTAACTTATGTATGTTTTGTTATTTATTCATTGTTGTCTCATTCCCAGTAGAAGGTAATCTTCATGGGTTAGGTACTTTGTCTGTTTTGTTCACTGCTATAAACCAAAAAATGGGCTTGGCACAGAGTAGACACAAAAAGTTTTTGAATGAGTGAATTCTGGTGTGGACAGAGTTCTAGCCCTGCTTCCATTCTGCAGAAGCAATCCTCTGTTAATAGCGTGAATCCACAATGTAATGACATTCTCACCAACATCTTCCACAGGAAGAGAAATGGCCTGACCAGGCATCCTTGGAAGGCCAAGAGAAAAAATATAGGAAATACTTTTGAGTACATAAGCTCTCATTGTATGATCTCAGCAAAGGCAAAAAGGGCCCCAAGAACCTGCTCATTTCTAGGGATTCATGCTAAGGTGGATAGAGAAGGAGAAGTTTGCAAGAATGAATACATCCTTGGCTGGATACAGTGTGCCTTGCTATAGTTTCTTTAAAAGTATTTCAGAAGGAAATAAAATATGTGACTTTGAGCACTGCCTTTCCCCCTCTCTATAGCCTCAATATACAGAAAACAGAGATTTCAGATCTCAGAATTAGACTCAAAGTATCATACCAAGAGAGGAGGAGAGTGGCTATCAAATAGATTTTACCACACAATATCTATTGTCATGTTAAGAAAGAACAAGATGCAGAAATGTGATCCATCAATCAGTAGCTAGATAGAACTGTATATAAATGTGGAATATGGCCTAGAAGAGACAAAAATGATAAACTCCATCTGGAGGAAAATGCCAAAGAATAGAAGACATCCTAATGTGAGTGCTCTGAGTTTATTAAAAAATAACGAAAAAAAGGGTGCCTGGGTGGATCAGTTGGTTAAGCATCTGACTCATGATTTTGCCTCAGGTTATGATCTCATGGGTCATGAGATGGAGCCTCAGGTCTTGAGATCAAACCTTGCATAGGGCTCCGTGCTCAGCGGGGAGCCTGCTTTTCCCTCTGCCTGCCGCCACTCCCCGTCCTTGTGCACTCTCTCTCTCTGACAAATAAATAAATAAAATCTTAAACAAATAAAATAAAATTTAAAAAATATTTAGATCTCAACAGAGATTGAGATAGGAGGCTTAAGAGGCCAAGAAGGCCACTCTGCTCCTTTGCTTGACTTCAAGGCTGTCACCATGAGCCACACCTCGGAGAACAGCTTTGTGGGTGCCATAACAGAGTACTAGATGAGAGGAAGTCTCACAACTCATTTCATAAAAATTTTCTCATTTTACAGATGAGAAAAGTGAGGATCAAACTTTATAAAAAGTGACTTGCACAGTCCAGGACGGTGATTTCCAGGTCTGGTCAACTTCACCACCATGTGCCATGCCAACCGCTTGGCATCCTGTTGTCACACAACCAAATCTTTTATTCACCCCTGGTATTCAATATTGTTGTTGCTGTTGTTTTCCTTCTTAACTTGGTTTCTTCATCTGCTGATTCTTTAGCTGTGGGGTCCTGAGTCTCGTACACTGAGGAGCCAACTACATTAAATAAAAATATGGCCATAAACCGATTGCCTAACCCTACTCTTAGTCCAGCTCCCAAGGTGAATGACCTTGTCGGGTTTTACTCCCACTTTTTACTGGGGTGATCAGTATCACCTCAGCTATTTCTAAGCAAGTCTGATGTTCCAGAATGCAAGGAATATAGAATCTAAGGGAATGACTGATTCTCTGGGACATGTTTCTGTGTGCACAGCTTGTTCTTTTCAGTGACCTCCCCATGAGTTTCTGGAATGTGAAGACTGCTTTCTTCTGAAGAAACCACTGGCCTACATACTTCTAGTTCTTAAAAAATTGTTACAAGGGGCACTGCTGTAACCAGCAATATAAACTCTTGGACTCTTTCATAGTTAGCTTTCTGCCTGTTCTTTATCCACCAGCCTGAAAAGAGTGGTGCAATTTTGTGAGCTAGCTAAATAAATTGAATAAACGAACAAATAAGTACACTGAAGAATAAGCACTAAACTGTGAACCTAGTACTTCCATAATAGACTCCTTTCTGTCGCATGACTTTCATCAAAAATACCCTTTTTCTCCTAACCATTCCACATTTCTAACACTCTAGTCTTCTCTTAAACCTTCCTTACCTTTCCTTTACTTCCTCTACTTTCTCCCCTTTCCTTCTTCTCTCTTCCCACTCACATTTTCTTCTTTCAATCCTCAAACAAAAGAGCAATTTTAGTCATTGAAACATACTGATGCTGGGTTGCTATCAGTTAACAATCCATAAATAATATTTAGGTGTAAGCTTCGACATTTTGCTCGAATTTCCTCATGGCTATCATGAGGAATAAATCAAAAAGATTTTTTTTTTGTAGTATTAACAATGAATGTAGAAAAGCAATGAATATGTTGGTGTTTGTGTATGTGTGAGAGTGACAGATACAGAAACAAAGGTAGAAAGAGACACAGAAATTTCAGATGAATATTATTTGGCAACATTTAAAAAAAAAAACACAACAAAAACACCAAAAACCCAAAGGACGTTAGCAAGATCAAAGCTGTGTGATACATAGTGGAGTTCAAAGAAAGTAACAAAAGATACCAGAAAGTAATTTTTAAAATCATATAATTACATAACAATGATTCTTTTGTTTGTACCAACCTTTCTAGTTATGTTTTGATGTGAGTGACAAGTGATGATTTCCTTAAATTTACGCCCACCCTGTTCTCAGTATGTGTTATGTGAAATCTGTTTTCTGGCATGTTTTAGGAAGAGAGGTAGAGGAGTCAGCCTGGCCTCAGAAAGACGTGTGCCATTTCCCACTCCTGATCCATCAATTACACTGGTCAGGTGGCCTCTCCCCATCTCTGAGGAATGCTGGGGGATGGAGGGCGCATCACCAGCATCTGCCGAACCTGGGGTAGTTGAAAACTCATTGGTCTTGGAGTCCAGAAAAACTGTGTTCCAATCTACCTCAAACTCAGTAAAGGAGACAATGCTTTTTATTTTCCATCAAAAAGCATACTATACTTCCTCATATTTCCAATCACATTTACAATTATGCTATAACACCTAACTTTTAAATGGACACCTTTTGCTGAAGAACATGTAAGCCCTTGGTTTATCATTATTTTTGTTGAGAGCAGTGGTGTTCTATCCAATAAATAACATTTCCAACATGGATCTGAGGCAAAACCGATCATAGTTCTCTTCTTGTTTTCCTTGCTCATTCTTTCCTGAATTCCTCTGCTACTGCATGTATCTTATATATATGATCTATCTATCTATCTAATCTTTTGTATAACACACACACACACACACATACTTTTTTCATGCTTATCTCATATGCCAGTTATTCTCAATTTTCTTACCCTGGACTAAACTGGAGGTAATTTGGAGACATTTATATAGGACTTGTTGAAAAAATTTATTATGTATTTTTTATTTATATAATTATAAAAATACAGCATATTAATGAAGAAATTGAATATTATCTTTATATAAAGATGACTAATATTGTTGTTTTTAAAATGAGAAACAAGTTTGCTTTAGTGAATCTGATTTTTTTGTGTCACATTTTTATAATTGAAGTGTTTCTAGATTTCCTATTCAAGTCTTATTAATGATGCAAACTCTTGATAATTACCATCGATGAGATACTTTTTTCGGTGCAAGTGTTAAAAGAATTAAAACCATTAAAATATTTTAACAGTTAAAATTATATTTGAAAAATTTAGCAATCTCTTTATTTCTCATTGACAACTGTAACATTGAAATTTCCTTTGCTAATGAGGATAGATTTTTTAATCCAATAGAATATTTTTTATATAAAGTATTTTGAGATAATGACAAAGCTCTATTTTGGGACAGGCCTACCTATATGTCAGAGAAGCTACCATGTAGCCAGCACATCAACTGAAAACAGAAAGAAACATTTAATATATGGGAAGCTAGAAATGTGGGGCCACTGCCCAGAGCTATCCCCTTCCCAACATCTCATCTGGCCCCCTTTCTCTTCCTCCTCTCTCCTAACCCTCTACCAGGTTCACCTTAAGCTATTTGGCATTGCAACCCTAACTCCTCCTCATAGCTCTTATAATGGGTTGAATGGTGGTTTCCCAAAAGATATGTCCATTTCTTAATTCCTAGCTCTGTAAATCTTACCTTATTTCGAGAAAGGGTCTTTGCAGATGTAATTAAATTAAGGATCTTGAGATGAAGTGATCATCCTGGATTATTTGGGTGGTCACTAAATCTAATGACAAATGCCTTTATAAGAAGCACACAGGAGAGATTTGACAGACAAAAGATGAGGAAGTAATGGGATCACATTTAGAAACTGGAGTGATGCAGCCACAAGGCCACAAGTCAAAGAATGCCACTCCTGGCCTTGGGAGCTGCCCGAGGGTTGAGACAGACAGGATAGTATAGCATGGCCCATGGACCCTCTTGACACATTGTCCTTGGGGTGGCCACATAGGGCTATTAGCATTCAACTCATGCTCTAGTAGTGATGCAGTTTCTTCTCACTAGGATTATTGACAATTTGTGTTAGAAAGAAAAATTATTTTCTATAGAAAATATCCATAGTTTTGGTAGGAAAAAATATAGGTTTATGGTAGATCAGTATCAGGAAAATCACCCAGCAGAAAATATTCCCAAATTTATTTTGATTTTTATTAAAGCACTCCTTTAGCATAATACCAAAAGACCCTGAAGAGGTGGTGGATGGTGGTGGAAACCCTTCTATGTTCGGGTTTAGAATTATCCTAAATTCTGGGGCACCTGGGTGCCTCAGTCGTTAAGCATCTGCCTTTGGCCCAGGGCCTGATCCCAGGGTTCTGGGATTGAGCCCTGCATCAGGTTCCCTGCTCCGCTGGGAGCCTGCTTCTTCTTCTCCCACCTGCCCTGCTTGTGTTCCTTCTCTTGCTGGCTGTCTCTCTCTCTCTATCAAATAAATAAATAAAATCTTAAAAAAAAAAAACTATCCTAAATTCATATGTTAGTCTATTTGAACTTCATTTTTATTAATTCTCTGACACATTACTTTTTGAGACATATCAAGTTTGAGAAATTTTCTTCAGCCCACTTCATATCACCATTTGCTCTTTGCAGTTTCTTTGCACTGACACTCTGTTTCTGCCTCCCGTTCCCCCCACCACGTGCTTCTCCTTAGGTAATACTCCTTCTGCCTCTCCTAACAGCCTTTGTGCCAACTTTTCTGAACTTTGTACTGGAATAAGGATATTTTCCCAAGGTGGCCTATTGTTCCAACTTATTGAAGAATTTTATAAAGAAAACACCAAAGTAGACTGCTTGGTAATTTAAAATTCGTGATTGGTTAGCTTTTGGGGTTCCTGCACTGCAGTGATCGTCTTGTAGATTCCACAGTTCTTGGGGCAGAGCAGTAGAGAGGAAAACAGATTCCCTTCTTCTAGGCCAAAACGTGAGAATGTTAAACACAAGCAGAACATTCCTGGGGTGGCTGCCTAGGGTGACAGAAGTGACAGCAGTCACAACAGCAGTGCAGAGGACATTCGTTTCTAAAATTACTGTTGTATGAACATTGCTGGTGGAGTCCTCTGGTCCCATAGAATACTGCCTGAATTGTAGTTGAGAAGTACTAGGACTGACCCTTTGGACATAAGTAAGCATTCTTGTAGCTTCTCGATAATATGAAGGATAAGCCCTTGGAGGAAGCTAGAACCTCTGTTCACCCTGGTGAGTGTGATTCATTTTACTTTGGTTAATTGACAAGACACATAGTGTGACCACAGCTCTAAGTACTGTCAGTGTTCCATTTTACAGATAGAAAAACAAGGCACTAAGAAATTTAACATCTTGTCCAAGGTCACAGTTAATAAGGCACAGTCAGAATCAAACCCAGGCAGTCTGGCTAGACAGTCTGTTTGAGAAGATTTGTTTAAGTCCAAGAATAAGTGCTCCAACAAATGAAGAGACATTGTGAATAAGGTATTTACTTGTTAGTGTGAGTTGGTGTCATAGTGTGATGGAAAGGTATCTCTGGTGTCTCACAACAGGCAAAAGTCATACAAGAATATCTTGCATTCAGTATTGGAAAAGTTGAAACTGCCTTATGTACACAAGATTGAGATAATATTTATTTCAGGAAAATATTTTGAGCCTGTTCATTTTTGTACCCTGAGGTCTGGAAAACCTGACATTCTCTTGCCTAGCTAACGTAATCTATTTTAGCATCAGTGTTCCCCATTTTCTAATAAAATTAGAGTTTTAGGTTAAAGAGAAGTATTTATCAAAGCAAATGTTGTTTTTACTGTAATATCGTTTAATTTTATCAGACTGGTATCCAAGTTGCCCCTGGCACATAAGCTCTGTAGATTGTGAAGTTTAGGAAGGATAAAACCTATGGCTGATGGGTATTCTTGAGAAATCTTAAATCTCAGCTAATATGTTAAATTTTCAATCAATTTTTGGGAACATATACAAAGTGCTCTTCATTGCCGTTAATGTCTAGGAAGCAAGGTTGTGGCTATTGATCCCTAATATAAAATTGAGAATCAATTATTTAAAGATTGATTAATGCATTTATTGGGGGGGAGAGAAGGAGCATGCGCATAGTGGGGGGAGGGGCAGTGGGAGAGGGAGAGAGAATCCTCAAGCAGACTCCCCACTGAGCGTAGAGCTGATGCAGGGCTTGATCCCAGAACCCTGAGATCATGACCTGAGCTGAAATCTAGAGTCAGACGCTTAACCTACTGAGCCACCCAGGCACTCCGAGAATCAATTATTTAATACAATATACATGAATTTTTCTTTAAAACTTAATTGTAAGTAAGTGATTTATGTCTGTATCCTCTTGGGGAGAGTCTAGCTCATCAAAAAGGTGGTAAAATTTTGTACGTTATTTTTAGAGATTAAGGATTAAGTCCAAGCTAAAATTGAGTTTGCTCTGGGTCAGCCAAAGTTGTTTGAAGAGAGAAGCTGCCATTTAATTAAAAGCACCAGCAGGTGGAGACACTCTAATGTAAGGATGTTCTCAAAATCTCACAGTGTCGCCTCTTTTCAGAACTTCAGGCACATCTTACTAGGAATTTCCCCCTGGATATGATACTGGCATTTTAAAGAAACGTACCCCAAACAAAACACCATATTTGTCAACCCAGAAACTCCCCAAACCTTGTCATTTGGGATTTTTATGGAGGCCTCACTACCTAGGTATGATTGACTGAATCATTGGCCATTCATGAATGATCTCAAATTCTAGCTCCTCTCCCCTTCCAGAGAGCTGAAAGTTCCAACCTTCTAATCAAATAGTTGGTTCCTCTGGCAAACTCAGGTGTGATTGAAAGGGGATTCTTATGAATAATTGAAGACACCTTTATCTCTTTCATCAGTTAGGAAATTGGAAGGGTTTTAGGAGCTCTGTGCCATGAACTGGATGAAGACCAAATATGTATTTCTTATTATAAATCACAATAAATATGACAACCTCCTGCTTCTTTTCCTCCTAAGTCACCTACACTCCTGTTAATGACCCAGTTCCAGTGTTGCCTTCCTCACTGAAATCTGCTCTGCTCTCAACTTGACTCCCTTCATGCATTCCCTCTATTAAGGGCTTAACACGCTACATGGTAATTACTTGTTTGCATGTCTGCCTGTCTACCCATCTGGTGAGCTTCTTGAGTTCGTTGGCTCCTTGTATACCTTGTAAACATCAGAGTCTTTTTAAAACTCTGAACGATTGATTGTTGAATGAATGAACACAAGTTTGATGTTTTCTGCATATTCCTGACACTATTATCTGGTGAATTTGCTGAATCAGCTCTACTTGGTGACCATATCAGATTATCGATAGTGAGGGGACTTTTGTATCAAGCCACAACTATAGGTATGTAACATAATTTATTTATTATTAATTTTCCTTTTCTCACATCACTCACTTATATTTGGAAATCTATGTTACAAGGTATGTGAGCAAAATAGCTGAGGTGTATCTTTTAATATTAACCAAAATCACCAGGTATCAGACTTATTTCCATTTATAAGATTCATGAAGTAAGAAGGTATAATCATTTTATTGCCTTGTAACCAGAGAAAACTTTGGGGCATATGTACATGCTACATTTCTGAAACATGATTTATTCTTTATAGTTTGGGACAATATGTGAGTTTGATGCATTTAGCTTCTAGGGCAAATTCTAAGCTTATAACCACAAATCTTCCAGTTTTTCTATTCATTTAAAATGACTTCACCAGTCTTTTTTTTTTTTTTTTTCATTTAAGATATTTGGGTATTTTATGAGATTAAGAAGAAAAAAAGATTTGGTTAGGATCTCTAGTTTCTTTGAAATGAAATGAAACTTAGAATTTGATAGCTGGTCTTAATTCATCTTGCCAGATAAATGTGTGTTGCTGATAAGTAAGCCTATTTTCTTCAAGTGAGTGTAAACGAGTGAAGAAACATGGTGGGAAATAGTGTTCTCGTGTCTATTCTGACTTTTAAAAACACATCTCTCATAACATTCTTTAGCCTTCTTCTTGCCTTTAAAGATGTGATTCATCAGACTTTACGTTTGTTCAACAGAATTGATGGAAGTCCTTGCGGCAATTATGTATCTCAACTACGCGTCTTTCCACTTTAGCTTACCAAAGCTAAAGCTTTCCACTTTTATTACCTGAACAGGAAAACTGAGTCATATAAAAGGGTCAAAACCCAGATTCTTTCCTAATCAGAGACCTCAGAGCCCGAACGTGTGCAACTTGGGTCCTGTCCTTCTGGAGACAAACTAATGGGAATAAACTTTTCCATAGCAGAAGAGACATCATGATTTTTCCGTATTGCTCTCCAGTTTCTTGAGAATGTGCTTGAAGAAGGATGTTGAACTAAACTCTAGATTTCTGTCTTCTATTTCAGATACATTCCATGTAGATTATGGCATAGTGTAGGGTATACCACTCAGCCTCCCACACACTGTGATTCATACGGAAACCCCTTTTACTGGCTGCCAACAAATCAAGAGCTTGGGCTAGCAGGGTTTGAGAGGGCACAGATTCAGCGTGAGCTGGGGCTGGGCAGGAACACAGTGTGCATTCCAGGTTGGCAGAAGTGCACGGTTTACACGGTTTACAATTGCAAAGGAAGGCAGAACCACTGGTGCTGAAAAACAGTCCAGGAGCCTAGTAAATACTTGGTAAATGAGGCCCCAAAAGCACACAGTCTCTCTCTCTCTCTCTTTCTCTCTGTCTCTACGCATTTCTTTTTTTCTTTCTCTCTTATTTCCCTAATATGTTTTCGAAGTTGAGACGTTAACTGTACAATTTCTGAAGTCCATTATTCATTGTGTAATGGGCAAGCTCCTGTGTTATCCTTAGCTATGTCTGCAGATACATACTGATCCACCCTTAAACTTGTAATGCTGAAGCGTGCGCTCGTTTGAATCGGCATTGCCATACAAGGCAGCTTTGAATTCCTCGTGGTAACCTTTTATTACTCTTTTTAAGTTTCCCAAGCACTGCCAAACATCTTGAACTTTGTGGAATGATTATAAACTTTATAAACATAAACCTCTGATTCCACTTTGAAATCTGTTAAAGAATGCCGAAATTATATTCACAATGAACATTTCAAAATCAAAGACCTCGAACACTATTTTGATTACCTCAAGCCTAGAAAATATTTGTTGATATCGTTGGAGATCTGATAAATGGGCCTTGCAACAGCTGTACTGGTTTTCAGGACGATTATACAACCCAGAAACAAAGACTGGGCTGCAAAGCTAGCCTGGGTGTCTGGGTTGTTTGTACATGCCTCAGATATTTAGAAAGCTGTCCCTTTAAAATCTCCAAAACATTTGTTAGAAAACTTCATAATATAAGTATGTTTCCCTTGGCATCTCAGTAGGGCAGTTCTTGTTTTCAGCTCAAAATATGAGGGATTTGGTTCAGAAACAGAAAGGGTTTTGTCTTTAATGGGCTGACATGGGGCTGCTGCTGGTTGCGTGACCCAGAATCAATGCAATGTGGAGCAACTCTGTAACGTGAGAAGTTTCTCTACAAGATGGGCTAAAGCAAATGTGCATGGAAGAAATCTCTGGAAGGGCAAACAAGCAAAAGAAAACTATTTTTATGTGGTCCTGCTACAATTTATATGAAAGGGAAAAGACATGGATTCAGTATGGCAATATGGGGAGGCTGGATTGACAAAGTTCAAATGCCAGTTCCCCTTCCTAGTTTTGTGGCCTTGGTCAAATTACACAATCTCATTGTCCTCAGTTTCCTTATCTATAAAATGATATAATAAAACCTACTTCTGAGGGAGTGAGTGCATATATACAAAGCATTCAGAACAGTGACTAGCTCGGCTGTTCAAAAGAATGATAACGCAACTTTAAAAAGAGACTAAGAATGAACTTTGTTTGAAACAATGTTTCAGCTAAAATTTGCTCTCACATAATAATGTTTGCCCCAACACACACACTTAGGAAAGGTCATTCTAAAGCTATTAACTCTTCCTTTGGTAAAATGTAGATTAAATACTCAGAAAAAGGCTCTCTGATCGTCCCCCAAAGACCTTTTGCCTAGAGATAAGTAATAGAAATTCCTATGTTCGTTCTATAAGAAGCAAGAATTATCCTCAGCCTTCAGTAAGGATACTGAACCGTCCCTCCGGGATGTAACCCCTTGCAGCAGGGGGTTAGCTGGATGTGCTTACTCTGTCTTACGCCACTATAGGGCAGAGGGGAATCCTTAATAAATATTAAATGGTGATGATGATTTCACAATAGTGCCTTACAGTTACCTCATAGATTTTGCAAAACTGTACAGGGAATTTCCTGATATTGGAAAATACTGCGTAGAGTGCCATTGGGTAGAAAATGAGGTGGGGGTGTGGAAAATCAATTCAGAATGAAAGTACTTTAAGTCGCTGTGGTCCTATATGGTCCTCCAGCTTCTCTTTCCAGACCCTGTGATAAGCCCATGAGCAGAATTTCGTTTGGAACAAGGAAAGAAAGGGAAAATGTGTGTGTTTGGGGGGGAGGGGGATAATGTACTATATGACTTGGTTAAGCAGGACTGCCAAAACTTTCACACACCCCCTTACAATTCACGCTTCCCCCCCCTTTTTATGATTTCATTTAATTTATTTGAGAGAAAGAGAAAAATCACTAGCAGGTGTGTGTGTGGGGGGGTGAGGGACAAAGGGAGAGGAAGAAGCAGACTCCCCACTGAGCAAGGAGCCAGACGTGGGGCTGGGTCATGACCTGAGCCAAAGGCAGACTCTTAACCGACTGAGCCACCCAGGCACCCCCAATTCACTCATATATGCTTAATTACATTGAAGGTTTGATCTCTAAATTTTATAAATTGCAATTCAGAGGAAGTAACTCATTTTTAAATGTGAGAAAAAAATTGTAAGAAATTGGGTAAATAACTGATTGTGAATAGTATCGCATACCACTGTTCTCTGATAAACTGTAAGTATTGACAAACTCTCAGGCTAATCTTCAGATTTTGTCTCTACATTTACCACAATGGATCAAACACCTATCTCCTTTATAAGATACGAGATTATGAACTTCTTGAAGGCAAGGCCTATGTTGTACATAGTTTTACATCCATAGTACTTGGGAGCTTGTGGATGTTTAATCAACCCCCTCTCAATCTTCCTTAAATAAGTGATTTTTGTTTCATAACACTTGGAGGATAAACAAGCCTTTGTGTTCTAAATTCTTTCCCACTAAAACCTTAGCAACACTAAAGGTGTTTCTTACCTTGGCAACTGGAGTGCTGAGGATTCCATTTGTCCAGCATAGGAATTCAAGAACTGAAGTCTCCCAATAGGAATACAGGCCTTCCATTTGCTCCAGGACTGTGATCCTAAACTCCAGAATGTACTGTCTTGAAAACAGTACTCACCAGGTTTTTTGAGTCAGGATTATTATGAGTGTTCCTTATGTTTATAAACTCTACAGATAGAGTTTATGGACTTATGTTTATTAAGACTGCACATTTATACAAATCTTTGAGCAAAGGGAGAGGAAAGGCAGATAAAAGGATGAGTTAATAAGTATGGTATTTGTAAAAATAACATTTTGTAGTATATGGAGTAAACTTACATGTTTTGCAGGATTTCTCCTTTATGGATCATCTAATTTTGATCAACAGGTCTTACAGATACCAGGGCTGCATAATGAATTACCCCCGAATTTTGTGGCATAAAATACCTGTTCATTATATTCATGGCCTCTATGGTTGGGAATATGGACAGGACATAATGGGTTCAGCTTGTTTCTGCTGACATCGGGGGCTTTTGCTGGTAGACTTGAGGCTGGGGAATGGAATCATTTGAAGATTCATTCACTCGTGTTTGGAAGTTGACGCTGCCATTGGACAGGGAGCCTCAGTTCCTCTCCATATGGACCTCCCCACATGGAAATCTCCAAGTGGGCTACTTTGGGCCTCCTCACAGTATGATAACTGGGCCCCATCCCTTGAGATAGGCTAGAGAGGTCATAGCAAATTCAGTTTTCTCTCAACCTAACTCCTTCATAAGGAGATTTTCCCATTTTTGTCACTGCCATTCTTCCAGTTGGCAGGAATGGGGTTTTGGGCTTGTCCTTGACTCCTGTCCTTCAATCCCATTGTGACCAGGTATTTCAGACTTTGTTTTTGCAATGCTTCTTTTTATCTATCCACTACTCTAGGAAAATAATGAAAATAACCTGTTATTACAGAAGACTTTTCAATGTCTCATCACTTTAGGATCATTTCTATTGTCTTCTTTCAAGAATAGGTTTTCATTACTTTAATCTTCTGTTCACCTGTTTGTCTTCTCCATGAGAGTATGAGGAATTGAGAGCAGAAGTCTTATTCATCTCCAGT
Organism: Ursus maritimus; assembly: GCF_017311325.1. Classification (NCBI taxonomy): domain Eukaryota; kingdom Metazoa; phylum Chordata; class Mammalia; order Carnivora; family Ursidae; genus Ursus; species Ursus maritimus. The sequence continues at coordinate 32,976,264 of NW_024425563.1, forward strand.
TTCCCAATATCCTAGTCAAGGTATGTTTGTAGAATTAGCAAATGGTCTGCTTTATTTATCTGTACTAGTTAGAAAAGGGTAACTCTCATGAAAAACAATCTTAATCTCAGTGGCTTAAAACAATAAATGCTTACTTCTTGCTCACATTATGTTCCATCTGTAAGACTGTGGAGAAGAGGGCCTCCTTTATCCTTTGGCTCCAACATCTTCTAAGGAATCTTGAGTTTTAATGGCCAAGCTAGAGGGCTCTTACAGTAGATGCTAGGAAATACAGTCCCACTGGAGATAAGTTTGGTTATCATCTAGCCAATGTCACACTATCCTTTCAACTATATACTTATTTAAACCATAATAGTTATCTTGTAGAAATGCTGGCCCTACCCCCACCCATTTTATTTCCATTCTGTTCTCTGCCTCCCCCCCGCCGCAGACCTCATTTGGGGAGATTTTTAACTTTTTTGTGTATGTTGCATGACTCTGACCTCTAGGTATAAACTGGTTTGCCCAGTGTGAGACAGTTGGGGTCAGACTTTCTTTTTGGGGAATTTGGAATCAGAACCTGGTAGCACTATTAGGGAGGAAAAAAATTTTCTCTACCCTTTTATGTTCTTTGGCTGATAAATCGGTATAAGACAGATTAATGGGAAAAACAAACTCAAATACAGACATGTGGGAGCCCCATAAGAATATGAGACCCCACAGTCAGCCAGGCAGTTGAGGTTCATATACCACCCAGAACTAGGAAGGGCGTAGGGAGTCTGAGACTTCAAAGAGGAGGAAGACAAATTACAGGAGAATGGGAAGAACAAATGCTTTGGTAAACGAATGTTTGCTGTAACGCTCAGAGACAATGGGAAACAGAGAGGAATTTGATCTCCAGACCATGCTGAGCTTACCCCCAGCTTACCACCTGGGGGGTATTCTTTGTAGTTATCTCTGGTAGTAGCTCTCTTCTGGAACCAGGCACTCTATCTAAATTCTTTTAGGCAGATAAGGGGAAGGTAAAGCTTTTCCCAAGTCTTTGGGTTTTGATTAACTTCAGCTCAAAGTAATCCACATGCCAAAGTGGCATTTGAGGGGAGGCTCATTCTGAACCCCTTCAGCACTAGGCTCTAATAGTAATTTCTTAGGCAGTGGGGTATAAGTGATTCATGTGGGAGATTTCACAGCCTCACTTCAATCCACTCAGGCTTTTGAAGAGGATCCCAATTCTCACATGTTATGATAAAGGCCAGTGCTTAGAATCTTAGAACAATTAGAACCTCATTATAGCTATTATGCAGGCCCTTATTATCTAATATTTTTAATGGCTTTGACCTCCGCTTGCTATTTATACATTCTCTGATCTTGAATCTTATTTTCCCCATTTGGCCACATTTAATTTTATGTGTTAGAATTCTTCTATTCTCTGTAGAACATAAAGCACCATGAGAACAGGGATTTTGTCTTGTTCACTACTTTGTTCCCAGTGTGTGCAGCCATTCCAGACATATAGCAGATGTTAAATAAATATTGATTGGCTGTGAGTGAGTGAGTGCATGAATAAATGAATGAAGTAATAGAGAGAAATGGACAGGACAGAAGAGAAGAGAAGAGAAATTGGGTAAGATTGAGGCTTGGGGGCCTTGTGGAGAGAGAGCAGCTGGAGGAGTAAAGAAAGGAAGCAGGAGGGAAGAGGGAATTTTAATAGGTATTGCTGAGGGCAGTGTACTATGATCCTTGTTATCACTTCTTAAAAATTCAAATAAATTCTTCTTTAACTTACTGAGCTGTATTTCTTCTACTGATCCATTTTTCAAAAAGATGACCAAATGAATTCCATATCAACTAGTAAAACTCTTATCTAGTTTTCATGACCTGTTCACATGTCACTTAATTCATTTTGTTATTCATCGTTTTGGAGGCATATATCATGTGTTAAGTGCTCTATTGGGTTCCAGGGAAAAGAACATGAATAATATTATATTCCTGCATCCAATTAGGGCAATGATATAAGTAAACTAGTACTATAGATCAAAACCTTTGTGGGAGCACAGAGGATGGGTCACAAACTTAGTAGGGTGTGAGAGTGTCATAGATCAGCTTCTTAGCAGTAGCTACCTTTGCAGTTATGGATGTATGAAAGAAGTTGCTAACTTAAAGAAACTATAAGCATTTGGGTATGGCTGAATAACAATGTGTATGTGTGGACAGTTAGAAAAAGAGGCTGGATCACTGTTAGATTTTTAAGTAGGAGAATAGAAACTCCATCTTTGTATTACACTCTGAGAGAAGAATAGAGAATGGATCAGAACAATGTTTCTCAATGTGTGGACCCAGATATCAGCATCAGCATCACCTGGGAACTTTTCAGGAATGCAGATAATCAGGCCCCAAACAAGACCTACTAATTCAGAAACTCTGGAGAGTGGGGTTCAGTAATATGTATTGAGCAAGCCCTCCAGGTGATTTTGCTGCATACTAAAGTTTGAGGACCACTGAGTGAGCATGAGGGTGAGTGGGTGAGACTATAGGCAGGAAGGCACGATAGGAACTCACAATAGCCCTGGTGAGAAACAGTGAGATCATCAACTACAGTGTCAGTTATGATATTAGAGAGGCAGGCATAGACAGATTCAAATAAGTGTTTCAGATGGTCAGATAAGTCAGCATGTTAGGGGAATCAAGGAATAAGATGTAAGGGGGGAGAGAGAGAGACTGATAGAGAAGGTAACAAAGACCTGTGACTTGAAATGGATCAGATATATAGAATGAGATGGAGTGGGGAGCAAGCCAAGCAAAAATTTAGTAACCAGTCACTGCAAGAACTTCACAGTATCTTTTGCTGTGACTCCACATCATCTTGACCATTCTCTGGCATTCTGCCTAAGAAAGATACCCCAAAGGATGCCCCTGCCTCATCTCACAAGCCAACAGAAACCCCAAGCTTCAGAACCAAACAGCTGCCCAGCAACCCTGTACCCTATAGCTAAAGAATTTGAACTCTAAATAATCATTCATCATAGTGGCCCATAGATTCTGAACTCTAAATAATTATTCACCATAGTGTTGAGTCATTTGCCAATTCAACAGCCATTACCCCTCTTCCTATATCAGCAAATTAATTTTGTTCTGGGTGACCATGTGCCCAGCCCTTTGGGTATGAATTATTATGGGATAAGTCAACCATACCTAAAGCTTCCCTTTTTCTCTGAGCAGGTGACCTAGTTCTAGCCAAGAAATGGAAGGGTAGGTAAGTCTGCTGGGGGATCTTGGTTAAGATGTTTCTCCTTGTTAAGAGAGTATACTACCCTTTTGTCCCACCTCTGCTTTACACTTTGGGTGCTGTTATGTGAAGGATTGGCATTTGAAAGAAAGGACAAACTTGAGAATGGAAGGCAATGCATATGGAATGGCAGAGCAGAGAGATTAAAAAGAGCCAAATTTGGACTAGCCTATGTCTTGTCTTTAAGCCACTCTTAACTGTGCTTTTAGTTACTTATAGCCAAAAGCATTCCTAATTGATTATTCATTCTTCTCTAGCAAACTATCGGAACTAACTGTGGTATGTCTCTCAGCTCTGTTTACTCCAGGCATCTAGATTTTTTGGCCTCATTTGGAAATCTGATATCCATTCTGCTTTGTAAATCCCTTAATCTGGCCGTATCCCTTCCCACACTCCCTAACTTTACATTTGTGTCCTGTGAGCTCCAACTTCTGTGAACTGCAGACTTGCTGTATTTTCAACTGCTTCATCTCCTTGTTCCAACTGACAGCCAGTTATCCCTCAAGCTGTTTCTTCTGTAGTATTCTCTAGTAGAGGCCAGTTATTTTTACTCTCATATGGGCATTCCAGAGTGCCTGTGGTGTCATTGTCTTCCTCGTTCTCTGTTGGCATTTCCACTAATTCTGTTTTTTCCCCCTAACAAAATCACAGCTCTTTGAAGTATATATAGTGAATGGCCTTGGACTTTACCACCTATTTCTACCCTTAGTTGTCATCTTGAATCACATTCCAGGATACCCCTTCACATTTTTTGATAACTTTTGGCCTCTGGCTCATTCTTCTCTCAACCATTTTCCCTATTGTTATTCTTGGTGACTTCAACATATTTATAGATGTCTGACCTACACTTGGGCCCATTATTTCCTAGACTCCTCAAATCCAACAGTCTTGTCCTCCATCCTGCTCAGCTATAACTGTGAGGAGACGAGAAACAATCAATGGGACTTGGCCAGAAGGTCTCTAGACTCCTAAACCCAGCCCTCCTTTAAACTATACCGTGAGGCCTTCACAGTCAGTATTTGTGGGGGCATCAACTCTAACTTCTCTGCATTCAATAATGGCAGACTCTAGTAAAGGTAACTGGGTGCAAGTTGTTTTGTTATTGTCTGAAGGTCAAGATATTCTGGGGTGAGAAGAGAAATCAATAGCAGCCTTCATAAATGTCAGCGTAAAATGCCATTCAAAACAAGTATAAAAGGTTAATGATATCTTGTTTTGAGTGTTTCAAAATACATTATCAGATTAAATAGAAGCTACAATGACATGTTGTTCCCCATGAAGAGACAAAATAATTAGCTAAAGCTATTTAAATATTTGATAAATATATGAAAAAAAGATTCAATTAATCAAGCAAGTATGTGTTCAGGTTATGTGCTCAAAACACACCCATATACCCCAGCACAGTGGGTCCTTTTCATATCTGTGAGTATTCAGTGCAATCATCAAAGTTGTCATTGAGCATTTAAATCAGGAGAGGTCCGGAAAGGGCAGAGCATATCTAGTAAGAATCTGTGGTAAAATGCTATTTTATGGAGACATTGATGGAGTCATATGTTTTCTGAGGAATTAAGTGAATGCCCAGAAGACAAGTTCAGATATGCCAGGGCATCTTGAGACAAAGGCTTAATACTGATCTTGGGTTATAGTGTCTCTTTGGTAACCATGGTGAAGCTGGATGAGCTTAAACACTGCATGTTGGAAATTCCTTAAGAATGAGTCAATAATGAATCTCTTGCGGGTAAAATTGGGCCGAAATACTTCAAAGTCAGATTTGGAAATCTATGCTCGAAGATTTCAGAGTAACAGATGAGATTGGGCGCGTTCAGGGTGGTATTAGTAACAGAAGTTTCAGCTAGAGTTCATTAAAGAAAAAACCTCACAGGGCCTCACTTCAGAAAAAAAAAGAAGAAGATACTCTACAACAAATAGAAAGGCTAGTGTGTCTCTTAAGCAACTCATATTTCTTAATGGGATCAAATAATTGAAATCCACTGATTTGTTAAAATTATTACTGTATCCAAGGGTTACAAGCAAAATTCTGCTTGGAGATGAACAGGATGTGTCTAGTTTCTGTGAATGAGTTCATGATTAATCATTCTAACATGTCAGATTCTTCCAATAAGGATGATAAATATATTACCTCACCTCACCTCAATATTCTTCAACTACTGATGTGTCAAAATCTTTTGAACTTCCTGAATCGGAAAAGAAACCCCTCTGTTCTCAAGTACCCACTGCAGAGTAGGGACTAAGAGAATTAGAAGTCCCCACCATACCTTTTAATATCCAAGATGTTGGCTTCTGCAGAAGGGAAAAAGACATCTCTTATTCTCTGTGGTGCCTTTATCGTGGTTCATATTCTGGTATTCTCTTCCTCCCAGTCTAGTCTTTCCAGAGCGAGTGTCTCTACTGCTAACTGCATAGACATGGTTGTTAATGCCTTCTATATTGACTACAGAAAGGATAAGCTATATCTCTGAAAATTAGAACTTAAATGGTATTTGGATGACAGAGATTTCCATTTATTGAGCCTTGAGAAATTAGGAAACAAAAGCCTTTTCTTCATTATCTACTTTTGAAGAAAAACAATGCATGAATCCAGATAAAAGCATTTATTACTTCCCTATCTTTTCTTATTGCAAGGAGAGGATTTAACTTTGGTCCCTGTACCAAGTAAACCATTATTTAGAACTGAGGACAATGCAGAATATAAAATGATAGTGGAGAGTGAGCAGGGGAGCATAACCTAAATGCTAGAGAAAAAATAAATCTTAGAGACTCTAGTAACCATCTTACTCTCTTGTTATAGGCCAAAGTATTTAAAAGACTTTTTTTCCCCAAAAAACCGAAACCTGATTAAAAATTAAAAATAGCAATCATTCTCTTGTATTACATACATTTCATTACAGTTCAGTTTCTTGTATTATAAGACCAAACTGAAAATAAGTCAGGGTAAAGAGTCAAACCCAGTGTATTTCCCAGGCAAAGTACTTCATTCTTTTAGGAAATGCCTAACATACATGCAGTCAGTATCTTGGGTAGTGAGTGATGGATTTGATCAATTTTTTTGGGCCTCTAACACCCACCGAACAGCTTGATTCTGCCTCAGCAGAATGAAGGCCGTGCAGGCAAACATGTAAAGAGTGGCCATGTTAATATGCAGGGAAGGTGTTTCAATTTATTCCCACTTAGCCATGCCTGGGAAAGTTAACTTGTTCAACTTTGTGGAAAAAATGATATAGAAAATATATTTGTTGCCATTTGAGATAAAGGTAAAAAGAGCAAGCATAAAGTGATATTTACAGACAATGATGGAAATTTGTGATATAAGCATTTAAAACTGTATGTAGGATTAGATTACCTCTTTAGATAAGGTGACATGTGTTCAAGATACTTTTTCAAGGCTGAGGAAGGCATAGTGTAGAAGGAATAAATGTGTCTATCTGTATGTTAGTGACAGTATGTGAGTGGTGGTATGGAATTTAGGAAAAGCACTATCAGCCAATCAATCACGAGCTGGGGAAAAAAAAAATCCAAAGCAAATTATTCTGAGTATGTGTCATAGAAAACCACTACTCCCACTATGACAGAAATACCTCAGACTGGGGAAAAAAAAAAAAGAAATCTCATGATCTGCTAAACTAGGAAGAATTAATCTACTACAATTCCACATTTGCTTCCTTTTTCAGAATAGATAGCCATGAAAAAATTGTTAGAAAATAAAAAAAAATTCAAGTATGAGCATAATATTTGTTAGATTCACCTCAAAAGAATATAGCTTACCCAAATTTCAGTTAAAATGACACTTCTCTTTTCTGAAAGATAAAACTCCTGCATGAATTGAAAACCAGCAACTTAAATTTGTTGTTTGCTTGATTTATTTAAAAGTGTCATAAAAGGGGCACCTTGATGGCTCAGTTGGTTAAGCATCTGACTCTTGATTACAGCTCAGGTCATGATCTTAACGGTCTTGAGATTGAGCCCTGCGTGGGGCTCTGTGCTGTGTGGAGCCTGCTTGAGATTCTCTTTCTCTCCTCTCTCTGCCCCTCCCTGCTCACGTGCTCTCTTTCTCTCTCTCTCAAAAAAAAAAAAAAAAAAAAAAAAAGTTTCATAAAATGTATCCCTTAATTACAACGAAAAGCTTAGTTTCCTGTCTTGCCAGAAAAAGCTTTTATTTTTGTTTGAGGCTTTATTCGTGGAGACAGCGCCCCCTGCTGTGATAAATGCTCAACTGCAGACGGATTTTTTTTTTTTTTTTTTTTTTGCTCTCTCAGGGAAAGGATATGAAGAATAAAGGTACAAATGTTGAAGTGAAAGAGACTTTATTTTGAATATACGTATCATTCATTCAGTTTCATTTTTATAGTGCATAGGTGTATATGGAAGTATATAGGGAAAATAAACATTAGAAGTATCTAAGGATGGAAGTGTACAGGCAAAGAAGACATTCTATATATACCCTTGAACAGGTTTAGAAGCACCATACGACAGTATCCATTAGAAAAGAATAGGTTCATGCAAAAAAATCTATCCAAACCATGGTAGGCAAGTGCAATCAGTACAAGTTATAGTTTCTTGGGTACAAAAAGTATACATGTTCTTTGGATTGAAAACATAAATGAGTGGCCTGGCTTTTATATCCAAGTCAGAAATCATCTATAGAAGTAAAAAGTGGATGCCACATGTGACAATAAGTATTTAAGGCCACAGATAGAGGTCACCAGCTTACAAAGAGAATGCTGAGAGGTAGGGCAAGTTAAAAAAAAAAAAAAGATAGAGAAATGCAATAAAGCCACCTCTGCCTAAATAAGAGGAAATGCAAAGGCATTAGAATGATAACAGCTCTGTACTCTGCTGCGTTTCTCTTTTCTTTGTCAAAAGAATTCACTATCACTACAAAGTTCAGTGAATAAGATAAGGCAATAAACGCAGAGCTTGGCATTAGGGCAAGTTTAATTTCCTTTCATTTTACACAAGAGGGGAAAAAGAATATAGAACCAGCAATGCACACCTTCCCACTCAGCACACTGATTTTTAAGTGTTCATATATACTGTTTGTTTGGCACAGGGGGATAGGCATATGAAGATTAATTAAACTCAAGCTTCCACCTCCAAGATTTTACATGAGGAAAGCCAAGGAAAGATAACATTCTTTACTGTTTTAAAGATCAAATGCTTAAAGCAGGTTTTAAAAATTGAGATGAAAAAAATTGATAAGGAAAAACAGCAAAGAAAGATACAGAACAAAATCTCCTGGTTTCCTTTACAGTTTCTTTTTTTCCATTTATTTTTCCAAATTGCATTTAAGAGTAGAAATGCAGACCATTTAGCATAGCTCTGGCTCAATATTGCTTGGTACTTTCCTCTTAAGACATCATCTTCTTACACTCCACTGAACAGAAAACCATCCCTTCTACTGGCATGAACTTCTGCCCGATGAGACACTTGCTGCAGCATGAACACAAAAAGCACTCTGTGGACGCATGCCAGCTGAAATTGTTATAGGTCACCCGCTGCACTTCAGGGTCAATGGCATTGTGGCATCCTTGACATACCTGTTAAGTTGATTACACAAATAAGAGAAGAGGATGAGTGATCAAACTGTGATGGTAATATTTTCATGTTAGAACAAACAATACCTTTCTTTCAGATGGCAAATTGAGAATGACCACCTCAAAAATATGTAACTGAGAGTGACCTTCTAGTTAATCTTTTAACAGTGGCCAACCACTGTTAATGGATGTCTATAGGCTGAGCACTATGAGAAATAACAGATGAAGACCAAACACGTGATTTGGTGCTTGTAGGATATCCCCATGGTGTCTGAGGCAGAAAGTCTTGATGGCGAGTTTCAATGCAGTTTCATTCTAGTGAATTATAAAGAAGTTTTATGATTTTTCCTTTAATACCAAATGCTGGTGAAGATGTGAAACAACAGGAACTCTCATTCATTATTGGTGGGAAAGCAAAATGTACAGCCACTTGGGGAGACAGTTTAGCAGTTTCTTAGAAAACTAAACATACTTTCATCATACAATCCAAAATCGTGCTCCTCCTTGGTATTTACCTAAAGGAGTTGAAAACGTATGCCCACAGAACTTGCACATTGATATTTATAGAATCTTTATTCATAATTGCCAAAATTTGGAAGCAACCAAGATGTCCTTCAGTAGGTAAAGCGATAAATACGCTGTGATACATCCAGACCATAGAATATTAACCAGTGCTGAAAAAGATAGGAGCTACCAAAGCATGAAAAGACACGGAGGAACTTTAAATGCACATTGCTAAGAGAAAGAAGCCAATCTAAAAATCAACATACTGTATGATTCCAACTGTACGACATTCTGGCAAAGGCAAAGCTATAGAGAAAATACAAAGATTAGTGGTTGCCAGGGGTGGGATAGGGAGGTGGGAGAGAGGAACCGGTAGAGCACAGCAGACATTTAGTGCAGTGAAAATATTCTCTACGATATTATAATGATGGGTATATGTCATTTGCCCATTCTATACATTTGTCCAAACCCACAGGATGTACAACACCGAGAATGAACCCTAAGGTGAACTACGGACTTTGGGTGATTATGATATGTGAGTGTAGATTCATCCTTGGTAAAAAAAAAAATGTAGCATTCAGGTGAGTGATGTTACAGTGAGTGAGGTTATATATAAGTGTAGGGGTAATATGGGAAATTGCTGTGTCTTCCTCCCAATTTTGTTGTAAACCTAATACTGCTCTTTAAAAAATAGTCCTAAAAAAGATTCTTCCTCACTCATTAAAGCTTTGAAGTGGTAATTTTACTAGTCTTACCTCTGACACATGAGATTATTAATATCACTAATTTCTAGACAGTATGAAATGAAAATCATATTCAAAATAATTAAGGACTCAATTTAAAATACTGACAGTGTTTGAGAATAATTAGTTTGCACTAAAAATATAACTTATAGTTAATTGGCTTCTGTTCTAAGTCATAATTTATGTATAATCTAATATTGTAAAACATTAATACTTATATTCTGTGGAATTCAGTGTATGTTGTGTACAAATAAGTATATGGCACACACACACATCCACAGACACACATAATTTTCTTTAGCTGAACATGTATATTAAGAAAATAAATGAATAGCCCTCAATATTTTAGCAGAAAAAAAAAACTACCCTATCAAGACTTCCAAAACACTAGATAGTCCATAGGCCTTCTTGTTTGTGCATTTTCTGAATGAATGTGACTATCTAAAGTTTTTGAGTATTTTTTATAACAAGTAAAGAAAGCAACACATTGTCCTGCATTACATAAAAATGTCTAAGCTTCAGCACCTTTGGTTTCTTAATGTGAATCCCTGAGAGAAGAGGGTAGGTCATTAAGCCTGAGCCTTCTTACTTGAAAAGACCTTCAAATGTGGCTGCTGTTCAGTGGGAAAACTGGTTTAGGATGTGAAGTGAGGCCTTGTTACAAATATCCACTTCAAACGTGCAATATACTTTCTATGCTTTTTTTTCTTTTAAGATTTTATTTATTTTTGAGAGAAAGAAAGAGAGAGGCAGAGGGAGAGGGAGAGAGAGAACCTTGAGCAGGCTCTGTGCCCAGCATGGAGCCTGACACAGGGCTTGATCCCAGGACCCTGAGATAATGACCTGAGCCAAAATCAAGTGTTGGACAGTTAACCAGCTGAGCCACCCAGGTGCCCTGATTTTCCCTACTTTTTAGAGCTACATGGCTTCTAGTTACAGAGATTATAGCTGCTTAAATCCCATGTCAACCTAGTGTTTAATGAGAAGCAAGGGAGATATTCTCTTTCCATGATCAATACGTGGCTATTCCTGAAAACAACAAAAATGGGTGTTTAAATTACAAATGTGCTCTTAATTTGTAGCTGTATCATGCAAGCAATTGCTTTTGCATATATTCATATTTTGTAGATTTATATTTAGAATGTTGTCCTTTGTAGTTTACTATGTTTCATATTAATTTTTCAATATTTTAAATTTGTTTGTGTAAAATAGAAGCATTTCCCAATTTTTTTTAGAAAAAATTGCTTTTAGACCATGCTTTTAGACCATGACCTATCTTCTTTATCTCAGCCCTCTAAAAATACTTGTGGGTCTTTTTATATCTTTTGAAACTCATATTTTTATTTGTAATTTTTAAAAAGGATGACTATTATTCAATTATATGTAAAATTAAGGAAATTGCTTAGGTTAAAAAAAACCCTAATGAACACACTGAATGGTATAGGAATTTAGGGTTTGTGGTTTCATAATAATTTGTCATTCATCCCAAAGTCTGACAGTCCCAGCTAAAACCTACTGCCCCTAATTCTTTATAAATCTGAAAGTTGCCTAGGCCTCCTTGAGGGTCTGGGAGATGATGTGCTTTACCACTTTCTGCCTGGCATTTGATTCTTTCTGGGTTCTTAAACTTCCAATATTTTAATTTGTTCTGATTTCCTTCAATTTCTCCTCCCTCTTTTAGTTTATTTGTATACACAACGTGAAAAAACTCACAACACTTATTGTAATCAGCTTTCTAGCAGGAGGTTCCTGTGAAGTCTCAGAGATGTGAATTCAGGGGGTGGCCATTTGAGACCAGAATTCCAGAGACCATTCAGAGACAAACTAAGTGTATTTCCCACTATCCTCTAAGGCAATTTTTTCCCCCACAGAAATGCCCTGTTTTGAGTTGAGTTCTTGCCGTCAGGTCTACAAATAATTTGTTTGAAGATTAAAAGATCTAAGCAGACTGATGCCCTGAACTAGACAATCTTCAAAATTTTATATCATTTAGTATGTGGCATGGGTAGCTCTTTTTGCCATTAGCTGACTTGTGCAGGCAATGGAGAGAGTTGTTCATTTTAATTTTATACAAAGGAGAATAGTACATCTTACTGAGAAAGTAAACTTTCTAAAAGAAATCATGCCACATTATAAAGCTGAATAATTTAGAGACTTTCTCTCTCTGTTTTAATAAAATCTCTGGTTATTCCTTTCTATTGGTTAGTTACAATGTAATGAAGAGAAGCTTGTAACAGTTATCTAAAGCCACTCCATCTGTTTAAAGCTTTATTCTGTAAGTGTTTATTAAGTATCTACTGTGCTGTTCTAGTGTTGGAAATAGAAAACAAAGCAGACAAAATTCCCTGCCTGCATGGAATTTGCATCCTAGTCCTTGAGAACAAGGTCACACAGCCCTACCATAAAATAGACATTATGATAACCATCTACCTTTAAAGAAACTGTAGCAATAATATTCAGAGAAGCGGTTTTTAGCTAAATAATGTACCAGGTCACATGGTGATTCATTATCCTTTTCCCGGGTATAATTCATTATCCTTTTCCCATGTTGATCCCAAAGCAATAGAAGATAAAGAAGTCACTTGAACATTTCCTAAGGGCAGACACTGAGAGCATGGAAATAAAAAGGAAAGCTCTATCCACCAGCTGCTTATAGTCTAGGGGAAGAGACAGAGGGGTGGTACTATTTACACATGGATGTGCCCGATGGGAGCACAGAGAGGCATCCTAGCCAGAGAAAAAGGGGTGAGTTTGAGACAAAAAAATCAAAAAAGGTATTCCAAAAAAGTTAGCCTCCACTGAGTCTGGGGGAACATATAGGCATAGTCAGGTAAAACAGGGAATGGGAGGGTGCATCAGACAAAGGAGTTAGTAAGTAGAAGACCAAGAACGGTGCATACTAGAAAACAAGTAACTTGTTAAATATAATTTGCGTTGGGTAACTAGTAGAAGAGGGTGAACAGGCAAGAAGGGGCTGGATCTGTTAAGCAAAGGCTTAATGATTAGGTTTGCATTTCAGAAAGATTATCTTCCATCATTATGGAAAGTGGCTTTGGACAAGAGGAAGAATGGAAGTGGGGAGACCAAATTTGAGGGCACTATAATAATCCAAATGACAAAAAATAAAGGTCTGAAGTAGAGTAGTTGTAACTGTGAGGATATGAGATTTACGGATGAGGCAGAATTGATAGAAAATGACAAATTATACTCAGGGAATGGATAAAGGTTGAAACCTGGCACTGGCATAAAAACTCGTTACCTTATTTCCTGTAGTACCACACTCCTAGAACAATAGAAACACGTCACTGTATTCCTTAGCCAGGAGCCTGCTTTACGTGATTGCTCTGGGGAACTTTAGTACATATTTTCTTGCTTATAAAGAAGTAAGTGTCTATCATTTTAATATCTCTTGGATTAAGATCTTTACTATATATGGTCAACTTTCTTTATCTACCCTTTATCTAGATTGCTTATCTCTTGGCCATCATGCAATAGCAGCTCTGTGTAAGCAGGGTAGAGTCAAGAAAAAAATATACTCTCACATTAAATATTTGAATGTTTGGCTGATGCAAATAAATCTAAATACACAGGTCAAATTTTGTTATAGTCAATTCGATGAGAGTTTAAGAAACAGGCATCGTACAATCTCCAGGTTAAAAAAAAAAATGAAGCCACAGCGGGGGGCTCTAGGAATATGAACAGAAACCATAAACACTCAGAGCTAAAGAATACAAACAGCTCCTAAAAATCTTAATGTAAATGGATTAGATGAGAACCAATCACTCTCATTCCCATTAAAGTACTTTTTTTTAGTGGGGATTTGATGACTAAGTAGCACTTAAAATCTATAGTGTAAACTGTACAGATAGAAATCTTGAGGTGGCTCACGGTCAATGCATGTTATTGTTTTTGAATTACCTGGATTTTAACACCCTATGGTAGGAATCACAGGTTTCCTACTTAAGCGTAGTCCTTTCTGTTTCTCATTGGTTTAAATAAAGGCATAGTGTCAAGTCCTAAAGCAAGTCAAGGCAACCATACCCCCAGGATGCTTCTTACCACAGCATGATTCTTCACATAGCAGGGCTTGCACACGGGCTTGTCATTGACCATCACGTATATTTCCCCAGCGAGGATGTTGTCACAGTCAAAGCAGCAAAAGTGTTTCAAATGCCAATTTTGGTTTTCTGCCTGGGTGTACTCATTGCTGAATATCAGCTGGGAAGAGGGCAAAAATAAGATGAATCATGTATTTTCCTTTTTGCTACAAACAACAAAGCTAGGTTCTGTAGACCAATAAGGGATTTAGATCCACAAGTACAAATCAACCCACTTTCCTGGGCTCAAAGCCTGAAAATAATCTAATGCTTAAACTCGGGTTATTATTTAGTTTAGTCCAAATCAATCTTCTAGGTTCCTGGACAGTTTTTCATTAGTCAACACAGTTAACACGGACACTCCGAATAACTGAAGTTAAAAGTTGTTTTTCCACTCAACTCCTCTGCATGTAAATAAAGAGACTGATGCTTGGTTAATTCATGTGGCCTTTCTGCTAAGGATGGCCTGGTTGAGGATGGTAAGGACTCTATGGGGGCACCAGAAGGAGCCTGCCTGCGGGAGCCGCAGAGAACATACCTCATCACAGCCAGCACATCGTGGTTTCTCACTGTCACAGTAATGTCTGCCACAGTACAGCTTCCCATTCTTCCAGAAATAAATCATGTCAACCAGGAGTTCGTGGCAGGTACTGCAGGTGAAACAAGCTGGGTGCCACAGTTTATCATAGCCGGCCCTTTCAGCGTAGATGGCTGGGTCACCTTCCTTCATACTCTGTTTGCAGCAGTAGCAGGACTGAAAGGGAAGCCGTCCAAAACAATACGTCATCGTAAGACTGGCATTTCTCATCATCAGTGTTGTAGGAATTCAGAGAAACAACTTCCAAGAGAAAGAGTTCCTACTAAAATTAGTAATTTGGCCACAGAGACAATAAGATGTCAGTATTTCTGGGAAACGGAATTTCTTGGCTTTCTCCAGGCTCTTCAAACCTAATTCTTGTGCCCTGCTGGTAATGGAGCACTGTTTCCTGAATTAAAGTCACTTACAGAAAAAGGGCAACAACAATTTTCACCCTAATTTTAAGTGGTTCTCTCAAAATCATTACCTTAGAGCTTATTAGTACCTTTTCTCTTTTTTTTAAACAGGATTAACTAAGCCTTATTGGTTAATGTGCTAATTGTATCTATGAGAAATGTATCACACACTAAGTTTAGCTCTTATGTTTTTTTCATCTGTATCACAATTCTCTTTTTACTTTCAAGGCAAAAAAAGACTTCAATTTCCCTAAGAGAGATTTTTAAAAAATAAGATTTGATTATATAGTTGACCCTTAAACAACACAGGGGTCAGGGGTGCTGACCCCACACACAATAAAAAAATCTATGTATGACTTTTACTTCCTCAAAACTTAACTACTAATAGTCTACTACTGATCTGAAGCCTCACCAACAACATAGTTAACACATATTTTGTATGTTATATGTATTATATACTGAATTCTAATAATAAAGTAAGCTAGAAAAAAGAAATTATTAAGAAAATCATATGGAAGAGAAAATACATTTATATTAATACTATACTGTATCAAAAAAAAAATCTGTCCTTAAGTAGACCTGGACAGTTCAAACCCATGTTTTTCAGGGTCAACTGTATATCCACATAAATTTAAATCATGAATTTTAGGCATGTTCTCACAGAGCAAAACTGAATTAACCGAAGCGTATATTATTCTCGTTTATAGGGAAAAGATAAACAATTAACACAAAAATTTTGTTTACATATTCTAGATGAGTATGTTGCTATTCTAGCACGACACTGATGCTGCCTACCATGCATTCATAAAACTCACAATTATCCTTGGCAACAGATAATCAGGAAACTTGGCTTTAGATAGAGGTTTCAAACATGATGATTCGCTAAAATAAACCTAAACTATTTCCTTCACTTACTCCTTTTGGAAACAGAGGAACAGCCCCCCCTCCCCCAAAAGTGTTCAAAGAAAGAGAAAGAACCTGTAAAAATAGACCAATGGGGCCAATGCCATGAGGTCTGTACTTACATACTGAGTTCTTCTGTGTTCGGCCGATGTGTCCTCCATGGCCCCCACGGCTGCTGTGGTGCTCCTGTCCCCACCAGGGATGTACATTCGGTTGGGGCCTTGAGCATCCATCTCACGGGGAAGTTTGACATCTCCTACTCCCAGAGCTTCGCTCTTATATTTCTTCACAAACTGTTCCATCTCCTTCACCTCTTTGGGAGACAACTCATGGCACTTTGAAGGGTCCTGGTCATGTGCGGGGAGCTGCTTGGCCAGCTGCTTCTTTCGGTACTGTGCCCCCTCTGAGCCTGCCACTGGCTGCTTCTCCTTGGGCAGCATCTGCATGTATTGCCTGGCCTGAACCAGAAGGAGACCACTGTTACCTGGGAGATGCACTGGCCATCAGACAAGCAATATTTTATAACACACATCAGAAGCAAGTTACTTAAGAAAGAAGGGGGTTTTATCCATTTGAAACAGACTTTATAACATAAATATCTTGAGATGTTAACACCATCAAAAAAGGTATTGTAAATAGATTTAGTTCAGTAAAAATAAATACATTTTTTTCTCCATGAAATTAAACCTTTGTTTTCAGTTTATAAGAAGATTTTGGTTACTAATGTTTACCCGTGCTATATCTATAAATGTATAATTGCAAGAGAACACAAATTTTTAGAAGGCATGTTTAAATGTTTAGAATTGCCTATGAATCAGCAGCATTTTTATCATTATATAGAAAAAGATATTATCACAAGATTCACTTGAATGATTTAACTGATCTTCTTAAAAGACTTCCAAATGTCGTATTTAGTTGTAACAGTAAAAAGAGTTTGACAAAAAATTACTTTTTTCCCCCTTACATAGTAAAGTATACAGTTCTACATTTTTGGAGTTCTAAAAAAATGACAGAAGTTCTATTCTTTCAGATATTCTTTGTTATCTTAAGAGAAATCTTGTCAATAGTAAGCTAGAAGTTACTAGATAGATACAAAACATGTTTTTCATATAATTATTAAGAATGTTGGACCATTCCCTCAAAAAGGTTAACATACCTCAGTAGTTAGGAAAATTCTATGAGGTATCTAATTTTACTTTCAAAAACTGATGGGAGTTGGAAGTCAAAGTAACGGGAACCCCCCAAAATAATAGACTTGAGGTTGATTAGGTCATTAAAGGAACTGCCCTAAATAAGTAGCCCCCCAACTTTAACAAAGAGACTGCCCATCCCCTTATTATTTACCAATGCCTGATTCTGGACAGGAGGAGCCCATTCATAGGTAACTGTATTGATGGAGACATTCTTCTTGGCAGCAACTGGATTGGTCAGTATCATAACATTGCGTTTATACATGGGAATTCCATCTGATTTTAGCTTTGCAATCAGGGTGGTATATTTGGTGTCTTCAAAAAGTTTTCCCACTTTTCGATCCTCTTCATTGCTCAAGAGGACATCATGTTCTTCTTGGCCACACTTGCAGTTACGACATATTTTTCTATAATTTTGGAAATAAGTTGGCAATAACTAATTATACCTAATCAATAAGTAAGTATACTCATACATTTATAGTTTATAAAATACTTTTATATACATTTCATATAATGGTATGGAAAGGCAAGCTATTGGGTGGTGGTATTCTAAGTAGCTATCCATAAATTTAAGCAAGGAAACATAAAAATGTACCTTCACATTATAAAACTTTAAAAAGTTAGATTTTGATTAAAAAGTATACGCTCAAGGGGGCATATGTGAGCAAAACCTCATCTGGTATTCCTCATTTTCTCAAATCAAGAAGTAAATAAAATCACCAAAACCCTATTACAGCAAGATTTTATTTTATTTTATTGCATGATAACATTTCATAGCCATTACCTAAGTTTTTTGTTTTGGGGTTTTTTCTAAGTTAGAGGGAGGTTGACATAATTTTTCCAATCAAGGACGATAATCCTAGATGCAGCTTTAGCTTTCCTCATTTCCTTTCCTGTCCCCTCGCTAATTTCCTTTCCTTTCCTTTCTCATTTCCTGTTTATTTTCTTTCTTTCCTTTCCCTTTATTTCTTCAAACATTTAGTGACCACCTACTATGTGCTTCCATATTATAAAAAACCAGATAGATGAAAGTCTCTGGACTTTCAGAGAAATGAAATGAAAGATACCACTAAATGAAAGATACTGCCCCCCTTCCCCAATCTGGTCTAGCAGGTAAGCATTCTTTCATGCAACATGTACGAATGTCCATGTGCTAAGCAATGTACTTAGCTAACATAGTTATAGTACTTAGCTTAGCTTATAGCAATGTATTTAGATTGATACACTCTATAATTGCATTTGTGATAGGAAAGAAAAGTACAGGATACTTTGAGAGGGTCTAATTTTGACTTGGAACTGGTAAGGAAAGGACTCCATAAAAATATTACTCCGTAAGAAACTAACATTTAGATGAGATCTGAAGGATGATGAAACAAGTATGAAGTATGTGTGTGTGTATACTTGAGATGGGGTAAAGAAAGGAGAAGAAAAGCCTCCAAATATTGGATAGAAAGAGTATCTGTGGTGGTCCTGAATTAGGAAAGAGCTTGTGCCCTTAGGTCCCATGATCAGAGAAGGCTGGCATGACTGCAGTGAGGTAAATAAATGGTGAATGACAAGGTTGGAGAGGTGGGCAGGCATTAGACCATGCAGGGACTTGTAGGATACATTAAAGGATTTGGCTTTTACTATAAGAATAAGCGGGAGGCACTGAAGGCTTTTAGGTAATGGAGTAACACAATTAGATCTATCATTCTCAAAAACTGTACTACCTATTATATGTGAATGGATTAGAGGGAGACATAATTGGAAGGAGGGAGACCGATTAACATGTCAGTGGTGCATCCAGTTTGCAAAGTAACATGGATCCTACTACTACTTCACAAGTGGAATTAATATTTTGGATGGTTATTGCTGTGGTCTAGGTAAGATGTGTTATAGCTTGGACTAGAGTATTTAACAGTGGAGATAGAAAAAATAATAACAGATTTAAGATTCCTCAAAGGTAAAACTGACTAAACTTTGTGGTTGATTTGGACATAGTGATGGTAAAGGGAAGGCCCAATCTGTCAAAAAAATGAACCCAGGTTTCCAGGATGAATAAGCTGGTAGAAGGAACGTAACTTATTAAGAGAATAAATATAAAAGAAGAACAGATCTGAGGTAGCTGGGGGGAAGGCTGATCAAAGTTCTCCAAAATTCAGCTATTGAAAAATTTGAAATGCCTACAAAACAGTGTAAAGATATCACGGAGATTGTAGGATGTGTAGATCTGGTGTTAAAAACTGTAGCCTCGTAGAAAATATAAATTTGGGAGTAAGGGAATGACACATTTGCATATAAATTGAACAGATGACTTTCACCTCCTGGGCAAGATAACAGGGAAAAGGTGAGGACTCAGGAAGGAATCTGGCAGAGAAGCAGAAGCTGGAAAAGGTGACTGAGGAAAACAGAGAAGTAGAGAGACTTTGTGGTGTTAAAAACATAAGCTGGAAGGGCAATGATAGTATATAAACCAGAGGGAAGAGTCTGAGAGTTTAAAAAAAATTGTAATATCCTTACATTGTTCAGGAAGATACTGCAGATATAGATTAACATTAGATGTTGTTAAGCATGCATACTAAACTACCTGGATAACTAAAGAAGGAAATATTACATATAATTCCTAAACTTAGAAAATGGAATGATGATATAAAATGCAAGTAATTAAACAGAAGGCAGTAAGAGGAGAAAAAAGAAACTTAGAAGATTAGGACATGTGGAAAGCACAATTAAGATGGTTAACATAATCCAAATATACCAATAGTCACAATAAATAGACTCAATGCTCCAGTTAAAAGATAAAGGATTTCAGGTTGAATAATAAACAAAATCGAACTATATGCGACTTAGAAGAGACACTTAAAATTTAAGGACAAAGAAAGGATGAAAGCATAAGGATGCAAAAAGATACATCAGGCAAATTCAAACAAAAAGTAAGTTAGATACCTATATTAATATCATACACTTTAGACTTCAATGCTTTTTCCTTTAATAACTATTAAAGAGAATCACTGCATAGTGACAGTTTAAAATCACCTCTATGATGTAACAAGTCTAAAATTAATATAGCTTAATGACCTAACTTCAAAATATATAAGCAAAAATAACAGAACTTTAAGAAATAGACAAACTCATTATAGTAACACTAAAAAATCAGAAATGAAGATTTGAATAACACAATAATCCTGATCAAGCAGACACATAAAAAACATCCTATCCACTGAGTGCAGAACACTTCTTTTTGTGAACAATTGAAACACTTCAGGAAACTGAACGTATACTAATAGACCAAGTCTCAAGAAATGCCCAAGGAATCACCATCAACCACATTATCTGAACAGAATATAATTATGTTAGAAATCAACAGCAAAAAAGGAAGAAATCAGAGAGGGAGACAAACCATGAGAGACTCTGGACTCCAGGAAACAAACTGAGGGTTACAGAAGGGAGAGTGGTTGGGGGTTGGGGTAGCCGGGTGATGGGTATTAAGGAGGGCACGTGATGTGATGAACACTGGGTATTATATGCAACTAATGAATCACTGAACCCTATATCAAAAACTAATGATGTACTGTATGTTGGCTAACTGAACATAATAATAATAAAAAAGTAGCTAGAAAGTACTTTTGAAAGACTCCTAAAAAATCCAATATTGAAACAATCACAATAGAAATTAAAACAAATAACATTTTAAGGAAAAAAGAAAACAAAACTATTACTTCCTGAAATGCAGAACACAACCGAGGGGGTGCTTAAGAGAAAAGGCATAGCTAACATGCTCAAATTAAAAAGACAAGAGTAAGTTCAACTCAGGAAGTTAGGAAAAATGAAGAATAAGCCTAAAGAACGTGGAAGGAAAATAAAAATATCAGAAACTAATAAAACAAATGTTTGCTTCTTATAAGATGCAGGGGGGAAAAAAGCATTCAATACATTTTAACATCTCTTCTGACTACATTTTGCTTAGTAGTTTTAGCTCCAGAAGGAAACTAAACAGAATTTTAGGAAGGGTTTCTGGGAAAAGGCCCATACTCCACATACTTAGTGCATTTATTTTAGCAAGAAAGCAACCTTGCCATCACTTCACTCATACAGTTCTCTGGGTAGTAATCAGAGAAGTAAGAAAAATCAAAGAAATTGAAGTTATAAGGATTCATCAGAAAGGAAGAATCTAAACTGCTGTTAATCACAGACACTATGACTGATTGTATAAAAATGTATTAACAGTAAGACTTTAGTAAGTTTTCTGGATTTAAAATTAATAAATTTGGATTTCTCTACATTGCTATATTAGGAAAAAACTAAAAATTCTTAAATGAATCTCTTTGCCAAATAACAAATTATTAAATAATTATCGATTTTTGTGTCTTGTTTTCTTAAAGTGAGGTATGCAAACTAAAAATATTAGGTTTGAGTCGTGCAGTCCCAGAGAGAGAGAGAGAGAGAGAGAGAGAGAGAGTCAGAGAAATGGGAGGTGAGGAAGCAAACTCATTTCCTTGTGCACACATTGGTCAGAAATCTTCGGGGCGCCTGGGTGGCACAGCGGTTAAGCATCTGCCTTCGGCGCAGGGCGTGATCCCGGCGTTATGGGATCGAGCCCCACATCAGGCTCCTCCACTATGAGCCTGCTTCTTCCTCTCCCACTCCCCCTGCTTGTGTTCCCTCTCTCGCTGGCTGTCTCTCTCTGTCAAATAAATAAATAAAATCTTAAAAAAAAAAAAAAGAAATCTTTATTTGGTAAGAATGTTCAGGAGAGTTTGCATATTCTAGTTCAGCTATAAAAGCCTCTTGCATCTGGTTATCTCATACTCCCACCCAGTGGAAAGGAGCATATTATTCTACTACAGTATGTTCTTCATTCTTGTTCTTCAGTTAACAAAAACAATATAATTATCCATAAAACCATCACATTGCTTTTGGCTCAAGTTTAAAATCATACCTTCCTGAGGAGAATTTAGTTCTTTAGGGGTGGGAACTTAGTTCTTAATATAGATAAACAGATCCTTACATGGCTGTGAACTAGGCCCTGCATCCTAATAATTAGCAAATGATTGACTAAAGAAGGAAGTAATAAAGTTACAAGGATATGTGCTGAAGGACATAGACTTTGTTCATGTTAATTATCCAGTTCTCGCCAGAACAACATGTACACCATAAAATAAGGGGAGTTAGATTTTAGAATATGAAAGACAAAAAAAGTATGTGAAATAAAGTCTGCTGGTTTATAAAGCAAGAACTATGACAAGCTGTAGAATAAATAAGTTCTATTTACTATGAAAGTATTATACATAAAAAGGTGTATAACCAATGTTATAATAGCCATCTCTATACTTTTTCTTATGACTTGTCCTGGCTATTCTTGGAAGATTTACATTCCGAGAATATCTATTTTCCCCATCTACCCCTTCACCCACCTAACAGACCTTTATTAAGTAGGTAAAATCAGGTTAAAACAATTTACCAATATCAGCAGTGATGAGGGAAAAAGAAGTTTTCAGTTTTCTAAGTGGCGGAAAACCCATGATTGATTCATGATAGCTTTTGAAATCACAAATACATCATAAACCTCATCTGCATTCTCGCTGCAACATGGTGGCAAGCAGTAACAGAGCACTTGGCAGGAGTATGACTCGAGGGCTGCAAGTGTTCTTTCAGTTCGAGTTGCCATCACTAAGCAACTGGAGTGACCACGTCACTTCGACACCCCTTACCTTAGAGCTCCATTTCTAAAATAAAAAGGGATAGCTACAAACCACAGCTCAAGAAAGAAGCCTATACAATCTGGGCCAGGTGCCAAGAGCTATCCATTAGAGAAATCTAGGCTATTTACTACTGAAATCTATGCTATGTACTAGTTCAAAAAAATTGTCTTAAATAATTTGGGGGGTACAGTGTTTTATATTTGAATCACCCGTATTTAAGTTGGAAAATTATTTTTACGAATATCTTTTAAGAAATTTATATTTTAGTTTTATTTTTAAAAATATTTATTTGAGAGAGAGAGAGAGAGCATGTCAGCAGGGGAGGGACAGAGAGAGAGACAATCTCCAGCAAACTGTGCTGAGTGTGGAGCCCTATGTGGGGTTCCATCTCACAACCCCAAAATCATGACCTGAGCCGAAATAAAGAGTCTGACACTTAACTGACTGAGCCACCCAGGCGCCCTCTTTTAAGAACTTTTTAAGTCATTAGGAAGATATCCAGTAAGTTTATTGAGAGGAAAATTTTGTTGAGGAATCGGGGGAAAAAAGGATATCATAATCTTGGTATCAAAGAAAAGGCATGAGAATAAGTAGGACGTTTATTATGTAATTAATTTCAACCTAAAATAAACCAGAGTCCGTCCTTCTTAAGAAAATGAAGAACTTTAAAAAAATTGATTTTATGTTAACCTAAAACAAAAATGGCATGGGTGAGCATAGTACCCATGTGCTGGGGCTATGTTTGTAGGGTTTGTTTAATAGCTTTCCTCAGATGCTACACCAGTAACTTTTGATGATATATGCAAATAGTTTGTTTATTACATTTAGATGAGCTATACCAATTTGATAGCCGTTTTTGAGGTAGTTATAAGTTAGTTGCCATACTTAGCACAGTTGCCAAATCTCTAAATCTTCTAACCTGTCCTTCCTATAGAGCACCTCTCAAATTCTCCACAGGATGTTAATAAAAGTTACATTGGGAAGAAAGAAGGGAAGTGAATTCAGAATTAAGTTTATTTTTTAAAGGGTCTTTTTTATGACTTTTTTTTAAAAGATGGAAATGTAATCTGATAGACTGGGAAGCTCTAAGTTTTGGGGGGGAATAGGGTTATTTGTACTAAAAAGTTTTTGTACAAAAAGTTTAGGGTGTTAACACATGTAAAGGTTAGAGTGCATGACAAATCGAAACTGTATACTCACATTTTTACATTACATTACAACTTTGGATTTCTTGAGTTAAATCCAGGAGAGGATGTATCAAAATTTACCAAAAGCACTGCCTCAGAAAAATACATAGATTTATAGTTTCAAGCTGAAAGCAGTCAAGAAACTATCTTTCATCCCCCCCAAAGGGAAATTATTTTTGTATCACCCTTTGTAAAAAATATTATTTTTACAAGGCAAGTAGTAGCAACTGGAGTGCTTTGACATGCTGCCAGCATTCACAGTGATTTAAAGGTATGGTCATGGCACTGCTACAAACCATATTTTAAAAGGGTTGGAAGCTGCTGTTTTATAACAGGGATATACTTATATGGACTTAAGCGTGGGCCTCTGTTACAGGATTCCACACAAGGATTAATCCATTTATGGTGGGAAATTTTTAGTTTTCAGCCAGCCCTAAACCAATCAGAAATTCTCTGGACAGAGAGGTATGCTATATTCAAATAACACTTTTCTTACAAAATGCTACTGTCTTATTAGAAGGATTTATCAAAGATAAAAAACTAATTGTATTACTTATATGATGAATAACTATTATTCCGATGATATTACTATACTTTCAGTATGAAATGATTGACTATAAACTCAAAATCGTGGGTTTGTGTCTTAAGATCTCATAAATATTTGTTAGCTCTAGATATTATTTGGAACTGTGCCCAGAAGACAGTAGCTCTTATTTAGTAAGTATCAGGCATCCTCAACCTTTTATTTTTCTGTAGTCTTGCCATTACTGATGCAGTGAAGAAAGAGAGTGCTCACAGTTAAAGCATCATTATCCACAAAGACGTGTATGTCACAAAAGCACCACACTGTAGAGAAGACAGTCTGATGCAGCCCCCAAAGTTCACTGATCATGAATGCGTGAACATGGGTTCTAGGTTCTGTTCTGCCATGTAGAAAGTGGTGATGAGGAGGGTTTTGGCAAGCTTTGGGTACAAATTCCAGCTCTGCCATCTATAAGCCATGTCTTTGGTAAATCATTTAACTTCCCTAAATCTTTGATTTCTCATATATAAAATGGAATACTATCACTTACCTCAAAGGGTGTTATGAAGATTAGTTACAATCAGGGACACAGAGTGCTGAGGTAAGCAGAATTCTTTTTTTTTTAATGTTTTTTATTATATTATGTTAGTCACCATACAGTACATCCCTGGTTTTTGATGTAAAGTTCGATGATTCATTAGTTGCGTATAACACCAGTGCACCATGCAATACGTGCCGTCCTTACTACCCATCACCAGCCTATCCCATTCCCCCACCCCCCTCCCCTCCGAAGCCCTCAGTTTGTTTCTCAGAGTCCATAGTCTCTCATGCTTCATTCCAGCAGAATTCTAAGATGGCCCCTCCGACCTGCACCCTCTGGTGTTAGCCCCATGATTATGTTATTATGTATGACAAAGGGAGATTATCCAGGTGTGCCAAATCTAATCACATGAGCACTTTAAAAACATAAATTTTCTCTGGCTGGGCACAGAAGAGGAAGTTGGAGAGATTTAAGGCAAAGAAAGGATTCTAAGCACTGTTAGTGATTTTGAAGACAGAGGTGGCCCTGTGCCAAGGAATGTGGGTGGCTTCTAGAAGCTGGGAACAGCTCCTGATTGACAGCCAACAAAAGAAACAGGGACAACCTACAACCACAAGGAAATGAAGGGAATTAATTCTACCAACATCACCAATGAGTCTAGAAGCAAATTCTAACCCCAGTTTCTAGATTAGAGCCCAACCTGGCCAAAACCTGACTTCAGCCTTTTCAAATTATAAGCAGAGAATCCAGCTAAATCTGCCTTGATTTCTGGCCTAAAGCATAAATGGAATCCATTAATAAGTGTTGTTTTAACCTGCTAAATTTGTAATAATTTTGTTATGTAGTAATAGAAAATCATTACAAGTGCTTATTAGTGTGTGACACAGGAAACTTCCTAAATTATATTTCTTGTTAATATCTAATAGGCTCAAACAGTCATTTTAACTTCTTTGGGTTTTAGGTCTTTGATCTAAAAAATGAGGTCTGACTAGTTAAGTTCCAAGTTCTACTCTAAACTTCCATAAGTTTAAGAATTCATTATTTTTAGTTTTTTTTGTAACACACCTTGTGAACAGGCAATCATGCCTGCTGGATCTCTTCCATTCACTTTCCAGATCCATTCTGCAACCTTCTGCACAGTACCCTGGGCCATGCTCTCGGAGGCTGATCTGTAAGGACTGCAGCAGTGGGCTACCTTGTCCCCAGCAATGGAAGATGTAGCAGGAAATCCGAGTGATGAATAGTGAGGTCTCAGGATTTATTTCCTGACTTCCTAACAAGTGTACAAGGTGCTAAGGCCAAAAATGACCACTTACTTTACTTGGGGGGTGTGTAGAAGCAGGGAAGAGGGTGCCAAGGACTGAATTGTGTCCCCCTCCCCCAAATTCATATGTTGAACCCCTAACCTCTAGTGTGACTGTATTTGTAGATAGAGCTTCTGGGAGGTAAAGTCAAATGAGGTCATAAGAACAGGGCCCTAATCTGATAGGACTGGTGGCCTTATAAGAAGGGGAAAAGAGAGAGCTCTCTCTCCATATGCATGCACAGAGAATACATGAGAACACCGAGAGAAGGTGGCTGTCTGCAGACCAGGAAGAGGTTTCTCACCAGAACCCAACCGCGCTCTGGTACTGAACTTCTTGCACTTCTAGTCTCCAGAACTAGAAGACATACATCTCTGTTGTTTCAACCACCCAGTCTATGGGATTTTGCTATGGGAGCCTGAGCTGACTATGACAGGGAGTAAGAAGAATTCTCAAAGGTAATGCTTGTACTGAGACTTAAAGAATAGGAAGAACTTTTTGTTTCATGAAGGTAAGATGTAGGGTTTTTCCAGCTAAAGGAAACATACCAAAAAACTACAGGAATTTCAGGGAAAGCATGTACCTCAGCGGTTGAGGCACAGCATGGAGGGGAAGTGGGAGAGGAGACTAGACAAGCAAGGAGGAGTAGATGTTGAGGTTTGAGGCCAAAGATTTTACCTAAAGGATCAAGCCCAGTGGAAAAGCAATGAAGGTTCTTAAGCTATTGGGAAGTACACAATAGTACCCATTTTCAAGACCATTCTATGGCTGGGTGGAAGTCAGATTGCTAAAACGTGTAGAATAATTTAGCTCTGATTTTCACAATGTGCCCCATGAAGCCCTAAGGGTCCTAGAAGTCAAGGGTTACCATGAAGATGGAAAAGAAAGCTAAGTGGACAGGATCCTGGGACTCTATGTCCACTTTAATCACAGCAGTTCTATGGCCCTAGACCAGACCTGGAATCTTCATTATACTGAGGACAACAAGCCTAGCATATTTTACTCCAGTGACTGTACTGAAAATGGCTCATCTGGAGGTCAAAGACACCTGCCCTCTAGGCTTCCAGTTATGGTAAAAAAGTCGGGAAATTATCAAGAATTCTGAGAGAGAAATGTGTCTGGGTTCATGCCAGAAAGAAGACAGAACTACTAAGTAATACCATCTGGATGAACTGTATAAACCCAAGTGAGGTTGGAGGCTGTGGCAAAACCCTAGTCTTTTATGGCTCCTAACAGAGTAGTCTCAGAGTATACCAAGGTGAATAAATGGAAACATTAAAATAAAAAAGTGATTTTCATGCCACAGAAATCAGCTCTTCTCTGACATTTTTATCTGAATTCTCAGATTATATTGATCTGCAACAGAAAAATAATATAGCACAAACAAGAATTACTCTAAACTAACCTTCTGCTTTAGAGAAAAGAGGCTATTCACTTCGTAATGAGCTTTAAAAATCTCATTAGCAGTTTTTGGCAATTGTAGTCAACCTAAAAGATTATTTTGATTGTACAGTAAGAACCATGCCCAGCAGAGGGCAGTGCAACTCTCTACACAGCCCACTGAGAGCATAATTAAGTGGTGTGCACCTCAGGAGCTGAAATATTCTGATCCATGAAATCTATTTTGTGTCTAGTGACTTTACCTTTCAAAACCATGACAGACATGCTGCTATGTCCCTTGAAAAGGTGGCACAGGGAAGAGCCATGAAAGTCTTGTAATTAAAAACCTCCCTGGAAAATTTTAACTCCCTACAAATTAAGAACTGTACCATCATTTCTTGGCAGACTGAGGTTTTTGTTGCCTTCACTATTTAAAACAACTGTCTTTGTTTCCTAAAACTTAATATCTCAAATTTTATTTGTTTACATTCTCCTTTAACTTACATTGTACACAGTCCTAATAGTGGATGAAATTTTTTTATTCTAGAGAGTTTTCTATGGAAATACGCCGTACAGAAGTGGTTCTCAAGTGAGATTTATTCTAACAAGGCATCTGCCATCCTAATAATGTATAGTTGATGACTAACTTTTTTCTTCTAACAATAAGGTGCTGATTCTAACTTTGAATAGATTTAGAAACTACCATTATAATCCTTGACAGGCATTGATGAACAACATTTATATTCTTCATAAGGAGAGGTTTAAAATACCAATTTTTAGGTTAATATGACATACTATTACTTTAAAATATGTAAATAAGATCTACACAAAATTCACCTTTTTTTTTTTTTTTCAAAATTCACATTTCTGATCCACTAACATTTGTCTGCCATATACATGCACTTGATTCAAGCCAAGACAATGGAAATGAATTATTATTTTTTTAATTTAAGTGTTTATCAATGTTTCTCAGTAGTAAATATATAGCTGAAAATTTCGAAGATCCCTTAGGTTCAAGTGTATGTCCTGACAACTAGCACATGAATGCTTAATTAACCATATTTATTGTTTATTGCAAATATACAGATAAGATGTGCAAAGTTACCAATTTTTAAGAAAAGAATAATAATTATAATAAACAGTGACAGATTACCATAAATTTATTTGCCACTCAGAAAAGAGACATATTCAGTATTCTAGACTCAAAGGAATTCTGAAGGATAGCAAATAAACAATCCAAATATAGTCACTATGGTACAATTAGCTCAGTCACACTTAGTAATAGGAAGGCAAAATAGATGTCTTTTTATTTATTTCTTAGAAAGGAGTATGACAGATCTACAACTTAGCAGCGATGCTAGAGACTTTGCAAGAGATCTCTGCTGCCTGAGGAAGCCTTGTCAAAGAGCAGAAATTATTCATGTGGTAGTAGTTTTTAGAACATTACCTCCAGAAGTGTAGTTCGAATCCTTCACATTTTTCTTTGCATTTTAAACAGGGGGCTCCAAATCCTTGCTCATGACCTAAGCCCATCTGTTAAGGAGAAAACAATGTGTATTATAACGGTTTTAAAAAATCTTAAAATTCAATAAATTACACTTCTAATTCCACTTACCACTCCTGTTGATATAATTTCAAACAAATCTTTTATGAGTATCACATTGTTTGGTTAATGATGACACTTAGATATGGATATGGGGACTGGAAGTACCTACACAACATACCTTTAATTCTTATTGCTTTTTTTGAAAAGCACCAGAATACAACTGTGTAGAAGACTATAAATACTGCAAGTTGCAAAAAGTCAATGGATTTATCTCTTTGGCCACTACACATCCTGTATACAATAGGAACAGGGAGTAGAGAGGCAGAGCTTAGAAAGCAAGTCTGCCCCCAATTAATATATTTTACAGTAACCAAGGATATGAAAAAGATTTTAGGAATTATGATTAAAATAATATTATTTCATTTTATCATTTATTATTCATAATAATTACAGGTTACAGAACTTGTTTAAGCGCAAAGTGTAAATAAGTGGTAGAGAAGTGATCTGGGTCCAGGTTTTTCTGACTCTGAAGCCTGTGCTCTTATGCCTGAGGTGGGAAGAGAGGGGGTGTACTATTGCCCTTATTATAGCAGACTATTTTTTAATCATATTAAACAATAATCCTTGGGTGCTTGCTGAGACATGACTTAATAAACAGAAAAGGAGGGGGTGCAGATGAGGGAAGGACACAAGAAGGTAATGTAAGCTCTTTTACCCAACTATTGATATTAGAGTAAAAAAGATCAGCCCACTTCATATCAGCACATCGACAAATCACCAGTGACCAGGCTACTCTCTATTTTAAATATCACATCAGTGATTGCTGACAAATTTGTTACCACCTAGTGCCTGGTGTAGGAATTCAAGCTGGACAAATAATAGATTTTCTACCAGGGCACCCTTTTGTAACTTTACCAAGTTGTGTTTTTGCTATGCGATCTAAATAAACCACATTGTTACTTGTTCCTTGAAAGATCAGTCTGACCATGCCCTGAAGCCTTCCTTTTTTTCTCAAGAAAATGACCACATCCTCTTACCACAGCTAAGGTCTACCCAGCTGCTCAGAGGAACTGACATTATTTTAAGTCAGACCATCTCAAGCATATTCTCTAATGGTGATAAAAATCTGTCCAGCATTAACTAAACTTCATCACTTTTGCCATGTCCCCATTACCAATTTTAAAAAGGTTTTGAAGTTGTATATACTTTAATACTAGGTGACACTTTTTCTTTCTTTCTTTCTTTCTTTCTTTCTTTCTTTCTTTCTTTCTTTCTTTCTATCTTTCCTCCTTTCTTTCTCTCTTTCTTTCTTTTTTGGCATCAAATTGTTTGTCACTGATGATCACAGCTCACAGTACAGAAATAAAGTGGGTTAAGCAAAAAAAGAGAACTGGTTGAGTTTTCTGGTCTTTTTTTTTTTTTTAAGATTTTATTTATTTATTTGAAAGAGAGAACATGAGCAGAGGAGAGGGGCAGAAGGAGAGGGAGAAGCAGGATCCCTGCTGGGTAGGCAGCCTGTTGCAGAACTCGATCCCAGGACCCTGGGATCATGACCTGAGCTGAAGGCAGATGCTTAACTGACTGAGCCACCCAGGCGCCCCTGAGTTTTCTGGTCTTAAAAGTAATGTAATTAAAGAGTTTTCTCCATTACGATATCCAGACTAAAATGAATGGCAAATCTAAAAAAGGGCATTCTTTTTAAAGCTCTTTCTAGTTTTCCATTAAAGGAGAGTTAACAATCCTGAATTCACCTGGTAAATGGATTTCCCTTCATAGGGTGTTCCATGTATTCCTACCAAACTCTGATTCCAAATGAAAATTAAGATGATATTATTAAGGCTTAATCATATAGCTCAGCTTAAATCAGCTTTTTCTAAACTCTCTTGTATATAATTCACAGTAAGAAATACATTTTATCTCATGACAGAGATATGCATACACACATTAAATTAAATGTGCACAAATTCTTACCTGCCTTCAAATCTGAATCACCTGGACTGAGCAACACTGGCCTTAATAAAATACTGCAAGCATACTGGAAAAATATCATCTCATTCTCTAATTCTGAATGGAACTTGGAAGCTTAGCTAATATAACTAGAACCCCAATTAGTCAGCAGAATTTTACACTAAGGCCCAGTGCAGTTCATTGTTGATTTATGAAGTTAGCATTGGAAAGGGGCAAATTGTTTCTTTCCTACCTGCTTTTTATCTTCTTAAAATAGTGATCAGTTTACCTACTAGAATTATTAAAACTGGTGATGTTTCATGAACGTGTCTTCTAAAGTGGCCCACATATTCTTATTGTTGGACAGGTTTAGGTATCCCCCTGGTGTAAGAAACTAAACTAAAATTGGGAAACTAAAATCAAGAAGAGAGCTGTTCTGCTCCTGATCGCACAGCCTGTCCAAAGCCTGCTAACCTAACACTCCGCGTTAGGCTGGTGCCCCACTGTGCTGCGGGCAGACCTCCGTAGAGCATCAGCTGCAAGCCCTTCAGTCTTCTAAAGATTCCCTGGCCCACTTCTGCTTCAAGGAAAAGGACTACAAGCCTCTAAATGTAGATGACTGGGACCTTTAGAATGGGAAGACATGAATCTTGTCAGGAAGGCTTGGGGAGGCTCTTGTCAACAAATGATGCTCGAACTGAGCTGAAAAGATGAGCAGCACCTAACTCGGCAGAGAGAGGAGGAAGCACATTCAAGGCAGAGGGGACACCTGATGTCAAGGTCAGTGGCAGAAGAGGGCATTGTTAGAGCTGGGACACCTTAGAGCACTCGAAAGATGATAGGATCAGACTTGCA
This sequence comes from Ursus maritimus, assembly GCF_017311325.1. NCBI lineage: Eukaryota > Metazoa > Chordata > Mammalia > Carnivora > Ursidae > Ursus > Ursus maritimus. Next base: position 33,008,478 of record NW_024425563.1, read on the forward strand.
ACAGCCTGAGTGGGTTTTTTCCCACCTTTTCTTTCCCTTTTCCCAAGGAAGAAATAATCTTCTGAGGATGAGACTGGTAAGGAAGAAGCATTAGAGAAAAGCCATGCAGGCAATGGAGGGGATGAGCGGGGAGTGGGGGAGGAGGAGCACCCCTCAAGCTCCACTAGCCACGCCACAAAGGGGGGACCCTTAGGGAGACTAGGAACCTGACTGAAAAAAGCAGTCATTTGAAGAAACGGCTCTGCAGCCTGTCCCAGAAGGCTCAGAACGCACTGCTCCAGTGTTCTTTCTGGAAACGAAATTTCCATCTAGGTTCCTTCCAGTACAGTTTATGACTACCTGAAGAAAGTGTACCTTCCACCTTTTCAAACACACTTTCATTTCCCCAAATGCTCAGACACAAGGAGTGAGGGGACTCTGAAAATATCACACACAGCAAACGAGTAAATGAAAGAGAGTGGAATGAGATCATGGCAATATGATACACCCTCCTGCCATAATTCAATGCAAGCAGTTCTAATTAAAAATAAACATACAAACGAAAAATACACCTAGTTTTCAAAACCATTGTTCGCAGCTAAAGTGATTAAGAGAGAGTTTCAGACTGGGAATGAACTTGTTCTCCTAGAGGAATTTCATTAAAGAAATTATTTTATAGCTATAAGTGTATAGCTATAAAGCTTAAACTTCCGTGAAATCCAGCAATGAAGATCTCTAACCTATGCCACTTCTTGGGTGAGAACTTCTTCATATTCTTACCCTCTTTATCCACCTCTGTTAGGATAAAAAAGCACAATGCCACTAATAACACAGATACGTGGTTCACACTCTGGTGTTTTCCCTAATGTTTGCCCAGGTCCACATCTAGAACTCAATGTGTTCTCTAATCCTGTTAAATCCAATTTATAGGATAAAATTGCACCAGAGCCTTCATATCCCTACTGGTGTGAGGCAAATTTCGTCTATAGCTGTTTCCACCACAACTTAGGCATTTAGGCATCTGCTACCCTTCCCTTCACAAGTCAAACATATATCAGATGAAGGAAAGTGTGCTCATACTGCTCACTAATAAAATGGGTTTCAGAGCCAGAGCTGCACCAGGCACAGTTTCTTGGGGCCTATTTCCAGGCCTTTTTGGGCAGAATTCACAGGAGCTGGGATTCCCCAACTCTTTCTAGTCTTAGTTCAAGGGTCTGGAACGCCATCACCCTCAGCCAATTTCTCTTCCTCCTTCTCTTTTGTGTTCAGGATTCCCTGAAGCGCAGGACCCCAGATGCTTCTCCCTACACCTCTTCCAACCCCGTTCTCCTCAGCACAGGCTGCACCTTCTGGTTAGCATCCTCATTTCCTCAAGAGCCCTGGCTAGATATCCAGATCGTATAAGTTAGCTTCTGCCCACGTGTCTGGGGTTAAGAATTCTTGGGGACGGGAAAGACAAGGAAGGTGTTATTTAATACCCAGGGTGTGTGCAGGGGAATGTGGGAGGAAGTGGTGGAGGGGAAGGGGAACCCAGAAAGTACTAGCCCCTCAGCTTAGGCAAGTGAAGCTAAGTGAAGTCCAGGTCCCTGGACTAATACAAACACTAAGATATGTGCTTGTATGTACTAATATGTTGTGAGAATTAGCTACACCAGCTATTAAGGAAATAAAGAAGATCTACATGGCTAAATAGAGAACTGAAAATGCGGAAAGAGCATTGAAGGGAGTCAGGAAAACTGTGATCTGGTTCCAACGTGTCACTGCCAAGTCCAGTGATTTCAGAAGTCTTTTTTCTTCTCTGCGCTTCTTCGTGTAAATAATGAAGGAATTGAGTTAGACCAACTCTAACAAGCCTTTTAATTCTAAAATTATGACTGCAAATCAGGTTTCAGATTAACTTGATCTGAGTGTTACTTGGCATGGTCTTCTCAACATTTAAACACTAAATAGTCCTTTGAGAAAGCTAATAGATTATTGGCTCTTATAGGTCAGAATCATTTGGAATTCAGTTTGGAAGAGTAGTTTATAAAGGAAACAAAAAATTTAAGTTCTGAGGGATAAGACACATTTCTGTTGGGGCACCTGGGTGGCTCAGTCGTTAAGCATGTGCCTTCTGCTCAGGTCGTGATCCCAGGGTCCTGGGATCGAGTCCCACGTCAGACTCCCTGCACAGCGGGAAGCCTGCTTCTCCCTCTCCCACTCACCCTGCTTGTGTTCCCTCTCTTGCCGTGTCTCTTTCTGTCAAATAAATAAAATCTTAAAAAAAAAAAAAGACACAGTTCTGTTGCACGTAATTATTTTAGCAGCAAATGTGATATGGTATTCCCTGCAGAGTCAACACTTGGTGCCTTAAAAACACATGTTTTTCATAAGCACACAGGTCCTAAAGCTCTCTACTTCATGTAATTTTAGTAACACATTCTGGCCAGCATCAATACAAGGATATGACAGATTAATTTTTCTTCTTCAGTGTCCAAAAAACCAGATCCTTTGGATTGACTATATTTGGAAAACTACAGTCAGACTTTAGGAATACCTATCAAAGTCCTTTGAAAAAATAAAAATGACTCTATAGTATTTATCCTGAAATACTAGTCCTAGACAAATAAGATTTTTTAAATATCCTTAACTATACGTTCCAGGTATTGAACTTACATTACCATGATCTACGCCTCAAAACACCCCTTGTCCCCTGCTTATTCTAGGGAAAGAAATGGGAATGGAATCAATTTCTCCATATTCATAATTTCAGGTAACCAGATAGGCTGGCAACATTTCAAGTGACCCTGCTGACCCAGGAAAGGGTATTCAATATCAGATACTTTAAAGAAAAAGGAAAGAAGGGTAGGGAACATCTGGTATTTCAAATACGGTCTGAGTTGATTTGGAGATAATTTGAGTCTGGAAGATATTATGTAGTATTCAGGGTGAGATCATCTGATTCATGCTGTTTTCATAACCAAATTTCCCTCTGGAGCAAAGAATCATATGTGGTTACTAAACAAGCAAGTGTTACTAAGACTTCTTTAATCATTTTGGAATGAAGCAGACCAAGGTAGATTATAGGAAATATACATATCTTCTCTCCCTCTCTCTGTACATGTGCATGTTATTTACCTACTTCACACATACGCAGACATACATATATTCATATTACACTCTTAAAGAAGCATTTAATCTTGTTCATACAAATGAATATTTTGAACAAAGGAACATTTCCAAAAAAATAATTCCTCTCAGCACATGGCTCTTATAGAAACTTGGTGTGATCTGGGAAGTTCTCCCCACCTGAATCAATATATTTTGATTCATTGGTGACACAAAAGTTCAAATTGTTTTAGAATTTTTTGTTCATTGGCTGCTTCCCAATCTCTATTTGCAGTACCCACCCCCAACCCCCAGAAAAAGGTTAGGTTACACAGAAAGCCAGACTTAAATATAAAAACAGAGGGATCCTTCAACTTCTATGTAGTTTGGCAAATTTCTTAGATGAGAATACAAAGAAATAATTTATTATGATTAAGAGCTACTATTAAGTGTTTCTAATAAAACTGCTGTATCTTTTTTTTTTATTGCTCATAAGAACAAAAACTTTCCATCTCATTTAAGTTCGAAATACATAAGAGGAAGAATGAAGAAAAAGTCACCACCCACCTGGTCACACAAACTGGGGCCCAGAGTCCTTGTCCCTGTCTAGCCATGCTTACTGTGCTCCAATTCTTGCTGGTCTCTCCTCTAAAAACTCCATGGTTTGTTCCCCTCAACTCCACTCCACTGCTCAATGTTCACACTTCCATCATGTCAACCTGGGACCACTCTCCTTGCTGATCACTCCCTTTGATGGTGTCCTATTGCCAATCTCAAAATTATTTTAATAAAACCTAAAGATGATCAAAATATTCCCCTTGTTAGATGCTTTTACTGAGTTAAATGGATTCCACAAGTCTTAATATGGCAGAGAAGGCCCTGTTCAATCCACACCTCTCTTGTTCCTTCCATTCCCTTCCTCACAAAGCTCTGCTTCCCAGGGGAGCTCTTCCCCTTTGTTGGATCTCATTTCCCTTCTCCTCCATCTGGCAAAATCCTACTTTCTACAGACCCAACTCAAGCATTAGTTACTATGCGATGCCCTTCTTGGACTATTCTCAGCCAAATGCTAAATCCCCGTCTGTCTATTATTTAGACCTTTTTTTACTATGCTATGACTGTTTATACCTCAGTTTACCCCATTAGAGTACAAGTTTCTTGTTCATATTTGAATCCTGATGCTTGCCACGGAGTCCGAGCTTGACAGAAATGCCAGAAATTTTTATGTATTTAATACTTGTCTTAATTATCTAAGGACCCTTAACATAGTACTTTTATCCTAGGAACTCACATAGTACTTTTACCCCAGGAACTCCTATTGCGTTTCAAATAAGGAAAAAAAAAAAAAAAGCAGCATCAGATCTGGTAGGGATGGTTATTGCCTGGCATGGTTCTAAGGTGCATCATCTCATTTTATCCTCACAACAACCCTATGAAAGTCTCTGAGGTACTATTAATTATCATCTATCTGCATTTTCATCCAGATGAAGACACTGAAGCAGAGAATTTTTAACTTGCCCTAGGTCAGCTGCATTGCAGAATGCCCATTCTTAACCATTAGTGCCTAAATGTAGGTCATGGACATGGAAAGATCCGGGTTAGATAACTATTTCATAAGTTAGTTTTTTAAAAATAGAAAGAAATAGAATATTTAACTTGAGACCAAGGATTATAGCTCAAGAATAGAATAATCAATTAAGAGTCTTTAGTTGTCCATACCACTTATACAGAAGCAAATGGGAATAAAAGTCTTCATTGTAGATTCTAGGATTCATTTCCACATTCCTTCAGTTTTTCAGTGCCATAAGTACAAAGCCAGAGCCCTACATGAATCTGTATTACAAAATTCACTGCGAGCCAAATGGACCAACATTCTTTTTTTTTTTTTTCAAAGATTTTATTTATTTATTCAACAGAGATAGAGACAGCCAGCAAGAGAGGGAACACAAGCAGGAGGAGTGGGAGAGGAAGAAGCAGGCTCATAGCAGAGGAGCCTGATGTGGGGCTCGATCCCATAACGCCAGGATCACGCCCTGAGCCGAAGGCAGATGCTTAACCGCTGTGCCACCCAGGCGCCCCGACCGACATTCTTTTTGTTCACACAGTAGTAAACCGTCACATAGATTATTGTGTTAGGAAAGAAGGAAACAAGTGATCTTTCAATCTAAATAGTTTATAATAAATTCTATTCTGGAGGTACTGTGTCACTCTTCCTGGAACTTTAACAAATTAGATAACTCCCACTCAATCTATCCCTACATTTCTTAAGGCAGTGCCAGTATCCGGTAAGCAACACAGGGACTGTCACCAAGGCAATTTGTCTACTTCAGTCTGAGATGTAATCAGGTGACAGCAGATTTCCTAAGACATCTATACAACTTCAATAAATGTGGTAAATTTTTGACAAAGATCAGAAGTAGATCCTGCTCCTTTTTTCTAGGAAAAAAGAATGAATTTTAGTTCTGGTAGGATACCTTGAAACATTTCTAATTAAGGTTTTTCTTAATGAGCACTGATGATTGTGATGGTGGAGGTAAAAGTACCTCAACCACCATTTGTCAAGCTGTTACCACTGTCAGGCACAATACATACACCATCCCATTCAATTCTCCAGACAACCTATGCGAAAGTGTTATCTTCCTTATTTCACAAATAAGGAAACTGTGACTTGGACGGATTGAGTAATTTCTCCAAGACTGCCCAGCTAGCAAGTGGCAGAACTGAGATTTGAATCTTAGCAATTATAACTCTGAATTCTGAGCTCTTAATTCCAAAGTCATCATTTTTTCTTCTCCAAAATGAGAGTTTGAAGATAAATAATAATTTAAATAAGTAATATTCCTCATCTGTAACTTCTCTGGAACCATAGGTTTTGATCTGAAAGACTGCCTTTTCCTCTCTAGCCAGGAGCTCCTCCTTCCTGGACAAATGTGAGACTGATTATAAGGAACCTGAATGTCTGCACACCAGCTGCACGAACACTGAAAGCCCCAAGGTGATTATTCACACATGCAAGAGGGCCACAAAAGAATGGGGTGTGAGTCAAGCAAGATCTCCAGGGTCCTGATGCAAAATAGATTTCTTCCAATGTTATATCAAGAGAAAAAATATTTTAAAAGAAACAATGAATCCAAAATATATTTATATCACCCCCTGGAAAAAATAAAATAACTAAGACAATGAAATACAGATGAACAAATTAAATCTCAAAGTTGGAAGACCCTTATTCAAAATATGTAGACTTGACATTAGTACTGAAAATTATTTGCTATGTTATATATCTACACATTATATAGAAGATACCATATAGTGGCCAGGGATAATATAATGAGGCAAAAATTGAAATAATACTTTTCATTTTTTTCAAATCACTGAATTTCTAGACTTATAATGGAAAATGTCTGTATTGGTTACAAATTACCCCTAAAACTTAGGGGCTGAAATAAACATTTATGATTTCACAGTTTCTGTGGGTCAGGCCAGCTCGGAGTGGCTTAATGAGGTGGACTGGCTCAAGGCCTCTTGCCACATTGCAATCAAGGGTCAGCTAGGGATGCAGTCACATCACAAGGTCTGAATGGGGCCAAGACTGACTTTAAGCATACCTATAAGGGTGCCTCACAATATAGCAGCTGGTTTTTCTCGGGGCAAGTGATCCCAGAGAGAATGAGAGCACCCAAGACAGAAGCTGTAGCCTTTAATGTTAGAAGGGACATACCATCATTTCTGCCATGTTATACTCTTTGGGAAGCAATTGACCACATCCAACTCACACTCAAGGGGAGGGAAATACACAAGGGTATGAATTCTAGGAGTTGTGAATCAACGGGAGCCATCTTAGAAGCTGCCTTGGGGCACCTGGGTAGCTCAGTTGAGTCAGTTAAGCATCCAACTCTTGGTTTTAGCTCAGGTCATGATCACAGGGTCGTGAGACTGAGCCCTGCATTGGGCTCTGTGCTCAGTGCAGAGGCTGCCTGAGGTTCTCTCTCTCCCCCTGTCCCTCCCCCTGCTCCCTCTACCCCTCCCCCTGCCCTCTCTCAAATAAACAAATCTTTAAAAAAAAAAAAAGAAGAAGCTGTCTTCCACAACCTCTTTTCTGTTTTGATTTTAAATCCAAAGACTAAGTGATTTGTGATGATACAGACATATTACAAAGGGAGGGGATATATGGTGTGCTTATCTACCACTTGTCTTTACTTTTTTCCATTTCAAATGTTTAAATGTCTCTTCACCCAAACAGTCATAGTGAACAGAGCTTTGCTCCTTCCTTATAAATATTCTTATTCCTCTCAGTTTGTTAGCTGTTCACTCAGGCAGGAGCAGGGAACAGTCTTCCAGAAGATAGGGTAGAATATGATTTTTAGTCTCTAAGTCTTATTTTCCATTGCTCTCAGCATATATACATACTTCTGTAATACATAAATACACATACATACATACATGTGCTTTAGAACACAATCATAAATTAGAATACAAAATGTCAGGTTTGATTAGCAAGAAATTTTCAGAAATCTATTTAAGAGAAAAATTTCACTATTTTTACAGTATGCCATAGTCTTCCTTAATAAACACATTAAAAATGGAAAAAAGATTTATATAAACTTTATTTTATTACATAAATCTGATGATGGAATTAAGTAAAAGAAAAAAATTACAGCACTTCTTTGGGATGTCAGAATGCAAATTACTTGATTCCAATTAGGCAGTATTTATAGTCAGCAGTCCCTAACTACTTTTCCTGTACTGCTTACCTACTCAAAGCCTAATGTATCCTCACAGCATTATTAGGGAAAAAAATAACTTAGATTTTTTTAAAAATCTACGCTTATTTTAGGTAAGCAAATGATTAAAAAATTTATTGTGTGTTCAATTTATGCTAGTCCCTTATAAACATTTTTCAAACTGCCTATTATCAAATTATTTTTATACTATTGCTTAAAGGAAGTTGCTTGAAATGTTCACCGATAGAATACCTCCTCTGCAGACTCTACTCAAAAAAGGCGTTATCCTCAATCTGTTACTTTGAGAAGGACAATCCAGGCTATAAAAATGTCACAATTAACAGGTTATGATTGCTGCTGAAATGATTTCTTAATTAGGACTGGCTGAGCTCTGGCTCCATGGAAGGACTCTGCAGTGGCATGTGCTTTTATACGCAGCCCTCAAAGCCTCCCAATTATTAGCTATAAAAGGGATTTTAAAAACCTGATTCCAAAAGGCATCTGTAGTAGTCTCTTAAAAGAATTTAGATCATAACAAGCAATCCTAATTTGGTCTTGTGTCACTACCTCAAGAGCTGACTCTAAAGAGTGTATCCCACACATGGCTGTATCTTGAGAGGCTTAAATTAAGACTCTGTATATTCTAAAACTTGAGTGTTGCCATCATTTTTGCCAGGCCTTAGGGCTATAATATTATTTCTCTAGGAGTAACTTGTTATAACAGATGAGTGAGGGCGTGGGGAGGGTGACTACATACTTGGGTTATTTATTGCCATAAACTGCTTATCTAATCAGAGCACATGCAGGAAGAGAGCAGTAGAGGTGTGTTTTCACAGAGCAGAGAATGAAGGGAAAGGGTTGTGGTACTGGCTGAGAGGGCCACTGAAGGGGCTGCCCAGGGGAGCAAGAGGATCCAAGGGAACCTGAAGAGTCAAGCCCAGTGGAGAGCAGACATAGAAAAGGAGGGGAGTGGGGAGAATAAAAAGTACAAAAAGTCTTCTCATTTTCTACTTTTGCCCCAGATTGGCATTCAGGGGCATTTAGAACAAAAACAAAGTCTAACAGCACAGACAGGGGTCTTGGGAAGTGGGAAAGGCAGGAAGAGACAAAGGAAACCCTACTTCCAGATGCTTCATGCTTATTTACTTACTATCTAGTCTTTTCACACCATCCCTTAATCTGGAAAAAAAAAAAGAATTATGTTTACATGGTGTGCTGGGTGACCAAAAGAGCCTTAACTAATTTTTGACCCATTTTTTGATGTCTGATCTATTAGAGAAGTGGTTTGGATTTACATGGTTTTTGTTCTATATTTAGACTACAGGCCAAAGATTTCTGCACTACAAAAGGTACACAGACATCATTTTAAATTTGTCTAGGGTTCAGGGGAAAAACACATGCATATATCACTACCTTTTTACAACTAGGATCAAATGTCAGGCGCAGATAAACTTAAGTTTCCTTAATTTTGATAGAACAACGAGTAAAGAAATCAAAATTAGATTTGATTAGATTAGAAACAGGGACCATTCTCAAGTGACCAGTGATGTCAGGGAAGCTACAGTGTCCTGATTCTTTATTTTTTTCCCATGGACAGAGGACTACGAAGGTAATTCATTTTCCAAGTTAGAAAAGCCTTCTCTAAGGCCCTTCCCATAGCTTTCAGTGTGCGAGGCTGAGAAGACTTACATTCTAGCAACAGAGGGGGTGTAAATTATGATCGACTGCTTAACAAACTACCCTTAAATATACTGGCTTAAAGTAGCTTATGATCATGATACGCTGCTCATGGCTTTTCAGTTTGGCATCTTGGGCTGGGTTCAGCTGGATGGTTTTTCTAGTCTGAACTAGGCTCACTACAACTGCAGTCACTTTTCAAGTCAACTCAGGATAGCTGGTCTAGGGGAGCCTCAGCTGAGATATTTCATCTATTCCATGTGGTGTCTCATCCTCCATTGGGCAGGTGGGCGGGGCTAGGCTACTTCCATAGTAGCAGCAGGGTTCCGAGAAAGTCGTTAGAAGTGAACAAGGCCTCTTGAAGTCCACACACACAACATCACTTCTACCACACTCTATCGGCAGCCCAGAGTCAAAGGGCAGGGAAAAAGATTCTGTTTCTTAATGGGAGTTGTTGCAAAGAATTGTGAACATTTTTTCCAATTTACCACAAAATCTCTGAGGAAGATTCTGTTTAGGAAAACATACCCATTCTACTGGACCAGAATACCTAGTAATGTTAAATCAAGTGCCGCCTCTAGAGAACCTCATTAATATAGCTTTGAATCCTTCCCATAGTGACTAACACATGGTACCTACTCAAACCAGTACTGGAAACGATTATTTAAAAATTTTTACTTTTATCATAAAAAATTAAGATCAAAACAATTTGAAAATTATAAACAGGAAACAAATTAAGTGCAATAATTTAATAGATCCCAATTATTGCACTTAAAGTACTTCTTTGTCCTGAACAAAGCACCAGGTATCAATAATATCCTGAAAACATGCTGTCACAAAATTCTTGATGATATATTCAGGTGTCTGTTAAAGGGTTTGAAGTTCTATGCAGAATTTTCTTCCTTCTAGGTTGGATTTCTTGATAACGATCACGATACATCTATTAATTGTCTATGTGCAGGCACCATACTTCGTGCTTTAAAATATTCATCTCAATCATCCTTACACCCTTGTGAGACAGATAGTTGTAACCCATTTTCTGATCAAGATCCCAAGGTTTAGAGTGTTAAGTAACTTTGCCAAATTCACTCAGCTTGTAAGCGCCAGGGAGAAGAAATGAACCCAGGATTCTATAGCTGATAACTGCTGTAATTCAACTTCTCCAAACATTTACTTATTGATGCCAAAGTCTAGTTAACTAAACAAAACTGATCAGGGAACATTAACAGCATTAATAATTAACACTGATTAAGCACTTGCTAACTGTGCTAAGTGTTTACATGCATTGCTTTATTTAATTACACAATAACCCAATAAGGAAGTATTATCCATGTTTTATAGATAAGCCTCCTGAAGCTAAGAAAGCTAAGAAACTTGTCCAAATTTCTAGGGGAGTATCAAACCTCTGTCTGGAGCCATCAAAGTCTGTTTTGCAGCCTCTAAAGTCCCTAACTGTGCTCCAGCAGAGTGGGCAACAGTGGGCCACAGGATGACCCTATTCTCTGGCTTGACTTCATCTGGTCCATGAGAAAGTACCAACAAACATCTCTATTGTTTTTACCTGTGACATCTTAAAAGCAATATGGATATTAAGCCATCAAAATCTGTCTTGCCTCTCTTTACCTTTAATTTCTGCTAATTTCTCTTGGGTTAATTTTCTGTTCTGCTTCCACTGGCACAGTCTAACACATAGCAACATTTGAATATTTGTGAAACCTATTTTCAATTTGTTGCAGTAATTAAAAGATCAGAATTTGTAACTCCTCTTAGAAACTTCTGGCAATTTGCCATTTGCCAGAAAAATGAGTCCTACATTTCTTCACATGGAGATCACACGACTTAGGTGGAATGAATTTGAAGAGGTTGGAGTCTAAAAGCTAATGACTTGAATGAGAAAAGGATCCTCTAAAAATCAAGTAAGGGATACTGCAAGGTTAATTTTCCTTTAAAATTTTTCAAAAGAGCCCTTGAAATATCAGCAGTCTGTGATACTGTGTAGAATATCTTCTGAGCATAGGCTCTGATACATGAGAGATCTTCAGGAAAGCATACTTCAGCCCACAAAATTCAACAATCCCACATTGGCATGTGGGCTAGACTGAAGTAATGACCCCAATTCTTCATGGTCAGATAGCAGTATTAAACATTCACACCCTTGCCATAGCTCACAGTCACTAGAATGGACTTCTTTTTGACTTTCAGTTTGAACACATGGCTGTGGCACAAGCAGAGGCTTAAAATGTGTTTCTACAGTTGGGCATGCCCTCTATTGCTCCAGCCTTTGCTTAAGGGATTCCACGATCTAGAGAGGATGAAAGATATGTGGATCAGAGTGGTCCCAACCCACAACCTGGAGCCAAACACAGCCTACACAAACTAGACCCCAGTTTAAAATTTCCTCCTCTACTTCAAGAGATGATACAGTGTAATAAATAAGAATCAGGGTTGGGATAGAGAAATAGCTCCTTAACAGCAGGCTCCCTGACACCACTTCCTCAATTCAAACCTGTAACCAAGGAAAATTAGAAATCACTGAAGATCATGTACCTTGGCTTTATTTTAGAAACATCAAACCGAAAATGTTAATGGTGTGAATAACAAAGATTTACTGCCTTTTCCCTTTTCACTGACTTTTCCCCTGATTCATGCTATTTAATCTTCCTGCAGTGCCTTCTTTGCCTAATGAAACCTTATTTATTCTATAGGAGTTAGTTTGAACGTTGTTTCCTCCATAAAACACTCCCAAATTCACCCAAGTTTATTACTTCTGCTCTGGAGACTTCATAATAGTTGTCTGTATTCCTGTGATTGCAGTGCTACTCGGAAATGTGTCAGTCTGCAAACTATTGGTTATCAGTCTGTGATGAGACATATAAAGTGAGAGTAAGCTATGAGGAATTATTAGCAATTTGACAGTAATTTTATGGCTGATGGCAGTTAATAATTTTTTAATTGGCCTTGTCTTTGTCTTTTTTTTTCTTTTAGTAATTCATTTTTATTGTGTGTGTGTGTTTTTTTCTTTTAATATTGGTCCATGACAGATTCAGAATTAAAAAAAAAAAATGGTTCCTCACCACAGCTATTTTGAGCAACCCTATGTTACAGCACTTACTTCATTCTACCCAGCACTGCAGTTAACTTACGTATCTGCCCTACATGTCTGTTCAGTTTGTCTGCCTGCCTTCTTTTATAGACCAAAGCTGACATCACAGTGTTTTGGGGATACACACTCAACAGGTGATACTTATAGAAATGGAGTTTTTGTAATCCTTCATTTAAATTGCCCTTTTAATATTCTCTATGAAAAACAGAGGGTAACTTTGTTTTGGTTAGCCCCCAATTACTTTTATTGTAGTCTTGTACCTCATAAAGGAAGAAATATTCTTTACCTTTACTTTGTGACTCACTCTACCAAGACTTTCAGAGGTTATACTCATAGAAACTAAAATCCACCTGACGTATACAAGATCATTTTGCAATGAAACATGCTATCACTTTATCTTCAAACAAAGCCAGGGCAAGTTCACTGTGGCTACAGACTTATTAATAGACTCAGCACTAAAGCATTTGTACTGGGCTTCTTTTGGCCTCTTTTTGGCTGGGCTTACTGCTTAGATAAGAAGCTATGCAACAGACCACCTGAAACCTCTTTTACAGTTTTGCATGGTGGTCAGCACGTCACAATAATAAACACAGGTTGAATCATTCATGATTTGAGGATGATCCAGTATTTCAGATATTAAATATATTTGTTAGCAGCAGACTCGCTGTCATGTGGTAGATGAGATCTCAGCAGCCCTCAACGCCTGGCTTCGCATACAGCTTCCCCTTCGTGCCTTGCTCAAACCCGAGAAGTCCTGCATTCTTAGCAGAATACCTAAGGACCAAACTGGGAATCTTAAACTATGCTCTTCTCCTTTTTAAAAGATGCCCAAAACAAAAGCAGAAATACCTGGAATCATTTATTTTAGCTATGAACTACTCAGTACTTCCATAGATGTTTTCAAAATATACCTCCTGAGTTTCTTGTGGTTCTTTTTTCTATCACCTTCTGTTCTTTCCTAATATTTTTGTGATAGGCAATGAGTAGTGATTATAGTAGTTGATTGAGAAGGAAGGAAGAGAAAAGCAATTAAGAAGTCATTTTAGGGGCATAGCATGAACCGGCATTAGAAAATTATAGTCTTGCATACTCTTATATCTCTAATTCCAAATATGACTGGAGCTCTTTTATAGGAAAGTCAAAGACTGGAGCTGGATAGCTGAAAAGCATAACCTCTACATTTAATCCTCTAATAACAATGCTTAAAGCAAATTTTAATACATGGACATTTACTCAAAGGGCAGGGGTGAACTTATCAGTTACCAAGTTATTTTTCCTTAAAATCTTGAAAATCTATGATGTTTTGAAACCTGTTTTCAATGTGGTTAGTCTGTTTCCCTCTCCTCAAAAAAGTTGATTTCATAATTCATAATTTATATAATGTTCCCTGAATCTCACCACCTTGTAAAGAGCAAAATAGTTTCCTGTAGGTACTGTATATTAATGATCTAATAAGCATATTTTAAAAAATCATAGTTTGATGGCAGGAGTTACCAAACAAAGACTAGTAATGACTGCAAACAGAAAACACAATCCAGGGATGCCTGGGTGGCTCAGTTGGTTAAGCGGCTGCCTTCGGCTCAGTCATGATCCCAGGGTCCTGGGATCAAACCCCACATCCCCACATCAGGCTCCTTGCTCAGCAGGGAGCCTGCTTCTCCCTCTGCCTGCTGCTCATTCAGCTTGTGCTCTCTTCTCTCTCTGACAAATAAATAAATAAAATCTTAAAAAAAGAAAGAAAAGGGGCGCCTGGGTGGCACAGCAGTTAAGCGTCTGCCTTCGGCTCAGGGCATGATCCCGGAGTTCTGGGATTGAGGCCCACATCAGGCTCCTCTGTTGGGAGCCTGCTTCTTCCTCTCCCACTCCCCCTGCTTGTGTTCCCTCTCTCGCTGGCTGTCTCTATCTCTGTCAAATAAATAAATAAAATCTTTGAAAAAAAATAAAAAATAAAAAAAGAAAGAAAGAAAAGAAAACACAATCCAGGAATGACTCTTGTAGGGAAGGCATTTGTAACCAGGAAGAAGACTTAGTTTGTGTAACTTTATAGGTGTAATGTAACTAACTATAGCCCTATCCATTTATGAGCTTTTTCACATTCTAATATATAAAAGCTGCTTTCTCATTCCTTTTACATTTGCCAATAAGATAAATAAATAAGAATTCCTAATTACAAAGTTTGCAAAACTAGGAACCAATACTATGAATTACTACTAAAAATGCCCCTTCTCTATGTTAGAATTCTAGTGTATTGCTGACTTGTAAGCAGTTTTATAATATATTATATTATATTAATGGGTATAATCCCAGTTGTGCTTTTGATCATTTATTTTGATATTTACTTTTTTGTTCTATCATTCCTTTTAAGAGTGTAAATTCTATGACACAAGGTACCTTACTTTTTCTTCCCAGACTACACTCACAAAGTCTAGAAAACTGTTTGGCACATGAAGTACTCATTATTTTTAAATAAATCATCTTACTTTGGGAGAGACAACTTTGAAAGACAATAAAAATTCCATTATTTTTTTTCCTGTAATTAAATACCAAGGAAAGTGATATATCACACCTAGGATTATGTGACCTATGCTAATGGAGCAGTTTATTATGCATTTGAAACTTCATACTACACATTTAAAGTAATTAAACTTAATGTCTTCAAGTACATCACAAATCTTATAAAGGTAAATTAAGTAAAAACAAGTTGGAAATAGCTAAGATTTATTAAAAACTGTTTATAGGTTTCCTCATGGAATTCACAGAACTGCATAACATTACACACTATACTATTTTATTAAAATCACACATATTTATATATTCTTGGCTTGTGTGATTTTTAAGCACTTTGGGACTATTACACTTGTTAGACTACTATTAATATCTATCAAAGTCAAAGAGTCCCAGGGTTTGAAGAAATCTTAGAAATCACTTGGTTCTCTTATTGATTTTTATAGATATGGAAACTGAGAACCAAAGTGGCCAACATCACAAAAACTAGAGTGGACCAAGATCTACTAACTCAGCTCAGAGTGATGTCATCAACATCATACTGATAAATAGAAGTGAGAAAGTTGATATACTACAGATCTCTCCATACACGACAGGTCTTTACATATACTGGGGGCTTACTGACCTTTATATTTTCTGAACACACTGTGGTAATATGGTTTGTAAAAAACTTATATTCAAATTAGCATGGAGCCAAGCTGTATTACTACTTATAGTTCTCAGAACAAACAACATCAGAAGTAGTTCTCTTTTGCCAATTTATCATTCTCTTCCTACTAAGTAGGCCTCTCAGAGTAAACCTTGTTGCTCTCTGATGGTCCATGAAGTGAATTCCATGCTCACAAGGCTGGTATAATCCCAGAGCTCAGGGAGAGCCTTGCGAAATAGTCGATCAAACAGTAGTTTCCCACTGTTTCTTAATAGATCTTCTTACATCGAGAATGGGAAATTTAAAACAATAATGTCAACAACAAAAACCAGTTCTCCTCCCAGCACTGATGAATTTCTTTTTTAAACTGCGCTATTCTTAGCTATCTGGTCTGCTGTTCCAGTGGCACTCTGACCACTTTGGTACTGGAGGAAAGAAAGATTTAGCCTATCATGCGATGTATGAGGCTTTCTATCAACTCGGCTTCAGCAGGTAGACAGACTCTTCTACAGGCCAACCCACGAGTGCCTCAATACAGTTCCAGATGTCACTGATATCCCAAAGCACAGAGCCAATGCAGGGTCACTATTGTTCAAGGACCATATTAAGTAGCTAGGAGGCAGCAGTACCATTGTTCCCAACAAAAGTTGGAAAGTTGGAAGAATGCTAGAGGCTATGGTCCAGAATATTATTGGAGCTTGTAAAATGTCATTGCCTGTAAAAGACTCTGAGAGAAGTCCCTTTTCACAATACGTTTACTTTATTTAGACTTTGTTTCTGTCCAAAGAACGTCTGGGAACTTACACTAAAGGGCAATTATACAACACGGATAAAGTATAAATAAAATATAGAAAACCAGTAGGATGGTAATTTTATTGGAATAAAAACCACTTCCTCCAAATAATTCCTTAAAACAAAAATTTTGAAATGCACTTTAGGTTATTTCTCTTTTTATATTAGGGTAATTCATTTAACATATATTTAGTAAACAAGGCAAGGATGTAAAAGGATTCAGGGGCTAGATGGAGTGATGGAGAAGCATGGTTCTGAAGACTATGGTTCAAGATCATAGTTAGGTTAATCTGAAACTGCCAGAACCTATCTAAGCCTGCTTCTTTTGTCCTTAAAATGAGGCTAAGTTCCACTTCATAAGATTGCTTTGGACAGCAAACAAAACTATACAAGTATAAATAGGATAGGAATTCACTGCTCAAGGAGCTTGCAATCTAGGTAAGAAGAAAATCATAATTTAGAGGGAGAAAGGAATGAATGTCCTAAGAGTTACAGATAACACAGTTTGGGAATTCAGAAGAAACAGATATTGCATCTAGCTAGGAACAAGAAGATTTCCTGGAGGACAGGGCATGGTGGGGAGGAGGGGAGTGTCTTGAAGGATGAGTAATATTTAGTATTGTAGATGAGAAAGCAAAGTCAAGGGTTGAGGTGATGGTACACAGTAACAGCCAGCAGAGAGATAAATCCCCAACTCTACTTCACAGGAGAGCATAAAGGAACAAAATCAATAGAAAACCTACTACAGTTCTATTCAAACCAATATTCAGGGCCAGTTAGAGAAAGTGACTTTTCATATCCAATTAATGTAATGAATCACCCCATGGGTTAGCAGAGATAAAAGCCCAGCTGAGGACCACTTCACTTTCTTCTGTACTTGTTCTGAGAGACAGAGTAACTGGCTCTAAGGCAGAGCCCTGGCAGTACCTTGCCCTCCCATTACCCCCCAGCTTTGCCAATGATTCTCGCAGCAAGAATGGCTTCAAGCCGAGAATCCAACTGTAGATTTGAACATCCAGGTCACCATTTACTTGCCTTTTCTGCTTCAATCAAGGGCCACCTAAGAGAAAAGTATCGTTCTAATTCCTAATGGAAATAATCTTTCTGGTTCAGTACTCTTGCCAACTGCAATCACGTGGTTTCACTGTGTTTCTCTGGCTAATGACAGAAGCTTTTAAAACAAGTTTGGATGCTGAGAAACGGGATTTTTCATGACCTGTAATTGTAAAAGTGCATCTCATCTTTTTAAAATAAAATTAAAGAAACAAGGAAGAGAGTCCTAGGAAAAATATGTAAGGCATTAGGAAGGATCAAAAGACAAAGGTTAGAAAGGAGGCGAGAAATGAATAAGGAGTAAAATTAAAAGCTCTGCAGCAATTCCAGGCAGCCTAAGGGAAATTATGGGACTTCTTTCTCTCTGGTATGTTTTTAAAGGGAAAAAAGTGATTCTCATGGGAGAGTAACACAGAAAGGAAAGAGGAAAATAGCTGGCTGTGGGCCATGATTTACCGTTCACCACAAAATGAGACTCTGTTTCTGCTTCTCAAAGGCCATTGTTTTTTCCAAGCAGACATGGGCTCTATTACACAAAGTCAATTATAATGAAGAGACAAAAAACATAAGGAAGATATCTAGACAAATAACTCAGAAGACAGGGCACAGACATAAAAGTCAAATTCCACTCTAAAATATTATTAAAACAAAAACTCTGTATAACCAAACTAGCTTCACGTCCTAGCAACAGCTCGCCTGCTTCAAACAAAACAAAATATACCAAAATCTAATTATAAAAATCCCTTGTTTTTGTGATGGTGGGTTTTAACTGGTAATTACTCCAAATCTGTGCAAATGATATGGACACCCAAGTTCTCCTTTTATAAACCAAGAATCCTATAATAGTTTCATCTGCCTAAGTTGTTATGGAATAAGGACAATCCTCTTTAATTCTTTTTACACAAAATGTTAATGGGGAAAAAAGGTAACATTTTTCATCTGCCTGGGGAAATTCGTCATGAAATCAAGAGTATAAGGGTTTTAGAAGGAAAAGAATGCCACGTATCTTAAAACTGATGCCAAAACAGTTTTATTTAAATGGTTATGTCTTTGTTCCAGCTTCTAACCTGGCTTTTTTTAAAGGTACATTCAAACTATTACTTTACTTGTATACCCAAGCCAAAAAGAAGGGAGACTTGAAAACTAGCTACCAAAATAAGGTGAGAAGGCTCTGTGAGTAGATCAGAGATAAAATCTTATAATGTTTTCTTCTTCCAGTGTGTTAGAAAACAATTTCCAAAAGGAATGCAAGTTTCTTTTTGAGATTATGGCTAAAACTATAAAATCTATTCCTGGAATCTCCAAACTTTTTGTACTGGGAAACTTTTTGTCAAACCTATAGAACATCAAGCCTGTCAAGGGTCCTACAAAGGCACAGACAGTGTTATGGTTGGCAGTCAAATTGGACATTTTGGAGGTCTTTTAGTAGTTTCCAATTTACTGGTTGAGGACTCTGCCCTGAGAATCAGCAGCAATGACAAGGTAGTGAAACAAGGATTTGTTACTGTCATGGGATTGTAAAAGCTTTAAATTTATTTTATAGAATCCTTTTTCTCTGGGGTAAAGGAAGGAGAGGAGGAGGATTAGAGAAAAGGATAAGATTCTTGGATGAAAAGATAAACTAAAGGGGAGATGAAGGAGAAAAATTATACCATATATCAAGGACATTTTTTAAAAATCATAACCCACATTTTAAAACTAAGGAAATTGTTTATAAATAATGTCGGAATTTTTCCCTTGTAAGGACATTAATTCTTAACTTTGGACTTTCTCCCTCAGAATTACTCCTTCTTTGTCTCAAATAATTTCAAAAATCACTTTTAAATGTTGAGTCTCCCCCCCCTTTAAGTACACTTCCTTTTTCAGAGCAGTTTTATGTTCACAGCAAAACTGAGCACAAGGTATGGAGTTCCCATATAACTCCCTGCCCCCCTATCTCCCACATATCCTCCCACAGTATCAATATCCCACACCAAAGTGGGACCTTTGTTACAACTGATGAGCCTACATTGACACATCATTATCCCCCAAAGTCCAGAGTTTATTTTAGGGCTCATTCTTGGTGTTGTTCATTCTATGCATTTTTACAGATATATACTAACAAGTACCTACCATCATAGGTAGCATACAGAATAGTTTCACTGCCCTAAAAAATCCTCTGTGCTTCACCTTTCATCCTTTCCTCCCCCAAAGGGTGCTGACTCTTAAAAAGTAGTTTTTGCATCAATATTTATAAGCACAGTTAAGATCTCCCAAATTTTAGACAGGTATTAAATCAAGCAGCTCTTACCGACTTGAAAAAATAAGCAGTGTTCAGCAACAGAAGGCTAACTAAGCAGCAAAAAAAATGCTTTCCTAGTGGCAAGAAAGATTAACAAAAAATGTTGTGTCATTTAAAAGCTCAAGAATAAGAAACCAAAAGGGAAGAGAATAGAATGCAATCATATTACTCTTATAATTTACATTATGTTTTCCTGTCCTTAGATTCCCTTTTGAGTGCCGGTTGTAGTCATAAATGATAAACTGTTTCTCTACTGCAAGTGTTTATGTTTCAACAGCTTCCTAACCTAATATTTTGCATTAGGCATCCATTTTCAAAAATCCTATTCTGGGCATGAAACAGAATTAATGCTCAAGTCAAGAACTCTGTCTTTAGAAGATGAAATAACAGCAATACTGGCAACCATAGTGGGCAAGAGAAGAAAATTAGGTTCTATTTTTTTTCTTCTTTCTCTCTCTCTGCAAAACTTCCTTCCCTATTTGATAAGGGACAGCTAGCTCAAATTTACCGCAAAGTAAATAGGAGCAATTCCCTGGAATGAGACCTTTCACAAAGAATGTTAACACTGGAATGTGACATCAGCATTCCTTCTGAGTCACAGTCTGGTGCCCACCCCTTTCTCCCAGGAGACGTGAGGCTCCCATACGAGGGAGCAGCTCAGGTNCGGGGGGGCAGCCAGGAGGGAAACGTCTCCTGACGCTAAACCACTAGTGACAATCGCCGCTTTGGGGCTAGCCGCCGAAGAGGAAGAACGTTTTCTTTGAGAGATAAAGCACTAAGAGGGAGATAGTGCATGGAAAGTCAATAATGAATTACCAAAAAGAAAAAAAAAAAAATCACATTTCACGTTATCACCAGCCGCGAGTACGGAGGAAGTGCATTAAATCAGCACTCACTTTTGAGAGCCATAGGCAGCCAGGGTGGGAGGGGAGGAGGTCTGAGCTGTCAAAGTCACATCAGTGCTCCTAAACCACAAAGGCTTAATAAAGTTGAACTTCCTGAGACAGGAAGAAGAAGTGTCACGATCTCGCCCGAACTCGCCCTGCCCTCATCCTTTTCTTTTGGGGAGGCACAGGCGCAGCTGAAACGTACTAAGGCAAGTTTCAAACACCCCAACCGTTGGACGTGGTTAGACAGGGAGAAATGTCCCGCGCCCGCTCTCGCTCTCGCGCCCGACACTCCGTCGCTCCCGGATTTCAGGAATTAGCGGGGCTGCCAGGTACCCTCTCTACCGGGAGAGGCGGGTACCTGGGTCAGCGGGACCGGAGACCCGGAGCCGGCTCGCGCCGGGCGTCCCGTGCGCCCCACCGGCCGCCAGCAGCCAGGGGGCGGCGTCCCGCGCAGGTGAAGCGGCTGCTGCCCGCCGCCCGCGCCCTCCTACCTTCTTCACTTTGGCCTCCAGGTCCATGTTTGTGTGTCAAAGGAGTTCCTCCTCCCGTCCAGGATCTCACGCCCAGGATCGCCTGGCCTCCGGCTTCGCTGCGGGTACTGGGGGAGGACCTGCGGGGACTCCAGCGCCGCTGCCGGAGCCACTCGCCCGGCGCCGTCAAACTTCCGCCGCCCAGTCCGCCGCAGCCAGCCTGCAGCGGGGACCCGGGAACAAAGAGGCCCAGGCAGCCAATGGCAGCGGGGCAGCGCCGTCCAGCCGCCAATCACTGAGCGCCGCACGCACCTTCGCGGCCCCAGCTGGCCGCAGGCAAGGTGAGGGGTGGAGTCTCGTTCCGGTAACCCAGACCTGGTCTCGGTAGATGGACTGTGCTTCTGCAGATCCTCTAGAGAAGAAATTGAGGCCCACCCAGCCTCCAGCTGAAGATGAGGAAGACCCCATTTCATTCTGGCAGCTTGTACCTGTGTTTGCCTGGGACCTTAGATATGTGTGCTAGAGAGTACTTATCTCACTACTTAGCTTCTTGGCTTATTTTCAGAGCAAAGAGAAAGACATGAGATTGTGAAGACTGAGGAATTTCTATGATGGGCATTGCACCCCAGTTTCACTATTGCGTTGTAGAGGCGGCCGTTTCTCAGATGCTTTTCTACATAATCCCAAACATTGGCAAAGAACCTCATCTCATAGACTTAATGTCTATAAACAAGATTATACATGTTTTCTGAGCATTTAGTTGTTCAAAAACAGGCATGATGTGAATCCTTTCAGAGACAGGTTGTATCATTCCTTAGGAAGTAGAGGCTTGTCCTTTGTCCGTGCTACATGAAATGGTGTCCCTGCTGCTCCCTTGCCTTGATGAAGTTTCATAGATATAACAAGCAGCACTAGCGCACCAGAGCTAGGATTCATTTCATGGCCTCATTCCAGAGTGATTACAATGAATACCATCAGATTGGTGGGTCTGGAAGGGATCCTAGAGATTACTGAGTCTAGCTTTCTCATTTTCCTGGGAACTGAGGACCCCAGAGGTGTGGGGATCTGTCCAATTTCTTAGTGTCTTGGGGGCAGAGCTAGTGCTCATGAATCTAAGCAATGCCTCCAGCATGTTTGGAAACACAGACACAATATATTGACTAAGTAAAAGAGAAGAAAGAAAAGAGTCCATTCCTTTTTCAGTTTGTGGTAATGACAAAAAATTATAATGCACAGACGAGGTGACCTAATCTGGCATCTATTTTTAAAAAGAAATTCCCCACAAATGTGGATATCTGGGTACAGATGTCTCTTCCTTTACCTCTGAAAATTTAGTAACTG